>NC_080774.1:9252272-9555303 GCF_020826845.1 Diceros bicornis minor
TTCCTGTTTCAGAGCTTCCATTTATATTTGACATTAGGAAGATGGAGGGACTTGCCCAGAGTCACATGCTAGTAAGAAGGAAAGCCAAATTTGTCCAGCTCATGCCTGCAAAAGTCCCGAGCATCGTGCCCCGTGTGCAGTGAAAGTAACTCAGAGCCGCGAGGAAGAGGGTCGCTGGGAGATTGACCCCACTGAAGTTAAGCGTGAGGCGGTGACCCTAAAAGAGAGAGGGCAGCAGCAGCACTTCCAATGAAAGGGGAGCAGATGAGTGCTTGGGCCTGGGGCAGAGGGGTAAAGGGGTCTGGGAAAACAGATTTGGGGTGAGAGGGGTGCTCAGCTCTCACCTGCTGGTGCATCCATCTCTGGGGTATCAGCTAGTTAGGGTCCCACAGGAGCCACGGGGTGACAGCTGAGCCTTAATGAAGGGACTTGAGGCAGAGCTGTGGGCAGGGGAAGGGAACCAGCAGGGGATGGTCACGTTCCTGCGACTGGTGGGAGCAGGGAGCCCGGTCCTGAAGGAGCAAGGGGACAGGCTGTTCTGGAATCTGGAGAGAGCCATAGCCTTGAGACCAGAGCTGGGCTGTAGGTGGAGGAACGCAGACCACCTTGACCCTGCCACCTGCATCCAGACAGCAGCCCCCCAAACCTCGTGGACCAGAGTGGACAAGGGATGACCCTCCAAAGGGAAATTGGGGTGCCCTTCCCACAAGAAGGCAGGAAGACTTGGCAGCCATTCATCTCACTGCCCCGACCGGGATGATTTCAGAACATTCTGGGTGCTCTCAAATTCTTTAATTTGATGACCATTGACCTGATCAGCTTTTATTTTCTGGGATGTTAAATTATGTGGAATTTGGTGGAACATTCAAGTGATGTAAATTCAGGGCAGGGTGGGCAGTAGGGGGGATGGGACGAGGCTGCTGAACCGTGTGTTTACAGCCCCACCTCGGGCGGCCTCCGTGTTCAGGCCAGAGTCGTTCCCAGAAGATGGAGAGCACACCATCCCCCAGCTCCCTGCCCTTGTTAATCAGCAAACGTCTCAGGCGCAGGTGTGCTGAGTGAATTTTGGGGTCACAGCAGGTAATCCGGTCTGGCCAGGCTAAAGCAGGTCACCTGACTGTCTGCCAGCTCCTGAGCCCCTGAGGAAGGGGATTACTCTAATTACTCGGAGGAGAGGATGATTTTCGAGAAAGTCTGGGACCCAAGAAATGAAAGTTGGACCTAGTGACCCCAGGCTTGCTCACCGGGATCCCTTAGAAAAGCTGCCACTGGGGTTGAGGCCTCCCCGGGATATGGGTGCAGAAAACACGGAGCCCAAAGGGGCCTGGGGAGAAGGGAAATAGAAGGTCGGAGTGGGGGGCTGGGGTGACCCGGGAGGTTCATGCCCTTCTCAAGGAGCAGTTAAGACCCAGCACTAGCTGACCGTCACCAGATAGAGACAGACGGGCTGGATTTGGATCCTGGCTCTGCCTCTTGCACGCTGTGTGACATTGGGCAAATCATGTCCCCGCCCTGTGCCTCAGTTTCCTCATCTATAAAATTGATGGTAATAGAGGCCACCCCACAGAGATGTTCTGATTGAATGCATGTCTGCAAATGCCTAGAACTGTGCCTGGCAGGTAGTAAAGAGCACTATATATAAATGTTTGTTAAATAAATAGGTAAATGAGAAGATGAGTCCTTTGTTACCAGATCTTCCAATCTTCCAAGAGAAGTAAATCTGGAAATCCAAAATTTAATAATCATATTAATGGCAACCCTCGGGAAGTGTAGAAACTCCTTAAATATTAACACAATATTATGAGGTAGATACATTATCACACCATTTTACAGATGGGGACACTGAGGTACAGAGAGGTCGTATAACTTGCCCTCAAGTGACGCACTAGTGAGGGGTAGCAGTGGAATACAGGGAGACCAGCTGTCCCGCTTCTAGCCCTGGAAGCCCCACAGCCCAGGGAATGCTCAGTCCAGGAAAACCAACCACTCTTGATCACCCTACATTCAAACCCGATCAGTCTGGCTCCAGCATCCTGCCCTATGGTTTTGTTTTGTTTTTTTTTTTTTTGCTGAGGAAGATTCGCCCTGAGCTAACATCTGTGCCCGTCTTCCTCTATTTTGTATGTGGGTCACTGCCACAGCATGGCTGATGAGTGGTGCAGTTCTACGCCTGGGATCCGAACGCGAGAACCTGGGCCACCAAAGTGGAGCACATGAACTTAACCTCTATGCCACGGGGCCAGCCCCACCAGCATCCTGCTCTTGAGCCCTGCACTCTATTTTCTCTTGCATGAATGCTCCTGATCTTTGAACGTTGGCCACCACGGGCCAATTTGCAATTCCTGAAAGAATCGGATGTTCCATGGCATTGGATTTCCTGCTTGTTATAGAGATGAGCCTCAGTTTTCCCATCTGTAAAATGGGGGAAGAATAATACAGACTTCACAAGGTGGTGAGGATTAAATGCGTTCATGTACGTAAAGCACTTAGAATGGTGTCTCGCACACAGAAAGTGCCACATCAATGTTTGCACATATTATTCTTGTTATTAGACATATACATTCTCAGCCCCCCTCAGACTTCCTGCATTTGAACCTCCTGGCTTGGGGTCTGGGCATCGTTATTATTATTGTTGTTGTTGTTGATACCAAGTTCCCCAGACAACCAGGTGTGAGAGTCAGGAATCCTGGGGTCAAGGCCAAGTTCTGCAAATAATGCTCTGTGTGACCTTGAACCAGTTTCTTCACCTCTCTGTGCCGCACTCTTCTTCTGCAAAGTATCAGGGGTCCTGCCTCTCTCAGAGGGTTAATGTTTAGGGGTTTAGAGGCTTCTAGAACCTCTTAGAAAGGGAAGGCATTTGATACAGGGCAGGTGAGGAGGTAAAGAGGGAAGGAGGGAAGCCCCACATTGTGTGTGGGGGACTTGGGACTCGGGCTCGGGGGCCAGGCTACAGGATGGTCAGGAGAGACCAGGCTGTGCTGAGTAACAAACAGCCCCAGCCCCCAGCAGCCGAGACGAGGGTTTGTGTCTCACTCTCGCTCCACGTGTCGGTTATGAAGCCTCAGTCTCTCGGCTCCCAGGCTGCCCTTCTGTACTCTGCGCTGTGATGCTGGGGCTGGGACCCCGCGAGCCACATTCCTGCCAACAGGGGGCAGGCTGGAGGACAGAGAGGGGACTTGGCTCCTTCCTTCTGTTGTCTGTTCTGGTCAGTGTCACCCAAGAAACCCTTCCTCGTCCCGGTGGTAGACATTGGTTTGAGTCTCTGGTTTTTCACACACACCTCAGAACAGCCTCCTCGTGTCCCCTCAGAGATAAGAACGAGGGCCGACACCCCACTCAGAGGTCGAGTCCCAGCTCCGAGGGGCCTGTCCCCCAAGGCTCTGCGCTCTGACACTCTACCCTCTGCCCTTTGTCCACCGCCCTGGGGACAGTGGCTGCTTCCTGCGGTCAGCGCCGTCTTATTGCTCTCCTCTGCTTTTTCAGTCTCCAACACCCATTCTAACCCTCTGCTAAAATGACTGCCGTGGTTTCCGCTGTCATGTCAGCCGCCCTGACCGATAGGCTCCATGCCCATGATGGAGCGAGGGGCCCTGCTCACTCCGAGACCCAAGTGGAGCGGCAGCGCTCCCTGGGGATTGCCAGGCATCGCGGCGGAGGGCAGAGCCTGGAGGGCCACGCACTGGTGCCTAAAGCTTCTGCCCACGAGTGACGGGTCACTTCGTCCACATTTCATTGGGCAAACAAGTCTCGTGACCACTTCTGAGCTCAACAGGGGTGGGCAGTGAATACTTATACCCAGTACTATGATCTACTAGTGTGCCCTGGAAAGACCCAGAAACTGTCCTCTGCTCTCCTTCCTGACAAGTCAACAGTAATCAGGTCCCTAATTGGACTTTCCTGAATAATAATAGCCAGCGGGTTATCGCGCATTCACTCTGGGCCAGCCTGAGCACTGATTTTCAGAGTGTCCATGAGTCAGGGAGATTTTACTCCTATTTTTCAGATGACAAACTGAGGCCCAGAGAGAGGGAGTGACTTGCCTAAGGCCGCAGAACTGCTAGAGGCAAAGCCGAGATCTGCACCAGAGTCCGTCAGACTGAAGCCCCGATTCTTCACCTCTGTGCTCTGTGGGGTGTTGTCTTGCTCTCACTGCAGACCCAAGAGCGGGGGACGAGGAAGAGCAGGTATTTCAACGGGCTCAGCCCCTTTACCTGGCGGATCCCCGCCCCCCCGTCGAGGTTGCAGGTTCTCTGCGGGGTGGCCGGGTTCTGGAGCTCAGCGATCCGGGAGACCTCCTGCAGCGTCTGCCCGGTGAGCCCACTCCTGTCTGGCCATTCCTGCTGCGGGCCGTGGCGCTGGCTCCCACCTGCCGGCTCCTCCGCCCCGTGCCACGCTCAGCCCCAGCCTGGCCCAGCATCCTGCCCAGAGAGCCTTCCCAGGAGGGGAGAGAACGCCCGGGGGGATCCCATGAGTCCAAGCTCTCCCAGGGCTCTGTCACCCCTTAGTACACAGAGGACATGGGGCTGGGCTTGGGGCATTAGCCATGTGAGTCTTGTCCCCACAGACGTGATTTCCCCAATTAGGATATGAGCCCTTAGAGGTGCAAACCGCGTCTTTGGTATCTTCTGCACGATACTGATGACAGCTGACGCCCTCAGGCACCCGGGCACTAGGCACCTTGCTGGGTGTCTGTTTTAAGTGTACCCAGGGTCTGTTTTAATCAGGTGTCATAAGACACACAGATATAAATGTGACTGTCATGAAGGAAGGAGTTTGTACTCTCAGATCCCTGGAAACAGGAGGCATAGCGCACCGCAGGTGTGTAGGAAAAACTTACTTCTCCCGTGTTTCTCCTCTATTCTTGCACTCATAATGCTCCTGACACCGATGGGGGGGCGGGATTTCCCCCCACCAAGCAATTCTCTGTGACACCAGCTGGGTGTCCTACAACTGAACTCAATTCTGACACTCTCTGTCAGGAGATAGTCTCAGATCCCACAGGTTAAGGGCTCAGGTCCATGAGACTGTCCCCCACTTCAGATGCCAATCACAAGTAGTAGGTCCCCAGGTTACCCACAACTTCTGTCCAACTTGGCTACAAATCAGGGCTCCCATGACCTCCTCCTCTCTCAGTTATCTGCTAGAACAGCTCACAGAACTCAGGGAAACACGACTTACGTTTACCAGTTTATTATATGATAAAGGATGTAACTCAGGAGCAGCCAGATTGGGGAGCTATGTAGGGCAGGTACAGAGGAAGGGGTGCAGAGCTTCTGTGCCCTCTCGGAGCACACCACCCTCCCAGCATGTTCACCAACCCAGAAGCTCTCTGAACCCCAGACTTTGGGGATTTCTAGGGAGGCTGCATCACATTGTCTTGATTGCTCAATTCCATTTCCAGCCCCTCTCCCCTCTCTGGAGAATAGGGGGTGGGGCTGAAAGTTCCAGGCTTCTAATCATGGCTTGGTCTTTCTGGTGATCAGCCCCATCCAGGAGCCCATCCAGAATCACCTCATTAGGACAAAAGACACTCCTGTGACCCACGAAATTCCAAGGGATTTAGGAGCCCTGTGTCAGGAACTGGGATCAAAAACCAACTATTAGAACAAAAGATGCTCCAAGTGCTCTCATCACTTAGGAAATCCCAAAGGTTTTAGGAGCTTGTGCCAGGAACCAGGGCAGAGACCAATATATGTTTTCTATTATTTCACAGGGCGGCCACATGGGGAAGCACCAGGGTCAGTGAGGAGGCAGACGGAGAGGGGACAACGTGGGCATGAGCCTTTGTTGTGATTTCTGCAGGAAGGAATGGGCAAGGCAGGGTAAGCAGGCTGAGAAGGTTTAGGAGTGGCTCATGTGAATAATTTCAGCAGGCTCTGGGGTGCAGCGTCTGTCCCCAGTTGTCTGGTACCTGGCCCTGGGGCGAGGAGGGCAGAAGATAGTGACCGGAGCTAAGAG
The DNA here is from genome assembly GCF_020826845.1 of Diceros bicornis minor. Taxonomy (NCBI): domain Eukaryota; kingdom Metazoa; phylum Chordata; class Mammalia; order Perissodactyla; family Rhinocerotidae; genus Diceros; species Diceros bicornis. Next base: position 9,258,231 of record NC_080774.1, read on the forward strand.
CTTGAGAAGGGAGGTACGCAGGGGCATGGGCTTTGGACTGGCTGGTTTGCCTGTGAAAGGGGTCCTCCCAGGTGACTTGTCTGCTCTCTTGAGGAATTAGCCAACCTTGGGAGGGACAGTCCCTTCCAGTGTCAGCAAGGTGCCAAGATGTCAAAGCATCAGAAAGAAAGACGTGCTTAATACAGTGCCCTACAAGGATCATCTCACTGGATATTTGCAACCAACCTATTGTATCGGCTGCTGGTCACAGAAGAACTGATTCACAGAGGCTTAAGAAATAAGAGGTTTAACTCACTCTGACCCAACAAGAAGCCTTGAGGTGGAAGCTTCCAGCTTTAGTTTGTCAACTAACAGTATCATCCAGGACCCAGACCTCTTCTGTCTCTTTTAACTTTTTCCTGCTCAGCATGTGGGTGATGTCTCTCCACAGAGTCCCAGGAAGCTGACTCGGCTCCAGGCATGAAAGTCTCGCATGTAGGATCCCAACAAGAAGGAAAGGTGTTTCAGTTATCTCTGGCTGTGTACCAACCATGCCAAAACTTAGCAGCTTAAAACAACAACTTATTATTTCTTACACTTCTGTGGGTTGACGTGAGTACAGTTGGGTGACTTTTCTGTCCCACGTGGCATGGGCTGGGGCCATCCCTTGAACCACAATCAGCTGGCAGCTGGGCTGGGCTGGAAGGTCGCAGAAATCTTCACTCATGTGTCCAGGCCTCATGCGCCTCCATGTGGCTAGCTTGGGCTTCCTCACAGCATGGTGGTCTCAGAGCACTCAGACAACTTTCTTTTTTTTTTTTTTTTAGCATTTTATTTTTTATTTATTTATTTTTTATTGCAGTAACATTTGTTTATCACATTGTAAAAATTTCAGGTGTACTTCATTATACTTCTATTTCTGCATAGATTACATCATGTCCACCACCCAAATACTAATTACAACCCATCACCACACACATGTGCCAAATTATCCCTTTCGCCCTCCTCCCTCCCCCCTTCCCCTCTGGTAACCACCAATCCAATCTCTGTCTCTATGTGTTTGTTTATTGTTGTTATTATCTACTACTTAATGAAGGAAATCATACGGTATTTGACCTTCTCCCTCTGACTTATTTCACTTTGCATAATACCCTCAATGTCCATCCATGTTGTCACAAATGGCTGGATTTCATCGTTTCTTATGGCTGAGTAGTATTCCATTGTGTATATATACCACAGCTTCTTTATCCATTCGTCCCTTGACGGGCACTTAGGTTGCTTCCAAGTCTTGGCTATTGTGAATAAGGCTGCAATGAACACAGGGGTGCATGTACCTTTGCAAATTGGTGTTTTCAAGTCCTTTGGATAAATACCCAGCAGTGGAATAGCTGGATCATATGGTAGTTCTAGCCTTGATTTTTTGAGGAATCTCCATACTGTTTTCCATAGTGGCTGCACCAGTTTGCACTCCCACCAGCAGTGTATGAGAGTTCCCTTCTCTCCACATCCTCTCCAACACATGTTGATTCCTGTCAGGCGTCTTTCTGGTGTCTGGCTTCTGGGGTAAACGTGGCAGCTGCCAGGCCTCCTCAAGGCCTAGACCTGGAGCTGGCACAGCGTCACTTCTGCAGAATTCCTTTGGTCAAAGCAAGTCATAGGCCAGCTCCAATTCAGGGGGAGTTTTTAAAGCTGGTTATCTGTTATCCCCAATAAAAGTAAGAAAAGGAAAGAAGGAAGGAGAGAGCGGATATTGGGGAGGCAAATGGCATCTGCCACACTGAAGCTTCCATGTCCCGCCAGCCAGAGAGGATCTGCCCTCAGAGCTGCTGAGTGGCACGGCGGGTACGTACACTGCTCGGGGCACCAGGGCAGCGTAGCTGCCTCCAGAGCCCTCTCTTTCCCTCCCCGCCCCCAGCTCCCCAGCTCAGCCTGCTGCACCTGTTCACGGCCTCCGGTGGGGGTGGGACCACCACACGGGGAGGAAGAGAGCGCACATGGGGAGGGGGAGGGCCCAGTTATTTACTTTTTCAAAAAGATGGAAGCATTTGGCACCGCTCCTGATGCCAAATGGAAATTAATGCTGGCTTCACTCCCAGGCTGGTTCCCATCCTCCCTGGAGGGCAGAGCCTCCGCAGCACGGAATCCAGGAAGGTCACTTGCTTGTCGCAGGGGATGGTGTGGGGGCGGGGGGGCGTGACAGTCAGGGCCGCCGAGGAAATCCGAATCCGACGCTGATGGGTCAAGAGACTGTAAAGGAGGGCCTTCTCTCCGAGTGTGGGCCGGGTTCGGGGCTCAGAGAAGGGAGGTTGAGGCCCTGAGAGATTAGGGACAGAGGAGCGCCATTAGCGCAGGAGAGGCAGGGGCAGGAAGCCGTGTGACTGAGGCCCCGTGAGGCCGGGAGTGGGGAGAGGGTCATCTAGACAGAGGCTTGGCTGTGGAGGCCCGCTGCTTCCGCCAGAGACAGGACGCCGAGGCAAGGAGGGAGTCTGAAAGAAATGCCACCCCCCACCCCACCTTCTGATCTCCAGCGGGCCCCTGCCATTGGCGCAACCCAACTGGAAGCCAGAAGGCAAGGGAGCCCGTGGGCGAGGTGGACCACACCCTCCGCTCCTGGGGACACAGGGCAGGCAGGGGAGGGCCGAGAATGGATTGGGGTGGGATGGGGTGGGGTGGGGTGGGCAAAACAACACAGCTGTACTATGCATATGCCCAAGAGATGTGGTTATTTTGATAACTATTTTTCAATACTCCAGAATGTCCCATATATACAGAATATGCATATACATAATAGATATGTCACAGTTTACTTAAAAAATCCTTCTCTCGTCCATCTTTCTAGAGACTGCTTTATTGAAGCACAATATACATAGATAAAGGGAATGTATCAGAAGTGCAGTTTGATGGATTCTCACAAGGGACCTTCTCCACGTAAGCAGATCAAGAAACAGAACATTCTCAGCACCCTGGAAGCTCCCCGACCCGCCGCCCGTCATCCCTGCTCCAGCTCCCTCCCAAAGACGCCCCGTATTCTCACTGCCAATAGCACAGCTCCGTGCGCCTCAATTTAGTACTTTACATGAAGGGCATCCTTCAGTAGGAGCTCTTTGGGGTCTGGCTTCTTTCACTCCACGTGTTCATTTTGTTGATCTTGACTTATTTCCATTTGCCCCTGTAGAGATAACGTTCCAATGGGCATCTTTGTGTCTATGGATTTTTCTACCTTTGACTTATTTTCTTTGGGTGACTCTCCAGATTTAGGTTTCCCGGGTTGAAGGGTGTAAACATTTTTAGTGCTCTTGCTGTGCGTGGCCACATTACTCTCTGGAGGATGTGCGGATTCCTCGCACTCCTTGTCTACAAGTCTGCCCCTGAGATTCTAATGGGTGATTCTGGCCTCAGTGGAGGGGATGCGAGGAGGGCGCAGTTCTGGGTGCCCCCCGGGGGGAATCTGACTGTCTACGCAACAATGCCCGCTGTCTTGGTATACGATGGTTCTCAAAATCCTCTCTAGCTGCTTTAGGCAGAAAGGGAGTTTATTAAAGGCAATTAGGCATCCACAGATTCTCTGGCGGGCTTGTGGCTCTGCAGGAACAGAACTCGAATCCCCTGCCCCTGGGCCCAGGCATTCAGCTCACACCACGAGCTGTGTGCCCTGGACGTTCAGTCAGCACCTCTGTCCCCAAAATCCCCCTGGACTTCCCCTCACATCTCACCGGCCACCCCGAGATCTCAGGGGCTTACTTTCTATGAGAGTCAGTGTTCTCCGCTCAATTCTGGAGCACAGATCAGGATTTTATTACAAGAGACGTGAGCATGGAGCTTTGTGCGGGGTCAGCCTTGGCGGTCACAGCAGCGTACACCTGGGGAAGAAAGGCTGCCCCGGCCTCGACCTCACACGGTCTCGTGGCTCCAGCACCAACACCTGTTGATCCAGCTTTTGATTCCCAGGGAATTTTGGGTCCAAATTCCGTTTCCTGGGAAAGCAGCTCTGATTGGTCTAACCTGGGAGGGGTGTTCTCTTCCCGTCCAATCAGTGCAGCCGGAGGGAGGACTGGGTGACACCATATGCCACCAACGTGGAGATCAGGCCACTCCGCAGGGCTGAAGACGACGAGCAGGGCTGGAGCGGGTGGCCTCCTTTGCTGAGTTGCCCGTACCAAGGGCCCAGTGAAGTGGGACGCCCGAAGGTATTTTTTTTCCAGAATAATTTATTTCATTGAAAAAAGCATTATGGCAGAAGTCAGAATCCTGTCTGACTGCCTGACTCATCTTGTGGATTAGTACTGTGTGTATTTTGAATGCCATAGGTGGGGTGAACTATTTTACAATCTTTTCAGGTTTTAAAGTTCTCAATTTGGCCCTAGCAGTCTGAAGAAATGAAGGCTCAGAGAGGTCAACTGACTTTTCTAAGAGCACACAGCAAATCAGTGGTAGAGCCAGGACTAGAACCTGGATATCTTACCCCTTGTTCAGTGTTTTCTCCATTGTACCATGGTGCCCTCCCTGCCTGTGCCCCCCTCCCTTTTTTTTTGCTGAGGAAGACTGGCCCTGAGCTAACATCCGTGCCCATCTTCCTCTACTTTATATGTGAGACGGCTGCCACAGCATGGCTTGATAAGCAGTGCGTAGGTCCACGCCCAGGATCCAAACCTGTGAACTTAACCACTACGCCACCGGGCCAGCCCCGGAATATTGATTTTTTTAAAACTCCAGAATGGGAACTCATAAGAGGCAAGCTGAGGGGAAGGGGGGAGAGCAGAGAAAACAGTCTTAAAAAAAGAAGAGGCCTCATTGAGAGATCAGGTGTTTCCAGAGAGAGAGCTGGAAAGAGGAGCTTTCTTGATTTATGACAGCTTTCTAGTTCTTGTTTCTTGTTCCTCAGGGGGGGGTCTGCCTCCAGCTTACATGCGATAACCCTAGTATTCATATAATTCAGCATGCTTTTGGCTGCAAGTAATAGAAATCACAATCCAGATTGGCATAAACAATAAGAAAACTTATTAATCCTTTAATGAGACGTACAGACCCAAGGTGGATTTCAGGCATGGTATGATCAGAGTTCCAGCTACATTGTTCTGCACTTCTCTCTAGGCTCTTTCCTGCATAATGTATTGGCTTTGATCTCACACTGGCTTCCCTCTTGGTTACAAGAGGGCTGCCAGTCGCAACAGAGGCAACATGCTTCCTTGTTCCCATCCATGGAGCTAGAAAAAGTATCTCCCCTCCAACTCTGGACTATAAGTCCTTCCTTTCTGTCTGATTAGGCCACTATCAGTTATGTGCCTATTCCTGGACCGGTTGCCATCTCCAGGAGAATGCTGTGCACAGATTGGCTTAAACTTAGGTTCCAGGTCCAGTCATTGGCAAGGAGGATGGGATGGCCGTGACCGGTTACGAGTGATCGAGATCTATCTGGAGATGTCTGTGTAAGTCAACTTCTCCCGGTCACGGAGGCCAGGGGAGGTAACGTGTCAGGTAACCACCTGAACCAATTGGGATTTGCCAGGAAGGAGGAAGGAGGAACAGATGCTGGAGAGACAAAAAAAAAAAAAAGTCATTTTGAGTTATTTCAAGTGGGTTTCTGATTCTTCTAGTCAAAGAGCCGCTTGGACGATCAACTTCCTGGTCCCTGGCCAAATGCCTCTGCCCAGCCTCTCTGCGGCTTGATTCGAATTTCCTCCTCCATTCTGTAGCCTCTGCTGTCGCCAGCATTTCTCACCGCTGGCTCACCGCTTTGGCAAGCTGGCGTGTCGCTCTGCTCTGAGCCCCGCTGATGGAGCTGAAGATCCGGTAGCAGAATCGATTTCGACATGCCAAAAGTACAAGAGAAGCCTTGTACTTCTCTGCATGGGGGCCGCTGAGATCTGCGCCCAGGAAGGCAGAGAGAGTAAATTCTTCTGAGGGAAGCCTATTCTTGACAAACCCTGAACCTAATTGAACTTAATCATTTTTCAGTCGTTGACACTTGAAATTTGTGAGTCACTGGGCTATGTATGGAGCTGAGGGCTAAAGCGGCCCTTGAGATATCAGAGAGACGGTAGCTACCAGTTTCCGGAAGGCCTGCTCAGATTTGGAGCTGTGGTTTCACGCAGGGTTGGGGTAAAGCATGGGGCTCTAGAGACAGACAGTCCTGAGTTCAAATCCTGGCTCCCCCACTCACTGCACAAGTCACTCTGTTTCTGCAAGCCTCAGTTTCCTCATCCGTAAAATGAGGATGGTAACACTGGTCCCAAAACATTTTTCGTGAATCATCAAGGCCTGATATGAGGCTGCTCATAATCTTCATTTATTCTACTTGGCATTAATACTGTATTCATAGATTTCCTTGCAGAAATGTTAGCATGTTTGATTTTGACATGTTGCCCAAACCCCATAGGTAATATACAGTCATACTGACTTCCCTCATGGTTACAACATGGCTGCCAGCAACATAAGAGGCAGCATGCATCCTTGTGTGCCATATTACCTTTCTGAAACCAAAACTATGGTAAGTTCTAAAATACATCTTGGCCCAAGGTTAGGGATAAGAGAATGGAGATCTTATTATGGCTGAACTACTATTTACTCAAGGGGCTAGGAGGTAAGGTAGAAACCACATGGAATCAAAATTCCCAGAGAAAGCCAGTATCCCCAGTGACATCCCTGCAGCTGTGTGGCTGCTTCTTGCGTTGAGCCCCAGAGGAAGTGGTCAGCTTGTGTTTCAAGGCCATTTGTATGAAAAATATTTATCTTTAAACAACCCAACTTGGTTGGGCCAGTGGGAAATGCTCAGGCCAGGAGTCACAGGGGACCTGGGTCAGACTGGGGTCCCCGTGTCCTGCTCACAGAGGGTGGGGTGTGGCGGTGCTCCTCAAGGAAAACGGAGGGGGCCGATTCCCCGCAGGGTGAGTTGTCTCTTAAACGAGCTCTCTTTGTGCGGAGCAGGAAGCACTGGGTCGTCTGAGTCGGGGCTGTGATGCCTGTGCCCAGCGGGGCAGCTGCGCGCACGTGAGTGTGAGTGTGAGCGTGAGTGTGAGTGTGAGTGTGAGCCGGAGAAGACGTGAACAGAGACGGGAGCGAATGGAGGACGTGGGTGGCCACGGAGCGGCGGTGGCAGTTGGGGGACGAGGGCGTGGACTGGGTCAAGAAGTACTCAGTGTCGCGAGGGTCCGGCTAGTCTGGTAAGGGGTCGCTGGGGGGGTCGCTGAGGACTGTGCCGCGCCCCCAGCAGCTCCCCTCCCCCCAGCTGCTCTGGTCCTCACCAAAGGGCCCTGCGCCCTTCCCCCCTTCCAGGGGAGAACACCCGTCTGTGCGGGTCACAAAGGCGCCCGTTCCAGGGTCCAGGAACGCCCGGACGTGGGCTGCGGCCGCGCAGCAGGTGGTCCTCCGGGCGCCGTGGGACACGCAGCCGCCGCCGCGAGACAGGCGGTCCGAGTGGCCCGCACGCGCCCCTGGTGAGTTGCGCCGCCCGCGGCCGCGCGCTGCCCCACGGCTCCCCCAGCGGGGAAGGGCAAAGAGGGGTGGCGGCCCCAGCCCGTTCAAACCTGGAAAATACCACGGCCCCTCCGTTAAACATAAACTACAGTGTGTAAGATAACTCCAACAAAGTCCAACAGACTTCCGTTTCTCCCCATAATGATCCCGAACGTTTTCTTTAATTTGTGGGTGTCTCTGCACCCCTGCTCGGCCGGTGCTCCAAGCGTGTGTTTAACATTCCACCAGGTTCTGCAGCCCTGGCAGTTTTTACAGGCGCCTCCTCTCAGACCTGGCATTTACAATCCGGGGAGCGGCCTGTCCCGGGCCTGCCCAGCCCTCCACGGGTCAGGCTTTTCTTTTAAAGGCAGGTGGTTACAGATCAGCAGCAGCGGCGAAGCCGGCCCCCCAGCCAGCTGATGAAATATTAGACAGTAAAGATGGTCTCCGGCTGGGATGAGACCGCACTCATTCACACAGTATTTGCTAAGAGCTCATCTTGTGCCCAGGACTGCAGATACTGTAGTGGGTAGACCCAGGCCCAGGGAGCCAGAGGCACCTGGTGATGCTCCCTGACCCGGGCCCCGGATTTCTCAGCGCTTTCCATGGCACACACTGCTCCCCAGAAGGGGGCAGCTTTGAGATTCCTCCCCAAACTGCAAACTCAAATTCCTGCTGGCTAAAGGCAGTTCCAGGAAAGGTGGGAATTGGGGGGAGGGCGTAGTCAGTAGGGAGGAGTGGAGTTTGCAGCCAGGAGAGTAAGTGCACGACCCACATTCCCATTTTAAAACACTGGCTGCCGAACAGACCGGGAGTCAGGTTGAATCTGCCCTGTGGGCCTCGAGTTTGAGACCCTGAATGATGTGCCAGGGGCCAGGACACCTGAGGGCTCTCTGAAGGCCCAGCTGTGAGAATGGGGGTGGATCTGTTCCCAGGGAACAGAGGGCAGAGGAAGGGAAAGACCTGTGTTGGCCTTTCGGCCAACAGTCAGGAGGCTGGAGAGAAGCCGTGTCCCAGGGGAGCCTGGCTCTGTGCGTGTGAGCCTGTATCAACACAAAGGTAGGAGCTGATGGAACCTCAGCTCCTGGGGAGAAACACACAGCACCGCCAGTTAACTCAGGGCCAAGATAAACTGATACTTAAAAATCCCAATCCACCAACAAGCTGCGTGCATCAGACACCTGGCATGTGCCAGGCACTGGGGTAGGAGCTTTAGATACATTATTTTATGCTGAGGGCGGGTGTGGGCATCCCCATTCTCCAGATGAGGAGACTGAGGCTCAGAGAGGGACAATCACACTGTCCGTGAGTGTCAGGTATACTGGGTCGTGCTTGTAGAAAGGCACATTCCAGATCCACTTAGGAGCAAAAGAGCCCTTGAACGTAGCAAAGCTCCTGGACGATGTGAAATTGGAGCTGCACAAAATTCCAGGGTTGAAGGAGGTCCCTAAGTGAGTACCCTTTGCCCAAACCTTATCAGTCGGGTAAATCCCGCTGCAGCCTCTACCCCCACCTTGAGGGCTCCTCCGGAAATCAGCAAGCTGGGGAACCACTGTCTTTCTCCCACTTTCCTGCCTGTGGGAATTCCAAAAATTAGATATTTTCCATCAAATATGATTTACCAAAATTCAGTTAGTCCCCAAACTCTCTAGAAACCCTCTAGAACATATCAGGGAGAAGCCAGAGGTTCCTACATGGTCAGCCACTATTGTCCTCTCACAGCAGCTTGAGAATCATTTTCAAGGTGTGGATCATGTAAGATAGGAATGCTCTAGGCTGCAATGAACAAAATACTTGATAAGAGTGCCTTAAACCATAGTATTACTTATTATTTCACTTAACAAGAAGCCAGAGGTAGGCAGTTCCAGGGACGGAGCAGTGGCAAATAGTGTCAATAGGACCTAAATTTCCCCCCATGTTTCTTCTTTGCTCTCCTCAGTGTGACAGTGATATTTCTCCTCATGGACACAGGATGGCTGCCACAGCACCAACCATCATGCATTCCCAAAGCAAGTGAAAGGGGAACATGGACAAACTCTTTTTCCACAAAGGCATAGAAATAGACTTCTCCTTATGTCTCATTGGCCAGATCTGGGTCACATGTCCATCCTTAGATGAATCACTGACCAAGGGAAGTGGGAACCAATCACTTTCATCTGCTGGGACTGGGCACATTGAGGAGGGACAAAACCAGAGTCCTGTTAGGAAAGAAGAAGTTAGGGAATTCTTAGAGTCACAGTCTAGCTGCTGTGACAACTATGTCCCCACACTTCATTGGCTTAACACAACCGAAATTAATTTCTCCTTTGGTAACAGTTCAATGAGGACGTCATGGCTGGCGGGTGACTTCTTCTATGGGTGATTTGGGGGCCTGTCTTGTGGCTCCCCCTCCCATCGATGTCAGATGGGGGAAGAGAGGATGGAAATGTCACATCCTCTTCTTAAAAGTCATGGTCTGGGGGCCGGCCCGGTGGCGCAAGCGGTTAAGTGCGCGCGCTCCGCTGCGGCGGCCCGGGGTTCGCTGGTTCGGATCCCGGGCGCGCACCGACGCACTGCTTGGCAAGCCATGCTGTGGCGGCGTCCCATATAAAGTGGAGGAAGATGGGCACGGATGTTAGCCCAGGGCCGTCTTCCTCAGCAAAAAAAGAGGAGGATTGGCAGATGTTAGCACAGGGCTGATCTCCTCACAAAAAAAAAAAAAAAAGAAGTCATGGTCTGGACCTTTCCCCTCTGCTCACACCCTATTGCTGAGAACTCATCGAGTGGCCCCGCCTGGGTTCAGGAGGGGCCGGGAAGTGTCCTCCTCACATTCTACACGAAGGGGAAGTGGCCGTTGGGGGGGCAGTTAACTGATCTCTTTCAGGCCAATCTTATTACCTCCTTGCTTTTAAGGAACATCCAGGCTTTTCCAGACCTCTTTGCCAGTCACTCCCAGTGGGTGCTGCCACCTACTCTGGACCACACATCACTCTCTGAACAGTCCTTCTACCCACTTGCTTCTCAACCTTTGCCCAGACAGTTCTCTTTACCCAGAATTCCTCCCCCACTTTTCTTCTCTGCTCGGTGAACTCCTATTAATCCTTCAAAACTCAAATTAAAAGTTACCTCCTTTGTGGAGCCTTTTCCACTATTTGACCCTGGGCAGGATTCACAGCACCCTGAAGGCTGACTTACCACTTCATTCTCCACAATGTTTAGCACATGGTAGGTGCTTAGTTTGTGTGTTAAATGAATCTAAGTGCTTCAGGCATGAGAACTCATTCAGTTGCAAGCGATAGAAAACATCTCAGACTGCCTTGAGAGAATATGTTGACTCATGTAATTGGACATGACGCAGAGGTGTCTTCAGGCTTGGCTATATCCAGGGGCTTGGATGATGTCCCCAAGGTTCAATCTCCATTTTATCTTCTCTCCTCCGTGTTAGCTTTATTCTCAGGCTCCCTGCAGAGGCAGTGGCTGCAGCCACTGCCGACCTCATTCACCCGGGTTCAGGTGAAGCGGGAAACAGAGTCTCTCTCTTCCAGAGTGTCAGAGCTTCAATGCCACTGTTCCTTCTGCACGGACTAGCAGGGTCGGGTGCCCATCCCTGAACCGATCACTCAGGCCAGGGGGCAGGGATTATGCAGGTTAGCCAGGGATCTGGCACTCTGATTGGCCCATCCAGAGTCATATGTGCCAATCCTGATGCTGGTGGGCGGGGTCAGGACCAGGTGGGCAAAAAGTGACCCCGATTGAGGGAGGGCGTGGTTTCCTGGGAGATTCCAGGTATTGTTACCAGGAGGTGCAGGAACACTGGACCCCTCAAGCCTCATAAACATTCATTTCACGGGCCTTTCACACTACGAACAACCCACCTCACACCAGCCACTGTTTAGGGAGCACTTACCACGTGCCAGGCTCAGTGCATTACAGGCTCTACCACCTGCGAGATGGCTTCTAGAATGTCTCCTGTCTTCCAGATGAGGAAACCGAGGCCCAGAGAACTGAAATGACTTGCCCAAAGTTAATAACTGGCCGAGGAGGCATTTTTGCTGAGATCTGATGATTTACACAACCAATGCTTTAAACTACGGCCCGGCAGGATCCCCAGTGGGTGGCAAAGCTAGAAGTTTCTGCCTTAGAAATCCAGCTCTCGAATTCTGGGAGTCAGGATGCAGTGGCCTTACAGCCCTGTAGGGCTGGTAGGATTAACATGTCGTCCTCTCCTCTGAATACCTACGGGCCAGATGAGGTTCAAGTCATGACACGATAAAAATGCCTCCAGTGCCACTGGCTCCTGCTTTAAAAGGGGAGGTCCCCCACAGCTGAAGCTGGGCAAATTTCACCATCACCCCATCAGGGGACACACGCCCTGATGCCACTTTGGGAACACAGGGAGCAGGAGGGTAACCGACACGCGGGAACCACCTGCCCGGCTCCTACTAATAAATCGGGAGAGGAACGGGTTTCAGGCAAACATGGCTTTAAAAAAAAGAAGCCTCTTCTCACAGCCGGACAGCCATCTATCTGCCTGTCCTCCTCATGCGCCAAGCTGGGGGGTGGGCGGGGGCGGGATGCAGGGGTGGGGAGGGGAGAGGGTGCGCCGGGGGCTGCCGGGGTGGCTCTCGAGGTCTCTTCCTTTCACCGCTGTGGACAGGGCACTACCGAGAGAGAAAGGAGCACTCGCCGGCTTTGACCTCCCTCAGTACGACGGTGTCTGCGCAGAGGGGAAGCACGATTCCTTCAAGATGCCCATGGTAGGTAATAACAGCTCCTGTGTACCCGGCGCTTACTGTGGGTCAGGCACTGTGCTGGCCACGGTACAGGTATTAGCTCATCTAATCCTGACAACAGATCTCTGCACGACCATTTTATAGACGAGAGACTGGAGGCTCAGAGATGTTGAGTGACTCGCCCAAGGTCACACAGCAAGGCCGCCTCTTCCGCATGCAATAATGAGGCCAGCCTCCTCTCCACCCTGAACCCAGGGCGGGTTTTCCATGTCACAGATGAGCAGCTGACATCACCCAAGAGTGGTCTTCCACCTCCAGCCCCGCCCCAGACACCCCTCCTGTCTCCGCCCTTGAGCTGCAATGTGGGTTTCTCTACTTACCTAAACCGTTGCTCCTGCCCCCTGTCTCACCCAGTCTAAGAAGCACAGGAGGAAAGACTCCGCGGATCCCCAGGAGCCTTCGGAGAGGACCCAGGAGCAGCTGGCCCAGGCGGAGCTGCGGAGGCTGCGGCAGCAGTTCCGGAAGATGGTGGAGAGCCGGCAGGCCTTCAACTTCCACTCGCAGCGGAAGATCTCCGGCCAGCGGTGAGCAGCGGGGCTGTGTGCGGGCAGCTCGCAGCAGAGCGGGGCTCTGGTTGCGTGGGCCTTCCCACGTGGCCTCTGGGGCAGGGGCCCACTTCTGCACCCAGGTGGGCACCCACCCGGGAGAGCTTCAGGGGGGAGAGGGCTTTATTCTCAGAATCAGGGTGCCTCCGGACTCCCAGGGGCGCAGGGCACCCGTGTCTCAGGGAAGGACCCAGATGAAAACCACTCGTGGTTCCTGTTTCTTTTTATACGTGGGTTTTCTTCTCTCTCCGAATCTCAGCCCTGGCTGGTGGGACAGGCTGCCCCCAGCTCTTGAGCTACCCAAGGCCACACAGAGAGACAGTCCGGATTCGATTCCAATCCCAGATTCCAGGAGAGGGGGATCTGATTGGCTCATCTGGGGTCAGGTGTCTTCTCCTGTCCCATCAGCTGTGGCGGGGGTTGGACCACAGGACAAAAAGTGGCGGTGGGTACTGTTCCCACCGTTCTAGTGGTGGAGGCAGGAGTTCCCAGAGAAGGGGCTGTCACCCGGCTGGGATACCCCAAACGTTTCCTGCCTGTGTGTCTTGATGGGATCTGCAAAGTAGGATATTCAAAATTGGGTTGCCCTGGAAATTATGGCGTGTAGTTTCTTTGGGCAATAGAAAGGCGTTCCTGGGGTTGAATAAACAAAGATGAAACAAGTGTTCTCAAATGCCCTCCAAGGGAGCGTAATTCCTTAGCTACATCCACAATGTTTATACAGGAAGAAACTACCCATCATTAGAAAGAAAATTTTACTGTTAGCTGGTGTGTGAAGTTCAGAGGACAGGGAAAAGGATTTCACTCACTCAGAGCCACTGCTGGTCCATATGGGATCTTCACGTGCATTAGAAAAAGGCACCCTTTGTCCAGACCCTTTACTGCCATCTGTTGGAAACGTTGCCATTCTGTAGGGATTTTATTAGAACAAGACAAAGTGTCTCTCAGAAACGTGTAATAAATCAACAAATCAGTGATGTTTTTTCAAACAGATGGGGCTCCCTTGGGCTGTGCAGTCCACAACCTGCACATCTGTGCCTGGCGACCCTGATTCACAGCCTACCCCTGGTGGGCGTCAGGAAATGCCTGCTTCCGGGTGTGTCTCTGACAGTTTTTCTTGAATCTTACTTACCCTTCTGCACCCCCACACTACCCTACCCCAGTCCATTTGATCTGGTTTCACTGTGATGGAACTCAAGAGGGGGATGTGGAAGCGTGGAGATGTTCCGTTCTTCAGAGTGAAACAGCTGTATGCAGGGCCAGAACTGGGGTGAGGGGAGTGGGGTGCCTCGGGTGCAGTATTTAAGGAGGCGCTTTCTCCCAGTGCTGACCCTGGGAATGAAGACCTTAAAGTGTGGGTGCCTCACCCCGGCCTCACAGGCCCAGCCCTGCCTACAACACAGACAGACCTTCTTTTCCTTTTATGACCCCTCTTCCCCCTGCAAGCCTAACTCTGGTAGGCTGCTGTGTTCAGTCTCTTTTCTCTGCACCTTAACCAAGACTGCCTCCCAAGAGGGACTTAAGAGGGGGAGAAGCCAGCTGCTGGGTTTCGAAGACAAGCTGCTCTAAACCCAGGTGTGCGGTCCGGGGGTCCCTAGCCACAAGGGGCCATTTATATTTGTAATTAATTAATATCAATGAAATAACAAATTCAGTTCTTTAGTTGCGCTAGCTCAGGAGTCACACGTGCCTGGGGGATGCTATTGGAGAGCGCAGATAGAGGACGTTTTCATCATTGTAGAACATTCCGTTGGACAGGGCTGCTGTAGAACGGGGGTCGGCAAACCACGGCCCATGGGCCCAGTCTGGCTGGCAGCCCGTTTTTGTAAATAAAGTTTTATTGGAACACGGCCGCGCATATTCACTTACGCATTTCCTGTGGTCACTTTGTTGAGTGGCTGCAACGGAGGCCATCTGGCCGGCATAGTCTAAAATATTTACTTTTTGGCCCTTTGCAGAAAAAGGTTTGCAGACCCCTGCCCTAGAACATTCTTTGTGTTCTAGAGCAGTGCTTCCAAAACCTTAACGTGCATACGAGTCACTTGAGGATCTTGTTACAAAGCAGGTTCTGATTCCCCTGGTCCCAGGTTGGGGCCTGAGCGTCTGCATTTCCCCGAGTTTCCCAAGGATGGTGAGGCGGCTGGTCCACAAGCCGCACTGAGTAGCGGGTGTAGGGTGCTCAGACTTTGCCAGAAACTCAGCCTCCGGGCCATTTCCCATTGTTCAGATGTTGTGCCGTCACCAGAGCCTTCTTTTCTCTTTTTGAAATCCCTGTTTCCCGCATCCCCCGAGTCGACAGAGGGAGAGAAAGGGGGAGACGCGTGTCAGCCAATTTAATAAATCATTAGCACCCCGAGTCGAGACGCTGGCGGAGGTTAGAGGTTACCGTGCGTCTCTGTGTTGATGCCAAATTGAAGAATCCTGCCTGATGGGTTTGCGTCTCATTACCAGAGATAATTGGTTGTAAAGTCCGGAGGGCAAGGCTGTGAAATCAGACAGATGCCAGGGAGCCACCGGCAAAAGAGAGCTTGGGGGCTCCTGCCACGTCTAGGGAACGGGCTCTGACAGGCACAGCGGCAAGTCGTTCCCTGGGGGAAACTGCCTCTCAGGGAGGGGGGCAGTGGGAGCTGCCGGGAAGCGGGGCACGGGCGGTCTGAGCTCTGGGCCGGGACGGAGGCTGGGGCAGGTCCCTTGCCCTGGCTCAGGCGGGAGGGACGTCTCCGAGTCTCCTTTCAGGACGGAGGGGCCTGGAGCGTCGGATCAAGGTAGGCTCGGGGCTTCAGGGTTGATCGTGAGCTGCTTCCCCAACAGCAAGGAAATCAAGAGCCTGCAGGAGGAGCAGGATGAGATCGCCCTGCTTTTGAGTCTCGTCAAGTCCTCGAGGAACTTGGATCTGAACGAGAGAAACTACGTGGAGCTGCGCTTCCTGCTGCAAACGAAGGACGACTACGAGGCCCTGATTCAATCCATGAAAACGCTGCTGGCCGAACTGGACGAGAAGGTGTGGTCTTTCTCTGCAAGGGTTAACCGAGCAGGGCAAGGAGGAGGAGTGGGGGCGGCACCCGTGATGCCTTAGCCAGATCTGACACCCCCGTACCCACTGCGACCATAAACATGACCGTGCCCACTCTCTCTGCCGCCCGTGGGCCCTAGCCTCCAGCTCTGTTGATCCACTCCTCCACTGTGGTCTCGGCGCCACCCCCACTGCACTTAGAATAAATTCCCACATCCTCACTGTATCTGTCAGGAAAGTCAGGTTATGCTGCAGCAACAAACATCCCCCGACTCAGTGGTTTAAAACAGTAAGGGTTTCTTCCTCGTTCATGCTTCATGTCTGTCATGGATTGCCTAGGGGCTCTTATATCTTCTCATCCTGGGACCAGGCTGATGGGATAGCCACCATCTTGAACATTGCCAGGTGTTGTGGTAGGGAAAAAGAGAATTCTGGAGGGTCTCACATGGGCAATGGAATGCTCCAGTGATGTGTGTCACCTCTGCTCATGACTGATTGGCTCAAAGTAGTCTACCAAACCCATATATGCCCTAAATACCCATACCCATACCCAAAATAGTCAACTCTACCCATCCACAAAAGGGTCCAGGAAGTACAGCCCTCCCCTGGATCCGGAAGGCAAAGACCTAGAGACATTTGCTGAACAGCATTAACATCTATATCCCTTACTATGGCTTGAAGGGCATGCAGGATCTAGCCCCTGCCCCTGGCCTCACCCACACCATTCCCTCCTTAACTCATCTCACCTCAGCCGCAAGACTTTTTTTCAAATATGCTAAGCCTTTTCTCACCTCAGGGCCTCTGCACGTGCTCCTTCCTCCAGCTGGTTGTCCTTTTGATATCAACCTAAACGTGCCTTTCTCAGGCAGGCCTTTCTTATGTCCTCTCTCCAGTTTAAAGTAAGTCCCCCTTGTGTTAGTCAGATTCCTGGCCGGGAACAAACAGCACACTCAGTAGGGTACTTTGAGAAGAGTTTTATGAAGGAACGATTTGCAAGGGTGTGAGCATGCAGTAGGGACATTGGAGCACTGTAGGGTTAGCCACGGTGGGCAGGGGGAACATTCTAGAACCTGAAGACAGAGAGCAAGTGGAGGGAGGGAATAAATACCCCACCCTCTCTCTCTTCTCACCCTCTGCTCCCCAGTGCTAGGGAGCATTGTGGGCTCCTTCCCAGTCAGCCTCCTGGGGCACGGAGCAGGGTGGGTGGGGCGGGGCGGAGAGTGGATCTTGGGGGGCACATGGAGGATCCCAGCACACCCCCTTATCCTCTTTATGACGCCCATGGCGCCACCTCCTTAGCTCTTCTCACAGTGGTGGTTATGCCTTAATACGGTGTCCTCTGACATCTCCCTAACCCGTCACCTCCACGAGGGCAGCGACCATGTCTGTTTTGTTCCCCCCGTGCCCCCTGTGCCCATCCCAGGCCCGGCGCATAGTAGGTCCTCGGTAAATATTCCCCGGCTGAATCTGGAAATCTTGTTACGTCTTTGCTCTGCTTCACACTCTTCAGTACTTTCCTGTTGTTCTTGTGATGAAGGTCAGACCCCCGTGTGGTTTGCAGGCTCTGCTGCAGCGGCCCCTCCTGCCCTTGCACCCCCTGTCCCGCCCCGCCTCCTCTGTGTCCGTCCACGCTGGCGCCTTCATGAACCCACCGGGCTGCCTCTCACTTCCGGGCCCTTGCACGTGCTGTTCCCTCCGTCTGAGTGCCCTGCCCTGTCCTCTCTGTGTGGGGACTCCTCGTCATCCTTCTGGTCTCAGCTCTGACACTGTTTCTGCTGGTGGTCGGCCCTTCATCTTTCCCCGCTGGGTGCCCCTACTGTGCGCGTCCACAGCACCTCCTGTCTGCCCTCTGCTGGGCCCGTCTCGCTTCCTGGCTTGTTTCCAGTCCCGGGTTGGACGTTCCCTGAGGGCAGGGACCCCTCTGCCTTGATTACCGCCCCACCCCTGCTGTCCAGCACCGAGACGTGCTAATAACATTGAGGAATGAATGAATGAATGAATATATGAATGAAGGAGAGAGGAGGCAGTAAAAGAGAAGAAAAGCTGGGGACGTGGCTCCTCAGGAACGTTAGGAAAAGGCAGCCTCGTTTGGGATCCTCAAAAGAACATGGTGCTCGCTGCCCAACACAAAAGCCCCTCTGCCCGGTGCCGCCCCGGGCGGGCAGGCCCCAGACCGCCTCCTGCTGGGGGCGCCACGGCCGCCCAGAGCTTCGTCCCCGCAGAGGGCGCTGGAGGCCGCCCCACCGGGCCCACCCGGCCGCGCAGGATGAGGAGCAGGCCTGTGCCTCCCTGCGGGGACAGCGTCGTGTGCAGGCCATAGATCTGCTGTCACTGCCTTGGGTAACGTCTCCCATCCAGCCGAGGCCTAGTCACTCCCAGCGTCACAAAAGCCGCGTCTGACATAAGGTGCCAAAGGGAACAGCGCGCTGGAGTCAATCGTGGGGCCACGGGGAGTGCCGCGCCGCAGCTGCCCTGGACGAGCAGCTGGGGCCTGGGGACCGGGGTCAGCTCCGGCGGGGGTGGCGGCCCTCAGAGCAGGCGACACCGCGGTCTGGGGACCCTGCCCTCCCGTATGTTAAGAGCCGTTTGTTTCATAGGTGAGTTGGTGGAGGGTTGTGTTGAGGATGCTGCCTGTGCGTAGAACAGGAGAGAACAAACAGGAGAGGGACCCCGACTTGACCGGAACCTGACTGTGTCGGGGCTGATACAGCTTTGTTGATGCTCTGAGGGAATTTGGGGGGGAGGGGGTGCGTGTCTTCCAGCTGAAGTCCGAAGCCTGGCTGATATCAGTCCTAAACAGCGTTCATACGCCTCACCAGTCTGTGTGAGACCCAGCGGTTCCCCTGATGCCTGATCGTCTGAGCTGCCATCTTGTTTGATGTACCAGTGAGAATGTGTTGGGCTGCAAGTACGAGAAATCTTGACTGGAAGTGGCTGGGAGAATAGAGGTTTGTTTTTCTCACGTATAAGATGTCTGTCTGGAAATAGGTCATCCCGGGCATGGTTTAGCAGCTCTACAATGACGGGTTGGTATTTTTCTCTCTGATCCTCTTGGTCAGCCCTCTCCTCATGGTCACAAGATGGCTGCCAAAAGTTAGCTGGTGTAGCTTCTCACATAATCAAATTCAAAGATATGAAGAAGGGCTGGGGGGTTTTCTCACATGATATTCACTTCTTATGAGGGAGAGAGCAGTTCACAAAGTCTCTCCAGCAGATTTTCCCTCATTGACCAGGGCTAGGGTATATGCCCACTCCTAGGCCAATCACTGGCAAATGGAATGTCCATAATTAGTTTAGGGTAGACCACAGGCAGCAGGCTACTGTGCAAGGGCAAATCTGGTCTGTGTATGGCCCTCCAGCAAAGAATGGTTATATGAGTACCTACATAATAGCTTCTTGGTCCTCCAAGCCTGAAATATTTACTATCTTGCCCTTTAAGAAAAATGTTCCAGGGGCCGATGTGGTGGCATGGTGGTTAGGTTCATGCGCTCCGTTTCAGTGGCCTGGGGTTTGCAGGTTTGGATCCTGGGTGCAGACCTGTGCACTGCTCATCAAGCCACGCTGTGGCAGCATCCCACATATAAAAAATAGAGGAAGATTGACACAGATGCTAGCTCAAGGCCAATCTTCCTCACCAAAAAAACAAAAACAAAAACAAAAAAAAAGAAAAAGTGTTCCACCCCCTGGTTTAGACTAATATTTGTCCCTGGGCTGGGGGCAGAGCCCACCTTCCCTGAGTAGACTCCTGGCAAAAAGAAAATGTTTTTATCTCGTCTAACAGGAGGTGCAAAGATAAGGCAAGCTTTAGGGTTGGTTGATTCAGCAGCTCAATGATCAAGGGATTGTCAAGGGGTTTGTCTTTATCCTTTGGGGGCAAGATGGCAGCGTGATTCCAGGCACTGCATCCAGATGGGACAATATCTTCAGGAGAAGACAGACCATCTCCTCCTGTGACTCTGTTTTAGGAATGAGGAAACTTTTTCCAGAAGCTTCCTTACCAGGCATCCCTTCTCAATTCAGAGGCACCAGCTGGTCTGGTTCTGTCCGGCCCTGAATGAGTAAATTGTAGGCAGAGAGAACAGAGTTGCCGTGGTCGGCTTGGGTCAGGCTTCTGGGGTGGGATAGGCGTGCGGTCGGCCACCCGCCATGTCCATCTCAGTTCTGGTGTCACCTCTGCCAGTTCTCTGGCTCGGGACCACTCTTCTGTCTTCTGCTTGGCATCGCTTGCTGCCTGGAAACCACCTCTCATCAGTCTGCTGTGGCTCCTCCTCACCCTAAATGTGGGTGTGGACCGAGGGTCTCAGACGGGCGGCCTCAGGACAGTTTAAGCCCGGCAACATGAAGGCTTTGGCCCCGTGCTTAAAATTTATTTTAATTAGTTAACAACATGTTAAAAGTTGGGAGATTTCATGTTGAAATTTGGATATGTGGCTTCTCTTTCAAAAACCGGAAGATCTGGCGACATCAGGCCTGAATTTCCATGGGGCAACAGGACCTAAATAGTGCTGTGGGTGACGCTGCCAGCTGTTTACCCGTTCTCTGCTTCTTCCTCTCTCATTCCTGACTTTGTTCAGGGTGGTCATGTGCCCAGCTGAAAAGCTACATTTCCCATCCTCTCTTGCAGCTAAAAGTGGACAATGAAATTTAAGGGGAAGTCTGTTGCAGGTGTCTGGGAAGCTTTTGCTTTCCATATATAGGTCCTACCCCTTCATCCATATTGCTTCGTTTACCTTCCTCCCTGGAACATGACTGTGAAGGCTGGTGCAGTGGCAGCCATCTTTTGACCATAAGGGAAAGGCCAGGTGCATTACAGAGATCTTGTGCTTACTTCCTTGAGCTACTAAACCTAAGCCACCAACCTATTATGAGAGCAAGATAAACCATAAATTTTTTCGGCCATGTGTAGTTAGCTTTCTGTAATTCGTAGTTGCATGTGTTCCTGATACAAGCTGCTGCCCCTCAAGCCCGGTGTGGGTACTCCAGTTTGCTACAGTCTCTGCCATCGCACGTTGTCTTCGACCTGGCCCACTTTACTCTTCTTTGCCACCTGCCTGGCCGCAGTTTGCAACCCCTGGTATAGATTTTTCTCTCAATGTCCACGGGGATAGCTGAGACGGTGCTGTATAGACTCTCCTGAGGGCTTGGGGATAGGTAACTGAAGGGAGTTAAGACTCACGGATGCTCGTACAGGATCCCAGATGCAACTGCTCCTAGAACTTATCAGCCCCAGCTCTGCACTGGAGGCCGGCCTCCACATGGCTGAGAAACTTTATATTTCGTCACACCGAGCACCTGACCTCTCTCATCCCCGTTCCAGAACAGGAGCTGGGCTTCAGACTATCCTCAAAGGTGAATTCCAGCCACCACCTCTAAGACAAAGAGGAACACACCAGGTCGTTTAAAATGACAGCATCCCCTTCCTTTCCCTGCTGCCTTCACCCACCATGGTTCCAAAAAAGTCTCAGCGCTTAGTCTCGGCCCAAACCTTGAGAAACGAAAGTACCCGGGTTGCACTCAGGACCTGCACTCACCAGTCTTCAAAGGCATTTTCTTCAGATGACAATTCTACAAACTTCCCTAGAACCCACTAGGATTTAGCAGGAGGCAGCTGCTTCTAGGTGGGGCCAAATATTGGGCAGATAAAGTAGATAGTGGCCTGGTGTGGACCAAAGCCACACGGGAAGTCGATCATGCACACTGTTGGCAATGTGCAAAAGTGTCTCGATCTGCTGGCGCTCATATGAGAAACAATGGGGTGAGCTCTCTGGAAGGTGCCGGGGAAGTGTCTGGGCCTGGGGACTTGGCTGGGGTACAAGGGTCGAGAGAGACATCAGAATTTCTTCCTGCCGGCCGTGGCAGGGTGTATTTCACTTACTTGAAGTCAGAATCAATTGTCCTCATGAGTAAGGTCCATGGCGTGTCAGCTAGGAATGCTTTGGGCTGCAGGTAACATAGCACCCAACCAAAGAGAAGCTTGCACCAAAAGGATATTTACTCACCAATTACTTTTTAATAAACTTTTGATTTTGGAATCATTTTACGTGTACAGAAACGTTACAAAGATAATACAGAGCCTTCCCATATACCCCCCACCGGTTTCCCCTGTGAACATCTTAACGTCACCGTGGGACATTTGTCAAAGTAAGAAATTAACATTGGTACAATACCATTAACTGAACTTCGGATTTTTTCTGGATTTGGCTAGTCTTCCCATTAATGTCCCTTTACCGTCCCAGGTCCAACCCAGGGCAGCACACTGCATCGAGGATGTTTACTTCTGACTTGGCAGGGAGTCCTCTGGACATAGATGCCTCAGCGGAGTTTCACCTGCTTTAAGAGATTGTGGCAGCCACACCTTCCCCTGCCCCTCGGCCCCGCATCCTTCCATCTCTGCTCCCTCCGCGGGCCTCAGAAGAGGTGCCCGCTGCCCTTCCTCTGCAAGGCCGGGCCCTCCTGTGCCACCGCCCTCCGTGCAGGCCTGGCTCCATGAGTGACCGTCCTTCTTGCTCTCCTCTCTACCTTCTCTCCACAAGATGTCCTTCCCCTGTCTCTTTTATCTTAAAAAAATCTAAAAACCAAACACAAAACACAACGCTCCTGCAGCTCCAAGTTACTGCCAGCTCTCCCCCTTTCTAGAATTGTCTAGAAGGAGTCGTCTGCATTCCGTTTCCCTTTCTAGGGTGGGCACTGTCTCCCCTACCTCTCCCAGTGATGGAAGCAACGTCCCCTCCACCAAAACCGCGCTCTCGGGGTCAACAAGGACCTCGGCCTCTCCAAACCCAGTGTGGCATCTCGTGACCTGACCACGAAGTGCCCCTATCATTGCAAGACCCCAGAAACACTCCACAAGACTACAGGAGGCCCCCGGGGGGACAATGCTGTTTCTGTTGGAAGCCTCGGCTTTAGGGTGAAGTGGAATTTATGCCCGCGGGTGAGTGAAATTTACACGCACGGGCAAGAGCAAAAACTCTAAATTGCCTCAGTTTACCCCAAATTGGCCAAGATTAAGTTGAACTGAGCGTGCATCCAAGAGGGAAATTAAAATTCCATTGTTAGGAAAAGAAAGAAGATTGCAGTTTTTATTTTAGCACATTTGAGTTACTGAACTGTAGAATTTGTACCCATACAGATGTTAACACAGCTGGGTTTTCTCTCTCTCATTTTTTTTTCAGATTGTTCAGATGGAAAAAAAAATTATAAACCAAAAACAGATCTTCACAAAAATGCAGGAGGCGAATAACCCTCGGAAACTGCAAAAACAGATCCACGTTTTGGAAACCCGTTTGAATCTCGTACGTAAGGTGTTCTCTGCAGCTTTGCAAACAGCTCTGCCTCCCTTTGCTCAGAGTAGGGGTGTCGTCTGCGGAGCCGTTAGCAGCGTTCAACCCACTTGGTTGGTTGACTCGGGAGAAGGTGAACTAACGGTGCTCGTCCAGGCCAGGCAGCTTTTTACACTCACCATCCAGCCACCCTGCTCCGCCCTCTCTGTTCCACCCACTCTGTTCCACCCACTTGTGGCCCACTGTTGTCCAAGGCGCCTTTCTCCTTGCTCTCTGCACCTCAGCACGTGCTGTTGTCCCCCTCACCCCAACTCTCACCCTCCTGGGATGCCTGTCTTAGTTCCTTGCCTCAAAAACTCCTGCTCGTTTTTGAGATGCAGCTCAAATATGGCCCTTCACCAGGCAGAATTAGTTAGACCTTCATCCCCTGTGGCAATCTGCTCATGCCTCTACTAGAGCTAGTGTCTTTTGGTTGTTGATGATGTCTCTAAGAAATATCAGGCATAGACATGCATGACTTGATAAAGAGAAAAGTGGTGTTTCTGGATCATCTTCAATTTACAGTGACTTTGGCATTAAGCAGGATTCTCTAAATTGCAAACTAGCTTAAGCAAAAACCGAGAATGTATTGGTCACAGAATTGAAAAACTCAGGAGGAGAAATAGGACCTTCAGGCATAGCTGGATCCAGGTGCTCCAAACATGTCTTTAGGACACTTTCTCCATCCATCTCTCCTCTGGGTGGAGATGACTTCATTCTTGGGCAGTCTCCAATGTCAACAAATGCCAGCAGAAAAGGCGCATCTCTTCCCTAATTGTTCAATCACAAGTCCCAGGGAGGGTTCCCATTGGGCCAGCTTTATCATGTGCCCATCCCCAAACCAATCGCTGTGGTCAGAAGAATGGAATACATGGACTTAGTCACGAGACTACCCTTGGACCGCCCCCCCACAAGTTGGGGGAGGGCAGCCCTATACACCTATGTGGGCTGAGAGTCGGGGAGAAGTGGTTCCCCTGGAAAAGCAAAGAGAAAGGGAGAAGGAACGCTGGGCAGGTGCAAACAGTGTCCAGTCTGGCTTGTGAAACTGCAGCCCCCACAACATGAGCCAGGAGGGAGGGAACTGAATTGACTTGGAGGGAAGCCTGTCACTGCCTCACTGCACAAAGCTCTTAGCTTCCCCAAAACTCTGACCACCGGGTGTGGTTGCAGCTAATCGGTTCTGATCTCCGTCCGCCTCCCCCAGTAGCCTGGACGTGGCCTGAGGGCAGGGCAGCGTCTTTTTAATATCCGTGCATAGCAATTTGCAGCCATGCCTCAGAATGCCAAGGATGTGTGTTACAATGCAGATTCCTGGGTCACCTCCAGATTCACTGAATGAGAACCCCCAGGGCTTAGACCAGGCATCTGCACTGTTATCAACAACCCTGGTGAGGTGGAAGGTCCCCTTGGTTAAGAATCAGTAATGCCTGACACAGTGTGAGGCTCAGAGTAGGTGCTCAACAAACATTTGTTGACTGACTGAATGAATGAATAAATGCATGCATGATTTAATGATGTCTGTAGAGGTTCACTTTTCTGTGACAGGTCTATTCAGATTTCCCATTTCTTCTTGAGTCAATTCGGTAGTTTGTTTCTTTCTAGGAATTTGTCCCTTTCATCTAAGTTATCCTAATTTGTTGGCATACAGCTGTTCCTAGTATATTCCCTTATCATTCTTTTTATTTCTGTAAGGTCTATAGCGATGTCTCCTCTTTCATTTCCAAGAGGTCTGCCTTTTTGTATTGCAAACTGGTCCCCTCTTCCCTTCCTCCCTGACCGGGTCTGGCTGTTCCTTTTAGTAGCTTAGGTAGCCATCTCTACAGGTTATTTCAGGGCCCCAGAAAACCCCATGACCCTAAAGTCTCCTCCACCTACACAGTGAGGCCTGAGAGTCCTCCCCAGGAGTCAGACCTTTATCCCACAGTTAGAGGACGGTAGCATGCCAACAGTCCTGGAGAAAAATTCACCCTAAAGTGTAAATGACTGATACCTAATATCTTCCTAAGTGTGGGTAGAGGATACAGAGGTAGCATAAGAATGCTCTGTTCCCATGCTCCCCTCCGTTGTGTGGGGGCTACGGACACTCTACAGAGGAACCCAGGGCTGGGACTTGGGCGCTCACTGCGTCCCCGGTCAACTCTCCATTTCCACAAGCCTGAAAGTTGCATGCCTCCTTAAATTTTGCACCCTGGCTTCCTCACCTGCAGGAACCCAAGGTTCTCAGAATGTGCTTTGAAAATCTCTGATCAAATCTACTCCCTTACCCTTAGGAATACTTTTTGTAGTTGTTTCTTTTCAATGTCTATGGGAGCACTTCACAATACCTGTTTTTTGGTTTTTTTTTAGATTTTTTTATTGACATGTAGAAAAGTTGAGGGACTAAAATAATAAACACCCACATATCTATCACTTAGATTTAATCATTATTAACATTTTGCTGTATTCGTTTCACCCTTTTCTCCCCTGAAATATTTTAAGGTAAATTACAGACATCGTGACACTTCACCCCTAAATTCTTCTGTTTGCATCTCTAAAAATCAAACATTTTCTTTCATAACCATGAGACCATTATCCCACCTTACAAAATTAATACTATTTCCTTAATTTTGCCCATATTAACATTCCTCTGACTGGCCCCCAAATGTCTTATAAAGTTGGAGCCAGTCAAGTTCAGATCATTGTTAGCTCTCTTCAAGTTCTTTAATCTAGAACAGTGGTTCTCAGTCAGCGGTGATTTTGCCCCCAGAGGGACACTGTCCCCACAAGGAGACAGCTTTGGTGTCACAACTGGGCTGAGGGACTGTGCTACTGGCATCTGGTGAGTAGAGACCAAGGATGTTTCTTTAATGCTCTACAGAGAACAGGACGGCCCCACAAAGAATCATCCAGCCTCAAATGCCGACAGTGATGAGCTGGAGAAACCCTGCCCTAAAACAGCACCCCCAACTCTCTTCATGCCACCAACTTTCCTGTAGAAAGTCCTACCTTCTGGATTTGGCTGATCGTTTCCTCATGGTGTCACTTAGCTTGTTCCGCTCTCCCCCGTAATGGCTAAAAACTGGAAATTAGCTATAAAAGTAGTTGAGAAATGTGAAATCCAGGACAATAGAACTTGCCAAAGGCTGCTTAGCCAGCTGGTGGCCAACTCAAGCCTCTCTCGCAGCACTCCAGTTGCTGTTCTGTCTATGGGCCTGGGAGTGGGAAGTGAGGGGAAGACCTTCCAACCCTCCCACTGCCTTCTGGAAGCTTCTGTCATGCCCCAGGAGTGAGCCCTGATTTGAAGCATGGCCCTCCCCACAGGTGACCATGCACTTTGACAAGATGATGACCACCAACGCGAAGCTCCGGAAGGAGATCGAGGACCTGCGGTACGAGAAGGCTGCTTATGACCACGTCTACCAGCAGCTCCATCGGCGCCTGCTGATGCAGAAGAAAACCATGAACACCGCCATTGAGCAGTCTGCTCAGGCCTACCAGCAGAGGTGGGCTGCGGGAGAGACCTTGGGGTAGACGTGTCTCTTAGCCCCCTGCCTAGCACCCAGCTTCCTACTCTGCACCACCTCTGTCCCCTGTGCTTGTGTGTTGAGGAACCTTAAGTCGTCACCAGAATAACTCTGAGCGCTGACTGTGCCAGGTGTGATGCTAGGGCTCTGGGTGTTATTTCAACCCTCACAACTGCCTTAGGGATTATTACCCCCATTTTACAGGCCAGGACATGGAGGCTTAGAAACACCAAAACACCTGCCTGAGATCCAGGTAGATGGCAGATGTGGTGGAGCTGAGATCCAAACCTTTGTTGTACCATCTCCCCAAGGTCCCCAGCCGCTGGCCCTAGGAGTCTCTCAGTCTGGGTTATCTCCTGGATTCATGCTCACAGGGGCAAGAGGCATATATTTTGGCTGTGAAGAGCACAGGTTTTGGAGTCAGAAAGATCTAGGTTTGAATCCTGGCTCCATCACTACTACATTGTTGTAGGACCTCTGGGGGTGGTAGTGAGGATTCAATAATAATATATGTACATAAGGGAGTGGACACAGTAATTGACAAGTGGTGATGATGGTGATGGTGGTGATGATGATGTAGTGACGATGGTGATGGTGATGATGATGATGATGATGGTGGTGATGATGATGGTGGTGATGGTGGTGGTGATGATGGTGATGATGGTGGTGGTGTTGATGATGATGATGGTCGTGGTGACGATGTGGTGACGGTGATGATGATGATGATGATGGTGGTGGTGATGATGATGGTGGTGATGATGGTGGTGGTGATGATGATGGTGGTGATGATGATGACGATGGTGTTGGTGATGATGGTGATGATGATGATAGTGGTGATTATCGTGATGGTGATGGTAGTGATAATGGTGATAATGATGGTGATAATGGTGATGATGATGGTGGTGATGATGGTGATGATGATGTTGGTGGTAGTGATGATGGTGGTGGTGATGGTGGTGGTGATGATGGTGGTGATGATGGTGATGGTGGTGATGATGGTGATGGTGGCGATGATGGTGATGATGACGATGGTGGTGGTGATGATGGTGATGTCGATGAGGATGATCGAAAAATCATTTCCTGGGGGTGGTCTAGAGCTAGTAGCTCCTGTCATTCAGGTAAGGAGGGTTGTTCCTCTACTCCCAGAAACTACCATGATTGAAAGAAGTGATGGTCATTGGCAGAAAGTCCCTCTGGACTGGCTGGGAGAGGGGAGCAGAAGGGAGGAGCGTCTGGACACTCAGGCTCTGCACCCTCCTCGCCCAGGCTGGAAGCCATGGCCCGAATGGCTGCCATGAAGGACCGCCAGCAGAAGGACATCTCTCAGTACAACCTGGAGATCCGGGAGCTGGAGCGTGTCTATGACCATGAGACCAAGCTCAAATCCTTCTTGCTTGTCAAGCTGAATGATCGCATCGAGTTCGAGGAGCAGGCCAAAAAGGAAGAAGGTACAGTCTCCTGAGGGGTAGAGGGGACCAGACCTTAAACGATGCTGAGAAGCTTTAGCTCCATCCCAAGGACAGCAGGGAGCCACAACATGTAAGAGGGTCACGTGCCTAGAAAGATCCAGAAAGATCCTTCTGATTGCCACATGGAGGTCAAATCAGAGAAAGAAGACTGAGTTCAGGAGAGTTGGGGCTATTGCAGGTGTCAGGCTGGAGAGAACGCAGCTTGGAGAATGTTCTTGGTTCTGATTCCTTGAATTTTCCAAGTTCTGAGCCTGTCGAAGGCCCTCTGCCAACAGGGCTTCCTTGACCCTCATCCTACTCAAACGTCACCTCCTTAGAGAGGCCTTCCCAGCTCCCTCGCTCCCCCATCACAGCACATTTTGTGTCTCCTCCACTGCCTGGGCCACAGTGGTAATTGTTGGATTTCTTTTTCTGTTTACTTGGATATCTCTTTTTCTTTTCTCTTTTTGTCTGATTCCTCCAGTAGAAGCTCCGTGGGGCAGGAATTTTGTATCTGCAGAGCCCAGCACGGTGTCTGGTGCGTGGTAGATGCTAAGTTAGATACCTGTGAAGGGACTAAGGAGTGAAGCTCCCACCCCGTCTCCTGGGAAAGTTGAGCCTCCCCCCCACAGCACAACGATAACGATACAGAGCGCATCTCTCTGCCTGGCACTGCTCTGAGTGGTTGCTTTTCAGACTCACCGTTGACGCTTCTCCCTTTTCTAGCTCTCAAGGCAAAGAAGCGCGGGAAGAAGAATAAGGGCGAGAGTTTGGAGAGCTACGAGGTGGCCCACCTCCGGCTGCTGAAGCTGGCCGAGGACGGGAACCTGAATCAGCTCATTGAGGAGTTTCTGGCCAAGGAGGAGGAGAACTTTGCTCGGTTCACGTACGTCTCGGAGCTCAACAGCGACATGGAGACGATGCACAAGAAGACTGAGAGAATCCAGGTCGGGGCAGCCCTCCTTTTCCCGTGACTGGGACCCGCCCGCTCCCACAGCAGCCTTTCTTAAAGTGGGTTCCTCGGGACACTCCTTGAGATGCTCTGCAGGAAAAAGGGCCTCAGGGTCAAATCAGTTTGGGAAACACTATATTCCCCCAGGGTTCCCCTCTACATTTTAACCTTTCTGAAATTGGTTTTTGTCTTTTGATCCATACAGACATTTAATGTGGTCATCTCCCCTCACCTCCAATAAGTGACATTTATAATCCATGGCGTGTTTTATAATCCGGGGTTCAGTAAGCTATAGTGATGGCCAGATATGGCCCGGGGCCTGTTTTTGTACAGCTCATGAGCTAAGAAGGGCTTTTTACATCTTTAAAGGGTTGTAAGAAGAAAAATCAAAGAGGAATATTCAAGACAGACCATATGTGGCCTGCAAAGCCTAAAATATCTGGCCCTTTGCCTTAAAAGCTTGCTGACCTCTGTTTATCAACAGCTTCACAGAACTGAGGAGAGATGGTTAGTTTATCTTGGAGAGAGTTGAGGTACATGAGCAGAGTCAAGGCTCTGACAAGTCCTCCAGGAAAGAAACCTGTTTACCTGTGTTGAACTCATAATTTCCCAAACTTAATTGGCTCCCTCGCTACTGACTCCCCAGAACATACATAAACAGCCTTTGGAACCGTCTGCACAGGACAGAGAACAAACTCCGTAGTGTGACATGGCAGCCCCTTCGAAATTTGGCTTCAACCTGCCCCTGCAGGCTTGGCTCCCATCACAACCCCCAAGGCGCCCTCTGCAGCTGCCCCATGCATTTCCCTCCTCTGAGGCTTTTCTCGGGCTGCTCCACACACACACACACACACACACTCTCACACACACACACACACCCCCCCGCCCCCCTGCTTTTCCTCTGATGAAATACTGCTCTTTAGACCTGACCCTGCACGCATGTCCCCTCCTCTGGGAATTCTTCACTCCTCCCTGTTTATATGACAAGGGGAGCCACTTCCTTCTGTGATGTCACTATTTCCTGAATGCCGGTTCGTGGATGCTGGCACGCACAAGTGAGTAGGAGCCAAAATATAGGTGAAACCTTTTAATTTATTAGTGATGACTTAAGTTTAATGAGGATTAGGAAAAATATAGCTTGCCGAGCAAACTTGTGATTTAATGGATATGATTACTTAGGGTGATAAGT
Organism: Diceros bicornis minor; assembly: GCF_020826845.1. Lineage (NCBI taxonomy): Eukaryota > Metazoa > Chordata > Mammalia > Perissodactyla > Rhinocerotidae > Diceros > Diceros bicornis. Next base: position 9,288,403 of record NC_080774.1, read on the forward strand.
AATAATAATAACAGTAAACAAATAATGATCAACATAATAAAATTGGTTGATTACAAGAAAACTATTAATAGGTACTAATAGAGAGTGATAGATAGTAATAGGACAGGCGGCACACAAAAATGGTGGTGGTTGCGTCAGTGAGGGTTGTCGCAGGAAACAGACGCAACCCCAAAATGGGTACATTGAGGAGAGCTTTTAAAAAGAGACGATTGACTAATCTAAGGACATTGAGAGAGCACGGGGCCAGCAAGAGAGGGTTGCAGAAGGGGTGTGAGATGGGGGCTGGGAGCAGTTTCTGGAACTGGGGAGAGGTGTGTGGAGAAGGCTGTCCGTGCCTCTTTCCTGGAGGGATGTGGCCAAGCCAGTGACCTGCCAGGGGGTGGGCAAGTCGCCCCAACCTCACCCCCCTCCCACCCTCCCATCTCCCTGGTGTCTCCCATTGGCTGGCCCAACCTGGGCCAGAGGGCAGGCAGCCCCTGCCGGCCTGGGACGGAGGGCGAGTCGGGGAGGTGGGTGGATTTGGGGCAGGGGGACACATGGAGAATGTCCAGCCGGTGTGTGTGAGGAGTGGGGTGGGGGGTGGGGGAGGGAAGCCTCTGTCCCCTTTCTGGAAGGCGGTCTTCCAGAGGACAGCGCCCCAGCGTACTCCCTCTGCGTTCCCAGGGCCCAGGGCTGCCCTGCACACCGGGGAGGCCCCAGGAAGTGGTCCCTCCGCAGTAATTGACGTGACCTTCCCACTCCTCTTGCGGACTCTCCTTCCGTCCTTTAGCCCCACAGCCTGTCTCTGGCATCAGGACAAGAAAGACGGCCAGACTCCTGCCCTTTCTGGGCCTCAGTCTCCCCATCTGTACCGTGATGTACTTGGACTAGAGCAGTATGTTCCAAACTTTTATAAAAAAGCTACGGAACATTTCTGTTGAAACCCAGTTAGGAGGAAACACCGGTATAGAAAACAGATAACATGGAGCAGTCCCGGATGAAGGGGTGGGGAGCGTCTTCGGAGGGGGTGCCCAGGACCTTACCTTTTTGCTTCTTGTGGCACCTCTGCTCAAAATAGGGTTCAGGTAAAAAAAAAAAAAAGAGAGAGAGAAAAGTTAAAAACAATTAGAATTCTAACATCTGATGTCACCCCCACCTAGAAGGCTGGGGTCAAAGGTCGTAAACTGGTTGAATCCTGCCTTCATTCTTCTTTTGCTTGGTCTCTTCCACCCCTCAATTTTTACCACATTTAAAAAATCAGGATATTCCACATGAAAATCTGGATTTCTGGTTTCTTTTGGAAAATGAGATCTGACAACTCCAGCCCACATTCCCGCCGGATGCTGAGCACCCTGCCCCCAAAACCGGGCCAGGCCACTCGCCCACGTTCGCCGAGACAGCCGAGTCTGAGTTGCTCGTGCGTCCGAGGCATCCAGGCCCGCGAGCCCCGAGGGCCTTTGAGGTTGCGACCCCCAGTTCAGGCGCTTCGCCACTGCCCTCTGGTGGCCATCTGCGGCATTGCAGGGAGGGTCTTGGGGGCAGAGATTTGAAGGAAGGAGGGTGGGGTGGTCCCCCTGGACCTGGGAGTGGGCAGGACTCTGAACCCTCATTTTCCAGGAGGGAGCACCTTACATGCCGTCAGCGGGATGACGGAGAAAAGCCATAGCAGAAGGATGTGAGGACGCCAGTCGCAGACTGAGCCGACCAGGAAAAGGTTCCTGAGCAGAAGTGACCTTGATCTTCCCCCCTCCGTGAGGGTCCCTCTCTCCTGGCTGCACAGCCGTCTCGGGCGTAGGACGAGCGTGTCTGATGAAGGATGGGCGAGTCCCTGCCCTCCCTGGGCTTAGTGTCCCCGTCTGTGGCACGATGTTTGGACCAGAACAGTAGCTTCTGAGGTCTTTTTTTAAGTTAATAACTGTGCATTTTGGGACTTAAATAGAGCCTCAAACGCCTATTGAATAAGTCCTGAAAACACTTGTTTCCAATGGGAAGGCTTAATAATTTAAAAATCTTATAAGAGAAAGATATGCTCATTGTAGGAAATTTGGAAACTACCTAAGGGTATGATTTTTTAAATTGCCCATTATCCCATTACCTAGAGACAATCGTTGTTGATATTTTGATATGTTTCCTTCTGAATTCTTTTTTTTTTTTTTGGTGATGGTTTTAAAACTTAACATAGTGATTATTATATAGTATATGAAGTCATATATTGAAAAAAATGTTCTTTTAAATACTTGTTCATCCCGCAAGTATTTATTGAGCCCTACTGTGTGCCAGGCACTGTTCTGGACGCTAGTACCGTGGCAGTGAACAAATTGACACAAAGCCCTGACCTCATGGAGTTTCTGTTCTGACGGAGAGAAACAGACAATGAACAACAGCCTAATAAATATGTAAATTATAGAGTGTGTTAGAAAGCGAGATGTGGTGTGGGTAAAAGATGAAGTGGAGCAGGTCCTGAGGGTTCTGCAGCAGGTGATGGCCTGGGCAATTGAGAAGTTAAGATCTGAGCAGACTTGTGGGTGAGGGAATAAGCTGTGCAGATCTCTGGGGGACGAATGTTCCAGGCAGCACGAACAGCAAGTGCAAAGGTCCTGAGGCAGGAAGTGCCTCAGGCATGAGGGCACCTGGCGTGGAGAGAGAGATAGGAGGGGGAGGAGGCCATGTCTGAGAGGCAGGGATGGCTTGGGAGTCGGGGAGAGCAAATTCCTGGAAGAGTTTTTGGTGGTTGTTCTGAGAAACAGAATCCGTGGGAGAGTTCTGAGCAGAGGAGGAACACCATTCGACTCGGGTATCCACACAATTTGGCAAATATTAAAAAGTATAAATATAAACCCCAAAATCAAGCAGAATCCCATCACTTGGACATAGCACTGGTTGATCTTTTTGGCAGAGTTCCTTCTTGGGGTTTTTTTTTTTCTTTAAAGATTGGAAGGCTCTCTTCTTTTAATTTTTTTTCCCAAAATAAAATAATTATGTTTCTGATTGGAGAGATCATATTTATGCCTCAGGGAAAATGTAATTCAGAAAAATATAAAGAAAAAGTGCAAGTCACAAAATCACCACTGGGAGATAATGCCAGATTCTGGTGACATTGCTTCATGAAGACAGAGTGTGTCACTCTGGCACACACGCACACACTCACACTCACCCCTGCAGACCCTCCCCACACACACACCTAGATGCCCGTTTATAATACCAGGGTCGTACTAGAGTTCCTGCTGGTTTCTGAACGTTTTTCCCAACAATTCTTCCTTGATGCCTCCCAACATCTTCTATGTTCTTTTTTTTTTTGCTGAGGAAGATTGGTTCTGCGCTAACTTCTGTTGCCAATCTTCCTCTTTTTCTTTTTTCTCCCCAAAGCCCCAGTACATAGTTGTGTATCATAGTTGTAGAGTTGTAGCTCTTCTATGTGGGACGCTGCCTTAGCATGGCTTGATGAGCGCTGAGTAGGTCTGCTCCTAGGATCCGAACCTGTGAACCCTGAGCCGCTGAAGCAGAACGTGTGAACTTAACCACTACACCACCACGCTGGCCCCTTCTATGTTCTTTTTAATGGCTCTTGGGGACCCTGGATCCTCTGTGGTGCAATCACAAGATGCTTCTTAAAAATGCAGATCCCCAGGACCCATCCCATCCCTACAAACCTAGATCCTCTGAGAATGGGCCAGGAATCTGCAATTTACCATATTTTTATCTGAGACCCTTTCCCCCGTGATATGAATGTACCGTTATTGGTGTAACTGACCCCCTATCAGTGGACATTTTGGATGTCCCTAACTGGGGGACGTTGTAATTAGTGGCACAATGGCCAGCCGCAAGCAGCCGTCTTTGCCCACATGTCCTGCTGTTTGCGCGGGGCAGCTTCCTGGGGATGGACTTGCTGGGTCAGAAGGCACGTGCCTTTATATTCGGACCCGCTCTTCCAGCCCAGGGGTTGTCGTCAGATCTGGCCCCTGGACCGGCAGCGGCAGCGTCTCCCAGGAACTTGTGAGAAAGGCACGTTCTCGGGCCCCCCCAGACCTCCTGGCTCAGAGCCTCTGGCAGCGGGGCGCAGCCGTCTGTGTTTCCACAAACCTCCGGGAGATTCTGATTCTCACTGGGCCTGAGCACCCCTGCTCGGGGGCCTCCAGCCACACGTGGCAATTCAAGTTTAAACCAATTTAAATTAAATTAAATTTAAAAATCAGTTCCTCTGTGGCACTAGCCACATTTCAAGTGCTCAATACCCGTGTGTGGCTAGTGGCTGCCTTACCGGACGGTACATACAGAACGTCGCCACCATCGCAGAAAATTCTACTGACTACGCTGTTCTAGAAAATTCTCCAGAAACCCACCCTCCATGCCCTCATCCTTCTTTTAATTAAGAAACATCAGAAAGGACCTCCGTGGGCATAGGAGGGGTCTGGGGGTCCTGGGGCTCCTTGAAACGGATAATTCAAATCCTCGTCGACTCCTGGAGGCCCAGGCTGATTTGTCGGGGTGGTGGGAGGGGCCCCCACTTCTCCTTACGGTCTGGCTCTCTCCGCACAGGATGAGATCATCCACCTGCGAGCCCAGCAGAAGTCCTTCCACGATGACGGCCGCTCGGTCCTGAGACAGCTGGAGGTGAGCCCGGGCGGGGGGAGCGAGGCGGGCGTCTCTGCTGTCTGTCTGTCTGTCTGCCTGCCTGCCAGGGGCCTGTCGGTTGGTTCCCAGGAGGAGAAGGACGTCCACCCTATGACTCTAGTGGCCTGGGTCACGTCTTGGCGTGTCCTTCCTCTACCCCAGACATTGCTGCGGAATCTTGTCCCCAGGGTCTCTCTGTCCACTTTCAAGACTCCCCACTTCAGGGAGCCCAGCCCAGGCCCTCGTGCTGTGATTTCATCCCCGACTGCAAACTCCAGACACGCCTCTCCCTCAGCCTCTACTCTTCTCCCGCTTGTCCTGGCTGTGGCCTGTTCTCCATCAATAATACTTATTGCAAACGTTTCCTGAGTAACTACTGTGTACCAGGCACTGGGCCATGTGCTCTGGCAGCGCTATCTCGTTTACTCCTCACACAGCCCTGTGAAGGAGGTGCTCTGATCTCTCCGTTTTACAGATGAGGAAACTGAGGTTCCGAGAGGTAAAGTCACTTGACCAGCATCATGGAGCTGGGATACTGTGTGAGCTTTGCATTGTATTCAGCTGCTAATAACAGGAACCCCAAATAACAATGGCCTGAGCAAGATAGAAGTTCATTTACTTTGTTAAGAAATAAGTCTGGAGATAGGCACTTCAGGGCTGGTCATGATGTCGTCAGTGACCCAGGCTCCTCCTCTCTGTTTTGCCATCTTTAGTGTGTGGCTTACATTCCCCAAGGATGCCTCATGGTTGCTTTATGGCTGCCCACGATCCAGCCTTCACATGTACATTTCAGGCAGGAAGAAAGTGAGAGAGGCAAAAAAGGCCTTGCTAACTGAGTTAGCCAGCTTAAAAACTCTTTCCCTGAAGTCTCAGCCAATGGCTTCTGTGTTGACATCTCACTGGCCATCCCTATTGTAAAGTAGGGCTGGAAATATAACTTTTAGCTGGGCACATTGCCACCCCAAATATAATCGGGGTCTTGTTATTAAGGTGTAAGGGGAGAATGGATAGCAAACGCCTGACAAAGAAATGAGCCCAGAGAGTTTTATGGCAAAGCCCTGTTCTGTCCGATAGTTCCTGGCTCAGGACCTGCTCCTGGGCGGTCTCCCTTCCCTTCTCGGCGCCTTATTTCTGTTCCTGGCGTGCTCCTGCTGGACGGCGACACCAGTGCCTTCTCTGCGGGGCCACTGGGGGCAGCAGAGCGCCTGCAGCCCCTCGAGCCTCTCCCAGGGCAGGGTGTGGGGAAGGAGACTTCCAGGCAGGGCCGCCCCGAGGAGACCCTCCCCAGGCTGGGCACACGCCTGGGCCCCCGTCCTCGGCTCAGGGCGTCCAGATGCTCCCGTAGGGTTGAGACGGGGGCCGCTCCGCATCGCCCCACCTCTGCCTGAGGTCCTCTCTCCGCTCTGTGCTCCTCTGGGTTGAGCATGACTTCCGGAGGCCTCTTTGCAGATGCAAATACTCTAAACGGAGAATTTGTCTTCACAGCAGTGGCCTCACAGAGCCCGTTTTTCTCAGCCTCTGCTGAAGATCACTTCTGTCTGCTCTATTCTTGGAACCTTTCCACACGCCCTCTGTGTCATTGTCTCCTGCCCCTCTGGGAGAAGTGGGGGGACCTGTCCCTTCACAGGAGGGAGCAACACAGGAGCTGAGCAAACAGGCCTGGGGAACAAACACTCGGGTATGCCTCTCAGGAAAGCTCCTTCCTAGCTGTGTGACTTCAAGAAAGTGGCTTAACCTCTCTGAGCTTCCGTTTTCTCACCTGTAAAATGGGATAATCGTCACTCTCACTTCCTAGGGCTGTGAAGGTTGAATAAATCACGTGTGTGCACGCTTGGCACACTGCAGGGCGTGGCTGTCATGATGTTGTTTGTCCTGTAAGTCAGTAAAACCACAAGTCTCCCTCACCGTGTTACTAAATAATTGCCCCAGTAAAGAGCTGTGCCCAAGGTTGGGTACTTGGACACCTCAAGACAGGACAACTCAAGCCAAGGTCACATTGCTTCTCTAAGTTCCCTGGGGAAGCTGATGCTGCCCATCCCGGGACCCCACTTTGAGAGCCTCTGTTTTAAATTGTGGGTGGTGAAATCAGTTTGTTGGATTGTAACCAGCATTTAAAAACAAGACAGAATAGAACAGAACAGAATAGAAAATACTAGTACCCGCGAAGAATTTTGACCTGTGAAACTTTAATTTCATTTGATTAGATAATGTATATAAACACACACACACGCACACACACATGTATGTATCTATATATTATTGGGCTGCAAGGTAAATTGTATTTCTTTCTATGGGCCACAGTTTTTAAAAAATGAGTCACCAGCTTTGAAAAAATACTGTAATCCAGTACACACGCAGACACACTCACATATACGTAAGTGAAACAAAACTTACGTTAAACGATATTTACCCTTACTACTCGCAATGTCTACTAGCATTTTCTGTTCCTTTCTTTTCTGGTCTGTTTTGTTTCATTTTTTAAAAATGCCCGTTGAGGCCCATTAAATTGACTGCAGTTGGGGAAGCCTGGCTCCAGAGGGTCCCAAGCCCTCCTCCCCACCGAGAGTGCTCGTGGACGGGCGGAGCTCAGGGGGCAGCCTGGCTGAGCCGGGTGGGATCGGGTCCGCCCCCAGGAGAAACTGACGAGGACCACGGAGGAGGCGGACATGTACGAGGACAGCTGCAGGGAGATCGACAAGACCTTGGGGCATCTCAAGAGCTCGGTGGAGAATCTGTTTAAGAAGATCAATTGTGACGCCACCAAGATCCTGGTGCACTTAGGGGAGACGGGGAAAATCACCGATGCCAACCTCCCGCAGTACTTTGGTGAGTCAAGCTGGGGCCCACTGGACTCTTAGGAACCATTTCCAGAGCTTTCTGTGACTAGGCACGAGGGCTTGTTCTTCTGGAGGTAGCGAGCCCGGTGGAGAAGCACGTGGGCGCTAATGCCAGCCTGCGTGGGTTCAAATCCTGGTTCTACTCTAACTAGCTGTGTGACTCTGGACAACTTTCGGAACCTCTCTGTGCTTCAGTTTTTTTCATCTAAAAAAAAAATGAGGGGTAAATCCAGTATTTACCTCATAAGGTTGTTGGGAGAATTAAATAAATTAACAGTTCTTAGAGAAAAACTAGATGATCATCTCAATAGATGCCGAAGCAGCATGTGATAAAATTCAACATCCGTTCATGATAAAAACTCTCAACAAACCAGAACTAGAAGGGAACTTTCTTAACCTGATAAAGGGCATCTACAAAAACACCGCCACTGCCCCTTCTGAAGCTGGCGCCACCCCCCCCATTATCCCCTCTCCTGAGGTCCTATCGTTCACTGCCCCCCCCCCCAGCTATTATCCCCTCTGGTGATGTCCTATCATTTAACATTCACCCAGGTAGTTGTCACTCTCTGAATCTATGAGAGTCTTGAGATCCGATAGCAAGTTCCAGATGCAAATCCATCTGGTCCCTGATTTTCAGAGAGAATAGCAACAGGACAGATAGTGTGAGGTTCATTCAAAGATTTTCCAAGTCTGGTGGTTGCTGAGTTGCGATGAGGAGCATCTGGGCGGTGCGGGATACACGCGTGCGTCTGTTGAGCTTTCCTGTGTCTCCATCCCCCGCGCGCTGAAGTGTGCGCGCTTCCCTCGGGCTGGGCCCGCCTCTTTGGGCTTGTTTTTCCTCTCTGCGTCCGTGGCCTCTAGCGCGGTGCCTGGCGTGCTGGGCGTCCAGAGGTCTGTGGAATGAATCAATGAGTCAACGAGTGAATGATCGACTCTGGTGACTGCTCGGGGCTAGGAAACACAGTGGGAAGGGCAGCTCCCCCAAACGAGGAGGGTCAGGGAAACATTCCTGCGGGTGGCGGGACCTGCCTTCAAACACCAGTAGGGGCTATTCTGGGAAGGATGGCGGAGAGGCATTTCAGGTGGAAGGAACAGCATGGGCGAAGGCCTCGCAGCCTGAGACAGAGAGCGCTGGGGAAAAGTCAGTAGTTTAAGGCGGGGCTGCCCGTGGCTCCCAAGTTTTAGTGTAACTGGTGTTTCTCAACCTTCTTTTCATTATCATGCCCTAAGGAGCCTTTGTAGACGTTTCTTTCCTAATGAAATTTTAATACTGTCATTTACTGCATGGCTATTGATGTCCTGTATGTACACCTGTGCTTTAGACTTCGAGTCAGATATTTTTGGCTTCTCAAGAACCAAATTTTGCCCTCTAGGGGGTGATGCTGCCCCCTTGAGAATGCATATGATGTAACCCAAGGGAAACCCTTGACCCTATAGGATCTCGTGATCCACCCCCGTTCCTGCCTTCCCCTGTAGCAGGGGCGCCCCCACATCCCGGGAGCCCCCGTCTTGACAGCCATCTGGGTTCTGCTGTTTCTCTCCAGCCGTCATTGAGAAGAGGGCCAATGACCTGCTGCTGTTGGAGTCCTACAAGCGGATCCTGGAGATGGAGGGGTCAGAGACCGAGGTCCCGCCCCCCTTCATCAACCCTTTCTGGGGCGGCTCTGCCCTCCTCAAGCCTGCAGAGCCCGTCAAGGTCGTTCCCCCGGTGCTCGGAGCTGACCCCTTCAGCGACAGGTTGGATGAAGGTGAGTCCTTCCCCCCGGTCTTCGTGGGTCACTGGGTCAGGGTCCTAGGGAGCCTGTGCCGGGAGGTCGGCAGTGCTGCTCTCTCTGTGGGTTCGTGGGCTATCGGTTCCCCTGGGTATGGTCAGTTCCATTGGGTAGCATCAGTTCCAGTGGGTACCATCAGTTCCTCTGGGTACCATCAATTCCAGTGGGTTCCATCAATTCCAGTGGGTTCCATGAATTCCAGTGGGTTCCATCAGTTCTCCTGGATACCATCAATTCCAGTGAGTACCATCAGTTCCAGTGGGTTCCATCAGTTCCAGTGGGTACCATCAATTCCAGTGGGTTCCATCAATTCCAGTGGGTTCCATCAGTTCCAGTGGGTACCATCATTTCCAGTGGGTTCCATCAATTCCAGTGGGTACCATCAATTCTAGTGGGTTCCATCAATTCCAGTGGGTTCCATCAGTTCCCCTGGATACCATCAATTCCAGTGGGTTCCATCAATTCCAGTGGGTTCCATCAGTTCCAGTGGGTACCATCAGTTCCAGTGGATTCCATCAGTTCCCCTGGGTACCATCAATTCCTGTGAGTACCATCAGTTCCAGTGGGTTCCATCAATTCCAGTGGGTTCCATCAGTTCCAGTGGGTTCCATCAATTCCAGTGGGTTCCATCAGTTCCAGTGGGTTCCATCAATTCCAGAGGGTTCCATCAGTTCCCCTGGGTACCATAAGTTCCCCTGGGTACCATCAGTTCTAGTGGGTACCAGCAGTTCCCCCGGGTACTATCAGTTCAGTGGGCACCATGAGTTCCCCTGGGTACCATCAGTTCTAGTGGGTTCCATCAGTTCTGCTGGGTACCATCAGTTCCGCTGGGTACCATCAGTTCCACTGGGTACCATCAGTTACTGTGGGTACCATGAGTTCCCCTGGGTACCATCAGTTCCAGTGGGTACCATCAGTTCTCTGGGTACCATCAGTTCCAGTGGGTACCATCAGTTACTGTGGGTTCCATCAGTTCCACTGGGTTCCATCAGTTCCTCTGGGTACCATCAGTTCCTCTGGGTACCATCAGTTCCAATGTGTACCATCCGTTCCAGTGGGTACCCTCAGTTCTGCTGGGTACCATCAGTTCCAGTGGGTACCATCGGTTCTAGTGGGTACCATCGGTTCCAGTGGGTTCTGTCAGTTCCCCTGGGTACTATCAGTTCCTCTGGGTACCATCAGTTCCACTGTGTACCATCAATTCCAGAGGGTGCCATCAGTTCCTCTGGGTACCATTAGTTCTAGTGGGTTCCATCAGTTCTCCTGGGTACCATCAGTTCCCTTAGGTACCATCAGTTCCGCTGGGTACCATCAGTTTCTAGTGGGTTCCATCGGTTCCCCTGGGTACCATCAGTTCCGCTGGGTACCATCAGTTCTAGTGGGTTCCATCGGTTCCCCTGGGTACCATCAGTTCTCGTGGGTTCCATCAGTTCCCCGGGGTACCATCAGTTCCAGTGGGTACGAACAGTTCTAGTGGATACCATCAGTTTCCTGGGTACCATCAGTTCCCCTGGGTATCGTCTTGGCTGTGGCCACTTGACTTGGTTTTTTAGGATGCTCCACCCTGCAGCTCAATGGCCCAGCCACAGATCCTGAACTTTAATTATCCTGGATACTTTTAAAAATCACAACTACTTCCTGACCCTTTAAAATGAACCTTAAAATGTCCAAACTTTCCAAATTGGCAAGTTGCGGGCACACAGGACTCCTTGATCCCATCTCTCACCCTCCTCCTGTGCCCTTGAGTCTTACTCCAACTGTGACCTCCTGTGGCCCTGCCCCGTCCATGTCCCCCAGTCCCATGGTTGAGGCAGCTGAGACTCAGTTCATGCCGGAAGCCAGAGGCTTAACAGTGGCCCTTCCGAGCGCTGGCCCGCTGGTCTTCCTTCCCTTTGAGGCAGAAGCTCATGACTCTCCCCTCCCCGGGGACCCAGCCCTTCTCTCTGAGGATGGGGACAAAATTGGCCCCGCCTGGGTTTTGGAAGGCAGTCTGGCAACACACATGGGAACCTGAGGAATGGGTACACCTGTTAAACCTGTAATCTCACCTGTGGAAATTGATGCTTCAAGAAAAACTTATTCAAGGGTCCAAGACAAAACTGACACATATGTATATTGAGAGAGAGAGAGAGGGGAGGAGGAGGGGAGGGAAAGGAGTTGAGAGGGAGGGAAGGGGCGGTATCTCAATTATGCATAAAAACAGGATGTATAGGCTGACTTACAGCTAGTATTTCTGGGCGGTGGTTTGCAGAGAATTTTGCTTTTTTTTTTTTTTTAATAATTTTTATTTTTTAGTTTCTTTTTTTAAAATTGATTTTTTTTGAGGAAGACTGGCCCTGAGCTAACATCTGTTGCCAATATTCCTCTTTTTCTTTTTTCTCCCCAAAGCCCCAGTACATAGTTGTATATCCTAGTTGTGGGTCCTTCTAGCTCTTCTATGTGGGACGCCGCCTCAGCACGGCTTGATGAGCGGTGAGTGGGTCCGCGCCCAGGATCTGAACTGGTGAACCCCAGGCAGTGAGGCCGAGCATGTGAATTTAACCACTACGCCACTGGGCCGGCCCCGAGAACTTTGCATTTCTAAGTTCAAGAATTCTGTATTTAAAGTTTTCTTTTACACTGACCTTGCGTGACTTTAGTAATCAGAGAACAAAAATAGATTTTTTAACAAGCTGCGCCACCTCTCTGAGCAGCGTGCAGGTGTGCCACAGATGAAGGGAGGGGACTGCCCCGCCTGTGGGTGCAGACACACACTCACACGCAAACACACATGCCTCCTGTTGGATTCAGTTGAGGCGACTGCAGCTCAACCGGAGTGAGCTCGGGGTCTGGTGTCAGCCACTGTAGCACCGCTTCCCTCGGCCCTGTGACTTCCTGAACGAGGAGGTGGCGGGGCACAGCGGCTGGGAACACCGTCCTCACAGGGACAGGAGCCTCCGGATGACGTCTTCACTTCTCTTCTGGGGAATGTTGGTAAACATTGGCTTCTCTTAGTCCACCAGCCTCTACAGCTCGTTTGTGTGACTCAGAAGAGGCACCCCTCTGAGCAGATTAATTAGGAAGAGTGCCCCTCTCTCTGGGTGGACATGGCTTGGCAATTGAGTAGGGGCTGGATTTCAGCCCACCCATTCACCTGTGTCCACCAGGTGTCTTTGTGCAGTCTGCGTCCTGAACAACTGCACATGGTGGCCCTGTCTCCTTGATATTAAACGAAACTCACCTTTACATCCTTGTCTGGGAGAAAAAACAGTTATTGTCTGGGCATCCATGAGCAGTATGTTTCTGCCTATCCCCCCGTCCCTGCACCTCGAGAATGTCCACAGTCCCACCCCCGGCACTGTGGAGGGACTTCAGACCAGGCTCGGGCATCCCTGGCCGGGGCAGTGAGGCAGGGCTCCGGGAGGAAGCCCGCCTGTGCTGGGTTGACGCCCCGAGTCCTCACCGAGCCCGTCTTCCGCAGCGGAGCAGCCCCTGGACCACGGCAGCCTCCGGCAGCTGGTGCTCGGCAGCTACACGGCCAGGGAGGCCCGGACGCGGGAGCGGGACTCGCTCTTGGACGGCGGGCCCGAGAGGGGGGACGACCCGAGGCCCAAGAAGAGGGTCACCGTCTGAGTGCAGGGGCCCGTGTGTGCCACGACCAGAGAGAATAAAGGTTTGTTGCGGAGCCCCGGCCTCCTGCCGCTCAGCACTGAGACGGGGGCGCCCAGGCCGGGCCGGGGTAGAGGGCGGGGGGCCGGGGCCGCAGCCGGCAGCGGGGCAGCAGCGTGTGAGGCCGCCGGGCCCAGGGCCCCGAGGCGGAGGCGGCACGGCCGCCCCAGTCGGGCAGGGCCAGGGGGCCGGAGCACTGACGGCCGCCCCGGGGCCTCTGTCTGTGTCTCTGGGTGTCTCTGGGTGTCTCTGTGTGTGTGTCTCTATCTCTGTGTCTGTATCTGTGTGTGTCTCTGTGTGTGTCTGTGTGTCTCTGTGTGTGTGTGTGTGTGTCTATCTATCTCTGTGTCTGTATCTGTGTGTGTCTCTGGGTGTCTCTGTGTGTGTCTGTGTGTCTCTGTGTGTGTCTGTCTCTATCTCTGTGTCTGTATCTGTGTGTGTGTGTCTCTGTGTGTGTCTGTCTCTATCTCTGTGTCTGTATCTGTGTGTGTCTCTGTGTGTGTGTGTGTCTCTGTGTGTGTCTGTCTCTATCTCTGTGTCTGTATCTGTGTGTGTCTCTGTGTGTGTGTGTGTCTCTGTGTGTGTGTGTGTCTCTATCTCTGTCTGTATCTGTGTGTGTCTCTGTGTGTGTCTGTGTGTCTCTGTGTGTGTGTGTGTGTGTCTCTATCTCTGTGTCTGTATCTGTGTGTGTCTCTGGGTGTCTCTGTGTGTCTCTGTGTGTGTCTGTGTGTCTCTGTGTGTGTCTGTCTCTATCTCTGTGTCTGTATCTGTGTGTGTGTGTCTCTGTGTGTGTCTCTGTGTGTGTCTGTGTGTCTCTGTGTGTGTGTGTCTCTATCTCTGTGTCTGTATCTGTGTGTGTCTCTGTGTGTGTGTGTGTCTGTGTGTGTGTGTGTGTCTCTATCTCTGTGTCTGTATCTGTGTGTGTCTCTGTGTGTGTGTGTGTCTCTGTGTGTGTGTGTGTCTCTATCTCTGTGTCTGTATCTGTGTGTGTCTCTGGGTGTCTCTGTGTGTGTCTGTGTGTCTCTGTGTGTGTGTGTGTCTCTATCTCTGTGTCTGTATCTGTGTGTGTGTGTCTCTGTGTGTGTGTGTGTCTATCTCTGTGTCTGTATCTGTGTGTGTCTCTGTGTGTGTGTGTGTCTCTGTGTGTGTCTGTCTCTATCTCTGTGTCTGTATCTGTGTGTGTGTGTCTCTGTGTGTGTCTGTCTCTATCTCTGTGTCTGTATCTGTGTGTGTCTCTGTGTGTGTGTGTCGTGGATGAGCGTGTCACTGCGGAGCTGTGCCCTGGGCCTCTTGCCCTGAACGGTGCTGCCCGTGAGCGCCCTGGGCCGGGGCCTCTCTCTGCAGGAGCGCCAGGAGCAGGTTCTGGGCGTGGGGGGCGTGGGGGCGGTGGCCGTCGCGGGGTGTGGATCACGGCGGGTCATCGTGGGCTGGGCCCCGGGGTCCCCGCCAGCCCAGCTTGCTGTTGGCTCTGCGGCGGGGGGTGTCGTTGTCCTCCTGACGGAACAGACCCCGGGCCCTGCTGGGGCTCCCTTGTTCTTGAGCCTTGAAGACGTGCTCCAGTTCTGGCTCCTCCGCCCGCCTGGTCCCCTCCTTCCCTCTAGGTGACCTCAGCTGCCACCCACCCCCAGTTCAGCTCTCTGTCCCCATCACATCACACGCTTTGCCTGTGTCCTAGGTCCTTGGGAGTCTCTCGAGAACTGAGAGGGCCCAACATCCACGCCCCCTTCTTCCTGAAAGGCATGGGGATTTTCCTTTGGGGAACGGCCCTCCCACCCTCAGGCCACATGGTTCAGGAAGGGGCCAGTTTCAACCCTAGTATGAGGGTTAATCATGTGACCCAGGTCTGCCCGTCAGAGCTCTGCAGGGTTGGTTCATATTCCCCATCAGCCCTATTCTGGGATTTGTGTGGAGCTGGGAGAAAAACAGATGCCCTCTTTCCACTAGGATTGCTGAGGGCATAGACGGGAGCCATCTTGCCATCAACTAGAGCAGAGCAACATGAAAAAAAGCAGAGCAGTGGAGAGGCCTCCTCAGATTCTGATGGCTGTGTGAGCTCCTGGATGCAGCTATGCCTGAAGCCCTTGGACTTAGTTATGTGAACCCATTTGTTTCCTAAATTGGGATTCTTACAGCCAAAAGAGACCTGAATGCTTCAACAGTAACTTGGGTCACTCAAAATCAAGAGTCCACTCATGCCCAGAGCTGGTTCCTGGGCCTCAGACAGGGTCAGAAATCAGCACCCCTCCCCCATTTTGCCAGGAGAGAAGTACAGACTTCTACTTTATCTAAAATTAGAAATTAACCTCTTATGATTAATGGATGTGATCTTTTTTGCCAAATGAGCCGTATTCTTAGCATGCACGTGAGGCCTCTTTCTCTTAATTTATCATGGGCCTATTCAACCACATCTACGGGAGAAGCATTCTCATGGAATCCTCAAGGAAAGAGGGTCACGGAAGCTGGGCTCTACAGATGCTTGAGCTCTTTGGGAGAAGGGGCTGTGGTCCTCTAGTTAACATTCCAGTAACGTGTGGCCCTTGATGGACATGGTCCTGAGTGGCTGCGAAGGTCTATTTTGAATAAAGAGTCACTAAGATTCAATAATAATGACAGCAGGGCCATCACTAGATCATACACCACATTCGTGAGAACTAGCAAAGGACTTTCCTCACTCGGGGCAGAGAAACACCGTGAGCACTACACGATCTCCTGTTTATTCGCACACGCCTTCTGGATGGAGTTCCATCTGCAGGCTGTGTGGCGTCTACAAGCCAGCCAGGCTGCGAAGATGACGGCCGTGGATAAATGAGGCGGCCACACAGCTAACAGGCCAGGGGCAGGGGTGGCGGCGGCGCTGGGCAAGGTGAGAGGGCGGCAGGGACCGTCCCCCGCAGAGGCCAGCCGGGGCCGGGCGGCGAGCCCCTAGTCCTTCTCCTCCCCGTGGGTGATGATGTGCACCAGGTTCTTATAGTCCAGGTTGCCGGTCACGTCCGGGGGGAAGGCGGCGAACATCTGCTCGATCTGCAACGAACCAGCAAGAGGTGCTGAGGGCTGAGTGCAGGGCGGCCGAGGGCGAGGCGGCTGGGCGGGGGGCGGACGTGGAGACGGGACCCCAGACCCCGCCAGGGAGGCCTTGTCACCCGCTGCTGCGGGGGCCACCAGCCGCGGGTCACGCCCTTCTGGGGGCAGCCCGCAGCCCGCTGATCAGTGTGGGGCCGACGTGGGGCCTCTGGGAAGGGCTGTGCCCGCTCCAGGGCTCCCTGCGGGGTGATCAGCACGCTCTTTGGGGCCTAAATTGCGGGTCACCATCTCCCTCCGTGCCCTCCGGCTTCCTGGCCCGTCCTTGCTCCTCCACAGGTCTTGACCCCGAGGGCCGTCCTGTGGGGATGTTCCCGTGAACCAGCCTGTGTGGGTGAATCAGGGATGGCACACTCCAGTGCGCCAAGGGGCCGGGCAGGCTACGTAAGGGAGCCAGCTGGGCCTGGTGGGGACTGTGGCTAAGTGGAGACTCAGCCATCTGCGGAGGTGGCAGATGCTCAGGGCCAGCCGACTGTGGCCACGTGGCGAGGAGGTCAGTCCTATGACGGAATTTGATTCTTTGCAGGAAACTAGGAATCTGGTTTTTTCAAACATGCAACTTCCACATTGAAACAGTATTGGCTAGGAATGTTTTAAAACACGTATTGGCTAATAATAGGTGATACTTACATTGCCCTTATCTCATGTCAGCACTTTATACATATTGACTCATTTAACCCTCACAGCAGGAGCCACCTGCTCTTCTTGTCCCCACTTTACAGGTGAGGAAACTGAGGCACAGTGAGGTTAAGGAGTTTGTCGGAAGTCACAAAGCTGGTGGGAGGTGAAGCCTGGCTCTTTTCACTGCTTGAGTTTTGGGGTAAAATCTAAGTAAAATTTGTAGTAAAATGGGGAACTTGATGGAATCAGGCCTGAGAGGCTAAAGGGCTATTTTAAATACGCTCATTAAGGGTCATTAATAATAATGGCAGGACAGTTGCTTGTTCATACAGGACTTTTGCAAATTAGCAAAAGCGCCCCTTCTTCCGGGCACATTACTGCCACCTGCCAGAAAAAGTCATATATGCTGATTTTTAAAAAATGATAACAAGACACTTTACTGCCATCTGCTGGAAAACTAGTGCAACAAGCATATACTCTACCATATACATTACAACAGCGGCCAGGAGAATTGTGCAGTGTACAACCTACACGACAGTACGTGGTGACCCTGCTCACTGCCCTTACTCCAACAGAAAGTTGATGCTCTAACCAGGTCTCCACGCATTGCGAGGAAGGCAGAACCTGGAGTCAGACAGACCCGGGTTTGAATCCAGGCCCTGGCATTTACCACTAGTGTTGTCCTTTTAGGCAAGTGACTTGACTTCCCTGGGTCTCAGTTTCCCCATCTATAAAATTATAATAATGCTGGTCCCTACCTCATAGGGTGACTGAGAGAATGAAATAAGGGCTCAGTAAGGATAGCAGGTTCTCTCTCAGTGTGGGGTCAGGGGTGTTTTAGAAAAGGAGGGTCCCTAGAAGAGTGAGGCTGGGAGCTGGGGTGCAGTGTCCGAAGGGCCCTATTACCTCCTCCTTGGAAAACCTCTCTGCCTGTGTGGTCAGCATCTCCCGAACACTGCGAGAGAGAAAAGAAGGTGTTGGCCCCAGGTGTGTTGGGGGGAGCAGGGGACCCCCACGTCCTCCCCACGGATCCCACTCACTAATCAGCCTTGAGCACCCCCTTGCCCTCGGGGTCAAACACCTTGAACGCGTTGAGAATGGTCTCCTCGGGGTCCGCCCCTGAAACAGAAAACAGGGTGGAACTGTGCCGTGAGCGGCTGGGAACCCGTGGCCCCCAGAGGAGGGGCCCAAGTCCCCCCAAAGCTGGAGGGGCCAGAGCAAAGCCGTTTTGCTGGGAGGAAAAGCCCGGCCTCCGTCCGAGCACGGAGCCTTGGTATTTTGAAAGAGCGGGCCAAGGAGCCGGCTGTTTCTGAGCAAACCAAGGTCAAACGTGGATCTGGATTTAGAAAGACTGGGATTCGAATCCTGACTCCAGCGCTGGCTGGCTGTGTGGCTGCAGGCAAGTGGCTTTCCGTCTCTGAGCCTCAACTCCTACCTGTGGACTAGGGGCGAGAATAGACCTACCTCCTAGATGCTGTTAAATGAGGTTGTGCTTAGCGTGGGGCCTGGCTCGGGGTGAGTGTTGGAGTGATGCCAGCTGCTGTTTTTGTTTTTTGGTGGGGAAGATCAGCCCTGAGCTAACATCCATGCCAATCCTCCTCTTTTTGCTGAGGAAGACTGGCCCTGGGCTAACATCCGTGCCCGTCTTCCTCCACTTTACGTGGCACGCCGCCGCAGCATGGCCTGACAAGCGGTGCGTAGGTCTATGCCTGGGATCCGAACCTGCAAACCCCAGGCCACCAAAGCGGAGCACGCACTCTCAACCGCTATGCCACCGGGCCGCCCCTCAGCTGCTATTTTTATTCTTTTGTTCCCCAGTGTTACTCTGCCTCTGTCTTCTGCTGATCCCCGTCTGTTCTCCTAGTGCTTTAATTCACGCCCGAAGATGAAGACAGACAGACACATACACACAGACAGACACACAGACGGGCACAAGCTCACCCTTCAGCTTCTCCCCAAACATCGTTAGGAACACGGTAAAGTTAATGGGACCTGGAGCCTCCTTCAGCATTTCTTCGATTTCCTCGTTTTTCACGTTCACACGCCCTAGGGCAGGAAGCGCACACTCAGAGCCCCGAGCCGGGACAGACACAGCTCACAGGGCGCTGGCATTCGCCCTTGTAATTCCACTTCAGGGAATCTAGTCTAGGAATAATCAGAGACAGCATGGACGGGGCCAGAGCCTCACGTGAGAAGATGTTCTCGACAGTGTTATTTATAATAGCCAGACAGCTGGAAACAACCCAGACAGTCGACATGGGGAGGGGTTAGTTATTTTTAAAATAGTGCCTTCAGAACCTGGAACATTTTATGCAGATATTTTAATATTTCACTCCAATGGGAAATGCTCATGTTATCAATTAGCCCTTCTCAGTTGGGGGGTGAGAGAGACAGATCAGAATCACCTGAGTGGAATTTTTCAAATTATACCTGTTGTCCATAGCTTTGATATTCTGATATACCTGCGCTAGCCCCTGCCACAAGCCCATGTAGTACCCTTGTGAAAATTAGAAAAAGCCACCCCTTCTTAAGATAATTTATGTTTTAAATGTAAAAATGTACAGTGGCTACATATATGAATAGTATCCTGTAGAATTGTGCAGTGCACAACCTGCACAGCTGTTCATGGTAGCCCTGAGTTCTGGGGGTGGTTCTGGGGGTGGGGGTGGAGGGGGTGTGCGTGGTGGCAGGTTGGACATGCATATTTTGAAAAAGCTCTATGGACTCATGTTCACACTATTGAGATGTCAAATTTAAAAAGCTAAATCCAAAATAGAATGATTCCAGTCGTTAAACACACACACACACACACACACACACACACACACACACACACACACACAAGATCTGCCTAGAAAAGACTTAGAGGCTAAAATGTTAACCGTGGAGTGTTGCCTAATGGGTTTGTTGTTTTCTTATTTATACTTCTCTGAATTTTCCAGGTTTTCTATTGTGAGCTGGCATTGCATTCAAAATCACACACACAACTTATTTTAAAAGAAAAATTAGATATGTGAAGACACTCAAAGATGAAACACTTCTTTCCTATCCTCTGAAATTTGTCTTAAAGGCCACTCGTGGTTGAGCCATTGGTTTGGAAAATGACAAGCTCTTCCCCTTGTGGGTGGTCCCGCCCCCCGCCCCTCGTGGGCGTGGGGTGAGGAGACCTTCCTGCGGGCCCAGAGGGGGCGACATACCGAGAGCAGCGAAGGTGTCCCTCAGGTCATTCTTGTCGATGAAACCGTCTCTGTTCTGGTCCATGATGGTGAAGGCCTGTGAGAGGGAGGTGGTCAGCCACTCAGTCCGGGAGGAAGGAGGGGAGGATCCCAAGGGGCTGGGCCACGGGCAGGGGAAGTGGATTCTGGGATTTTCCAGGAGCATCGAAGGACATTAGATCCAGAGTCAAAGATTTAAAACAGTCTGGCGAGTCCTCAAAATGTTAGGCACAGAGTCACCATCTGATCCAGCAATTTCCACTGCTGGGCATCCACCCAGGAGAATTGAAAACGTCTCCACACACAAATCTGTGCACAAGTGTCCATATCCACTCAGTAGCCACGATATTGCTCACAGCCAAAAACCGGAAACAGCCCACATGTCCATCAACCGATGATGGATAATAAAATGTGGTCTATCCGCACTATAGAATATTAGGGATATATAGCTCATATATAGAATATATGATTCCATTTCTATGAAATGTCCAGAATAAGTCATCCACAGAGACAGAAAATAGGCCAGTGTTGCCAGGGCTGGGGGGAAGGGGGAGAGGGAGGTGACTGCCAGTGGGTGTGAGATTTCTTTTTGGGTGATGAAAACGTTCTGACATTAGATACTGGTGATGGTTGCTAAATTCTGTGAGGACACTAAATAACCACTTACTTTAAGAAGGTGAATTTATGGCGTGTGAATTATATCCCTGTAAAGCTGTTATTAGAAAAAAACAAGCTAAAAACTGGGGTCTCATCTGCCCCCCAACTCACAAGCCCACGTTATCTGTAAAATGGGCCCGGTGGTCTTTGCCCACCGGCTCCCAGGGAGACGCTGAGAGCTCTGCCAACGCCCAGGGATTTCACAAACGACAGGGCAGCTCCACGTGCTTCGAGTTCTCTGGTGCAGCTGGTTCCTGAAGGTACGTGCCCCCTGCCCACGCCCCCACAGCTGATCTCATTCCAGAGGTGGGGACAGGGGGATGGGAGGGGTGCTGTTTTCCCCCTGGAAGGGGACTATTTCAAGTTCAATGTGACATTTCATCCAGGAACTCCTCTTTCCTGGGGGCCTGTGGGACATGGCATTCCTGCGATCTGAAAGTTAGTGGGGACAGGGGCTGGCCCCGTGGCATAGTGGTTAAGTCTGGCACACTCCGCTTCGGTGGCCAGGGTTCGTGGGTTCAGATCCCAGGCTTGGACCTACACCACGCACCAAGCCATGCTGTGGCAGCAACCCACATACAAAATAGAGGAAGACTGGCACAGATGTTAGCTCAGGGCAAATCCTCCTCAAGCAAAAAAAAGAGGAACATTGGCAATGGATGTTAGCTCAGAGTGAAATCTTCCTCACCAAAAAAAAACAATGAAAGTTAGTGAGGACAAAAGGCAGAAGTGTGCATGTCCCATTGGAAGCCCCAAGTGGTTTCCCCTTTGATGTAAAACACACTGGCCTCTTTAGCATATTTCCTCTGAAGGGCCAGGTGAGCGTGTGGGTGACAGTGTGGGCCATCGCCACGGCCGGAAGATGAATTCAGTCTGTCCTTCGAAGCCTCCGGGCAGTGGCTTAATTTTGCCTAATTGGTGTTTAGATTTGCTTCATAAGGCGCATCCCAGCGAACATGATGGGGTTTCAGACCTGCCTAGTATTCGACAAGCCAGGGCTATAACATTTAAAATCCAAGAGATACCGCTTTTCATCTCAGATTGGCAAAAATATTTCAGGCTATTAATACCCAGTGTTGATGGAGGTCCGGGGAGAAGGCGCTGTCTCGTCCCGGGGCTGGCGGGAGGCGGGGTTAGTCGAGCATTTCTGGAGGGCAGTGTGGATGGCTGGCCTACTCGGTTTTAGTTCCTTTTTTTTTCCGAGTTCCTTTGACCCAGCAGTTCTGCTTTTAGGAATTTACCCCAAGGAAATAACCAGAGATGCGAGCAAAGCTGTGTTCTTCGTAATAGTGAAACATACTAGACACGTGTAACACCCAACCAGAGGAAGTGGTTTAAATAAATGATAGACAATGTTGGTGCTGAATTGCTCAAAGCAAGATAGCAGATAGTAGTCAGTGTGCACAGGAGATCGTAACTTTAACAAATGTACAGTCGGGCGTCGCTGAACGACAGGGATAGGTTCTGAGAAACGCGTCGTCAGGTGATTCTGTTGCTGTGCGAACATCATCGAGTGTGCTTACACAAACCCAGATGGTGAGCCCACTGCACACCTAGGCCCTATGGCACTAATCTTACGGGACCACCGCGGATATGCGGTCCGTCATTGACTCAAACATTGTTGTGCAGCTTATAACTGTATACATATATAACAAAAATTACTCGAAGTATGTATAGGAAAATGCTAACTGGTCGTCTGTGGGTCATAGAATTGTAGGTCATTTGTATTTTCTTCTTCGTGTGCTTCTGAAATTTTCCCCTACATTTTCAACAAGAAATATGCTTTACTTTGAGGATCAGCCAAGTTATTAAAAATAATTTCTTTAAGTGGTTCACGCACACCTTCAGACTGAATTGGGGGTTGTTTGGAGGATAAAGACGTCTAACCAGGAGGTCCCTGCTGGGGATCTGGGACGAGCGGAAGGCTCTTTCTAACCGGTGGGAATCTCCCTCCGGGTGGAGGATTCAACAGCTGCACTCACCTCCTTGAACTCCTGGATTTGGGTCTGTTCAAACATGGAGAAGACATTGGAATTGGCGCCATCCGCTCTTTTCTTGGCTTTCTTCGGTGACTGGGGGGGAGAGAAAAGCATGGATGGAAAGAGTCAGAAGCGGGACTTAGGAAACTAGGTGAAGGGCCATCTCTGGGTGAGCCTTGGCTGCTCGTCTGTGAAGTGGGTGGATGGTCCCCACACGCATCTCAACACGGTGATCCTGGAGGGATGCAGGCCCCGAAATAACGGCTCTCGAAGGCACCTTGCTCCTGGAGAATGAGAGATGGTGGATCCTGCAGCATCCTTTGCAAACTAGGGAGGTGGAGGCGCGTCCCTGGGGGCGGGGGCCGCCCTTGGAGATCAGCCCCGGCAGGACCCGGCCGCGTTTGTTCCCGTGCGTTTCACAAAAAGTTCAGTCATGCACAGAAGGAGAATTGATCGGAGGGGAAAAAAAAGTCGGGCTCACCAAACCGTGAGGAATGCCGAGATGAAATGACACTTTTTCAGGGTGTTAAAACCCAACCGCTCCCCCCCGACACACGCCATTCTCCCTTGCTCCAAATGGCAGCGAGACCTCCTCTCTAGATGTTCCGTCCGCGCACCGTGTGAACAGTGCATTCTCCACCCCACTTCCCTCTGACTTCAAATAGTTACAGCAAACGCTTGAACCCTGCACATGCGTTATTTCATCTAACCCTCATAACTGTTCTGCCTAGGAGATGCTGTTATCACTGTTGCCATTTTCCTGGGGAGGCAGCTGAGGTTCAGACGGGTTGGGTCACTTGCCCACGGTCACACAGCCACAAAAAAGCAGTGCCGGCGTTGACCTGGGGTGTCTGCCTCCAGAGTCCGTGCCCCAGCCACTCTCCTACGCTGACCCTTATTTGGGGGCTTCCTGCTTGGGGAGGGGGACACCCAACGGAACAACACGGGGAGAAAGGTTCTAAATTTGCAAGTTCAAAAGGTGAAGACAAAAAGATTCTTTTCCCCGGCTGCCTGAACAAGAGAAAAGAATTACAATTTGATCCTTAAAAGCATTCAATCCCATTTCTTAAGCCCTGGGAGTTATCGATTCCCCGAGAGGTCAGTAGACAAGCCATAAAAAAGCCAACGCTTTTATTTTGTTTTTGTGAGTCCCCGGGAGCTGCTATTTGTGGCTTATGGGGCATCGATTGGGGGTCCTCTGCGCGCACACAGCGAGCGGCGCTCCTTCCACCAGGTCTGGGGCCCTTGAAAGCCGCCCTCCTCCCTCTCCCCCTTGGTCCTCTGCTTGTGGGTGGAGGCCCCTCCTCGCCCACGGAGCATCACTCGCTCCCAGCCTCGCTACTCACCATGGTGGGAAGGACACGGAGCCGCCTCTCTGGAAGGACCCCACAGACTGCCCTGCTCTCCTCGGCCCGGGAACAATAAATACTTCCTCTCCATGTTTAAAAATAACCCCATGACCACTTTTGGCAGTGCTAGGTGAGGCGGACACCACCTAAGGCCCCCCCACCCCATGCCGTTCTTCTGAAGTAAGGGCAGCTCACTCGCCACCGGGTGACACGTGAGACCCAAAGAGGCATTCAAGGTTAAAGAGACGGCGGCCGGCTGGCCGGCAGGGGAGGGGGGATGCTGCAGGCTTTCTGCGGTGCTGGGGCGGGCGACACTTGTGCTTGTCAGTTTTGAGAAAGAAAATGGCAGAGAGAGGAGACTTAAAATTCTCTGACATGATCAGGCATGGGTCCCGCCTCAGGGCCTTTGCACCTGCCGTTCCCTCTGCCTAGAATGCTTTTCCAGCAGATGTCTGCGAGGCTCTCTCCCTCACCTCCTTCAGCTCTTTGCTCAGATGTCACCTTCTCAGTGACGCCTCCCCACTGCCCTATTTAAAGTAGCCCTTCACCCCCGCCCTCCAGAGCCCCTTCTCTGCTTCGTTTTTCTCCACAGCCTTCATCACTTCCTGACATACCATGTAATTCACTTACTTATTTAGTTCGGGGTCAGGGGACAGCTGGCTCACGAGGGCAGGGCCTCCTTTGTTTCCTCCCCACTCTCTCCCTGGCTCCCAGCTCACAGTGGGCACAAAGCAGCTCTTCAACAAATGTTTGTTGATTCACTGAAGAAATGACTCCAACTTACCACGTGCTTCTGTGCGCTCAGCTTCATGTGCACATGTCTCATGCTCATATTTAATTTTCCAACCCCCCTGTGGGGTAGGGACCACCTTTTCTTCCATGTCCCCATTTCACAGATGAGGAAACTGAGGCTGAGAGCTGAAGTGAGCAGCCTGGGGTCAGTCAGCAGTGATGGAGCGGGGAGTGGATCCGAGGCCCATTTGCCTCCAGGGTCCGGGCTCTCGGAAAGGGTGGTTTGGAGGCTCCATAGTTATTACTCTCTCCCCGGGGTAGCTTTCCTCCGTGGCCTCACCGGCAGCTCTGGGACCCAGGATCAAGTTGTGGCCTTGTTGAGCGGCCACTGGTGCCGGCTCCAGGGTTCACACCTCTGAGCAGGAGAACATTCTCTCGACTGTCCCTGGTGATGTGGCCACAGGCCGGTGGCTGGGCCAGCGTCCGTCCCCCTTTGTGGACCCTCTGTGTGCCAGGCCCGGTGCTGCTGCAGGGGAGACCACCACCAGTGACAGCTCCCTGTCCCCGTGACACTGTGTGCGAGGGGCAGAGGGACAGACATAAACAGACGCACGACCCACAGAATTTCAGGTAGTGACAATATTCCGTGGGATGACAGGGAGGGGTGTCCTCATACAGGCTGGGGGCCAGGGACAGCAGAAACCTCGCAGGAGGGTGGATGGGGCGTCTCCGAGGAGCAGCAGGGCCCGCGGTGCTGGAACAGAGCGAGTGAGGGGTCGGGGCACAAGGTGAGGCCAGCATGGCAGGCAGCGCAGATCACGGGAACGGCCGTGGGTTCATTCTAGAAGCCAGGCGGGCGGTGGGGAGTTCTAGGCAGGAGACCCTTGTCTAACCGGGCCCGGGGCTGCCACTGCCCAGGGGCGTCCTGATTGGGAACAAGACCAGCACCACTGAATGAGACCCTGTCAACCAGATCAATCCACAGACATGTTCTCAGTTGCTCTGATGTGCTGGAACCTTCTGTGGATGTTGCTGGAGAAAATGGGCAAGATCCTTGGCCCCCAGGAATGTGCAAACTAGTTGATAAACTGGTAACGCCGAGTTGCCCTCCTTGCCGAGAGCCTGCGTGGGAGTGTTAGAGCCTCTCCATCCGCCTGGGACGGTCTGAGGCGGTGGAGGGGAGTGACGGAGCTCGCACTCAGGCTGGGGCGTCACACAGAACTGCACTTGGACCCGGGCCCTGTGTGACCGTGGGCAAGTGACTCCAGCTCTCTGAGCACGTGGAGTGGGAACGATAAAAAGCCCGTCCTCATGAGGTTTTCTGGAAGGTTAAAGGAGGTGAGGCCCAGGCAGGCCCTCAGGAAGTGGAGCCGTCACTCACTTCCCTTCTCAAGTGAAAAAAAATTCAATTGTGGGGGCACTAACCCAAGGGCCATTTATTGGTGTGACAAAAAAAAAAGTGGTTTTTTTCCCTCTCTCCGGTCACACATGGGTCAGAATTACCCAGGAGCCTCTCTAGCAGAATCTTTAATAACAAAAGGTGTGATTTCCTGTGTGTGCACAGACACATGTACACACACACTCGAGTGGGTGCGCACACCCACACACGCGCACACAGACATGCACAGATGAAACACACCCCTGCACTCGTGCACATACGCAGAGGCACACGCTCATGCACACAAGCATGCTCACGCAGACGGGCTAGAAGAGCCCTTCTGTCCAGCTCTCTGTCAACACAGAATAAATGTTCCCCCGCTCAGCGTGCTCCACGGACTCTCGTTAGAAGGCCGTGCGAGCAGCCAGTAGTGGTAAACGGCCGAGCAGCAAGGTCACTGCCCCACGGCGGGTGTGCAGAGCTCGGTGGGGTTGGGGTTAGGGTGGGCTCGGGCCCTCCAGAGGCGGTGGTGTGTAAGTGTGCCCCCGAAGGGCACTCACACACTAGGCCCCCGAGACACCGTTTATTCCCCTGGGCCTTTGGGAGGGCGCTGGGGGGGGAGTTCTGGCTCACCAGCTGGAGGTGTGGGGCCTCAAACAGGGCCCTGACCCTCCTCTGGAGAATGGAGACCATAGTAGCGCACACCCCGCAGGGCTGTTGGGAGGACTGAGTCAGATGCTGTGTGTCGGGGGATCCTGGGAACAGGGTGTGGGGCACGTGGCGGCTGGGACTGGGCCCCAGGCTGTGGGTCAGGGCTGGGGCTCTGCTGAGAGAACCAGAGATGCAGAGGCTCCCGCCTTGCAGATGGGCTGGGTCTCCCCTGGGCTGGGAGCGGAGAATCTGGGGAGACCTGGGGTTTGGGTCTGTGCAGACTTCAGGATCAACCACAAGTGCATCCGGGAGGGAGAGGGTGGGCTGGGGCTCCTCTGCCCTCAGGCTGGAGGGGCTAAGACATCCTGCCTGTGAACCACCGGCCCCCAGGGCCGAGACCCCGACCTCTCTACTGCCCATGGGCTTCCTACAGCTGAGGAGTGTCCAGCAACCAGACCTGCATTCCATGGGGCCGAAGAGAAAATAACTGCCCACCTGACGTGCTCAGAAGCCAGAGAGAAGAACACTGGGCAGGAGAATCAGAACAGCAACTTCCAGAACAATCAGAAAACAAACCTAGTGTATTAGTTTCCTGTTGCTGCTATAAATATATGGCAATAAATTTGGTGGCTTAAAACAGCACCCGTTTATTACCTTGCAGTTCGGGAGGTCAGAAATTGGAAATGGGGCGGCTGGGCTGCGTTCCCTCTGGAGGCTCTGGTGGGGAGTCCATGCCTTGCCTTTTGCAGCTTCTGGAGCCTGCCCACATTCCTTGGCTCGTGGCGGCGTCACTTCAGTCCCTGACTCCAACCTCTCTGGCCCTCCAGCCTCTCTTCCATCTTCTAAGGACCCTGCGATGGCCCTGGGCCCACCTGGGTGATCCAGGATGCTCTCCCCATCCCCAGATCCTTAGTCACGTCTGCAAAGTGCGCTTCGCCGTGTAAGCTAATATACTCAGGGATTCTGAGGATGAGGACGTGGGCGTCTCTGGGGAACTTTTATGCTGCCGACCGCATCTAGAGAAATAGAATGGCCGAAGGAAACAGATCATCAGCTGAGTAATATTAATTACAACATTAAAACTTAAGTGTGTTAAAATTCATGGAACTCTACACCAAAAAAAAAGGTCAGTTTATTGAATAGTAATTTTAAAAATTACCCATTGACAATTTTAAAAGAAGGGGTGAGGAGAGGGAAACAATGTAACTAGTGCTTATAGACACACACTGCTTTTCAGCAAGAATGATTTCGACCCCCCATTCAAAGGACATCAATTACTTACCTATTTATTGAAGCCCTACGATGTGCAGGCCCATTCTAAGGGCCTGATGTACATTAGTAAAGTTTCGTTCAGGTAGGGGAGAGACACACATAATCAGTTTAAATTTGAGAAAAGTAGAAATTATGCTCAACTGTAACACGGCACAATAATCGTCTATGTTGAAAATGTAGTGGTACGTGATTTTTTAAAGCCCAAGTATTGATTTACTCCATGAAAGTAAAGCTGAAAAAAAAAAAACCTTAGAGAAATTCATGTGAAACCCAAAAATGTCTTCCTGGAGGTTTAAGAACTGATTTCTAAACAAAAAAATTCAGTAGATGAATTACAGAAAAGGATGGTCGCGGCTGCAATCCAGAAAGTGGCCTGGAAGATGCGCGGGAAATAGCTCAGAGCCCCGGAAGGAGACAAGAAAGTTTTCTGCAGCTGAGGAGAAGGGAATCTATAGATTGGAAGGACTCCCAGCTCCGTGCTGGATCATGAGGGAGAAACGCGCCTCGAGGTACAGCCTGGCGAAATTCGCGGACTCCAGGATTAAGAGAAAATCCGACATATTTCCAGGCAGAAAGAACACAGCTCCAGTGGGAAAAACCTGACTGTCATCAGACGTTTCCTGGGCAACCCCGGAAGCAAGGAGTCAGAGGACAGAGGGCTGTGGTCCCTGAGGTACTGGTCACCTGCCAGATGGAGGACAGGAGGGGCGTCTCCTACTGAGTCTCCTGGCGGTGGCCTCGTGTGGTAGCTCAGGGTTTTGGAATCAAATAATCCAGGGTCTGAGTCCAGGCTGGCTGTGTGGTCTTGAGCAGGTTTCTCTCTCTAGTCTCAGTTTCCTGGTCTGTGAAATGGGGACGACACAGCGCTCGCCTCGTGGGGTTGTCATGAGGATGAAATCAGGGCGTTGCGGGCCCTCGAGACACGTCAGCCACCGAGCTTAGTGGGGCGCTTGACTGGCAGACCCGGCGACCAAGACGTGGGGCCGGGACGTTTCCAACCTTTTCTCAGGCCTGGAAAACGTGTTCTAACTCGGTGGAGGGGGACCAATCCTCTCTCCGATGACCATTCACCGGGGAGGGCCTCAGGGCCAATGCCTCTGTTTGAACTCGAATCCAGCGCCTTCACCCGGATGGACTGTGTTTCCATGGGGAGCAGGGGGCTTGGAATGAGGGGGACAAGTCAGGGAACTTTGGGTTCCTATAAGCCTTCGGTTCTGCTTGGCTGATCCCTGCTCCTGGTATTTTTCTACAGTAAACATTAACATTTTACATTTTAAAACATATGGATGAGCAGGCAAAATGAATCTGTGGGGTTGCCAGATTTAGCAAAAAAGAAAAAAAAAACAGAACGCCCAGTTAAATCGGCATTTGAGATACATGACGATAATTGGGGATTTGGGGGCGCTGGGCATGTTCTGTTTCTTGACCTGGGAGCTGGTCACACACATGTCTTGTGTTTGGAAGATCTGTCGAGCTGTACTTTTATGACCTGTGGCCTGCCCTGTATGCATGTTACATGTCCATAAAAGTTCAAATTAATAGGACGTGAATGAATACATTCTTACTATAAAACGCTACAGAAATATTTTGACTAAAAAGCTTCCTTTTTTCTTGAGATCTGCTTTGGTGGCCCCGGGTTCATGGGTTCGGATCCCGGGCACAGACTGACGCACCGCTTGTCAAGCCATGCTGTGGCGGTGTCCCATATAAAGTGGAGGAAGATGGGCACGGATGTTAGCCCAGGGCCAGTCTTCCTCAGCAAAATAAATAAATAAATAAATAAAATAAAAAGCTTCCTTTCTGTCACTGCGGCCAAATCCTCCCCAGAGGGAACAGTGTTTGTGGTTTGGTGTGAAGTCTGTCAGACATTTTTTTTATTCTTTGCTTTTTTAAATCGAGATATACCTGTGGTAAGGTGCACGTCTCGTAAGTGCCCAGAGCGATGAGTTTTTACGTATGTCCACACCACATCACCACCCAAGTTGAGGCATGGAACATTCCAGCTCCCAGAGGGTTCCCTGGTACCCCGCCTTGTCAAAACCCCCAAAAGTAACCATTTTTTGACCTCTAGCGCCATAAATTAGTTTTGTTGTTCTAGAAGTTCAGAAAATTCCTCCCAGACTTTTTTTAAATAAAAATTTTATTTTAGAACTTAGAGAAAAGTGGCAGAGTCGCCACACGCCCCTCACCCGGTTTCCCTAATGTTAACATCTTACGTTTCCGTGGGGTGTTGGTCAAACTAGGAAACCGATGTTGGTACACTACTTTTGACTGAACTCCTGACTTGATCTGGATTTCACTGGTTTTTCCACTATTGTCCTTGTTTCTGTTCCAGGATCTAAGCCAGGATCCCACCTTGCACTTCTCCACTTCTCTCTGTCTCTCTCTCAGTCTCTCATTTGCACACACAAATATACATTTTCACGTTAACATCACACCACACATACATGCACATACAAATGTACTTTTTCACATTAATGGTGTCATCACACAGACACACACACACACACACACGGGCCACTGGGGCCTTTCTGGTCCACGAGGCGCCTGGGAGACGTCTGGAGAAGTGCCAGCCGTCACCTCGCTGAGGAGGCCGGAAGCGCCCTGGCACCCGGGGCAGAGCCGGGGCACGCCCTTCACCCTCGCTTAGAACACCAGCCGAGCAGGGCGCCAGGAACAAAACAAAGAAAAACCCAACCAATTTTTTTTTGCAAAGGATTAGATGTATTTTTAAAGAGGATTTAAATAGTCACGGTGGGGAAGTGGGAACACCGTGGGAAGCTCTCACGCCAGCCTGACTCTTTTGTCCTGTTTGCGTCTTGCATTTCACGTGAGGCGGTGGGAGCCAGCGTCTTTTCAGTTTTCGAGTCTTTTAAAGGTTTTGCTGCAGCCCAGCTGGGGGCATTTTTTAATTCGTATCATTTGCAGGTGCTTTTTCCTCTTTAGCTCCCGGAATTCGAGTCTAAGCCGTTATATCCCACCTTGTAAGGTAAAAAGGAAACCTTTCTCTGTATGGTTGTTTGATAAAAGCTCGTCAGCGGATCAAATGAGCACATCCGTTAACATCAGTAAACTGAAGAGCTCATCTAGCCACATATAATACTGAGGACGGAGCCTGGCACAGGGAAGTGCCACATAAGTGCCACGATGCTGCCACTGGAAGCGGCTTAGTGGGTCAGCTGGCGCGGGGCGGCATGGCCCTTTAAGGGGGGCGGTGAAGTCACCGTCTCCCATAGAACCAAGGCACACCGGGCCCTGCCAGCCCGGAGCCTGTCACCAAGTGATAGCGCTATCTCCCTGTGTCAGGGCCCCCGGGCGTCCGCGAGAGCCGCCAAGTGAGGAAGGCGGCTTCTGCAGAGTCAGACCCGGAGGACCCGGCCTCGTGCCCGGCGGAGACAGGTCGGCCACACCGACGGGGCACCCACGGTGGACCGAGCGCAACGTGGGCCAGCAGCACCAGCCAACCGTGCCTCGGTTTCCTCATCTGTGAATGGGGACAACAGTGGTCCTTACTTCAAAGTGTTCTTGTGAGGTGTGAGGGAGTTAACTAAGACTCGTAGAATGCTGGAACTCTGCCGGGCCCACGGTGAGTGTTCGCTGACTGTCAGCTCTTATTCCAGAGGGCTGGCGGCACCCACGACCGGGGAGATGGGGGTAAAAGCGGGAATATGTCAAATGTGAATCCATCGTCTCTCCTCTTCCTCTCCCGAGCCTTGTTCTGTTAATGGCTTCACCGCTCTCTTAGGCACCCAGACCAGAATCCTCTGCCATCTTGATTCTGCCCCACTGGCAGCAAAGTCTGTCTCTTCTGCCTTTAAAATGTCTTGCAAATCCTTTTCCCTCAGCCCTGCCCCAAGTCTGGCGTATGGTGGTAGATCTCGATTTCTTTGGGGCCTCTCCCCTCTTGCTTTTCCACACACCCCCACTTCAAATACTTTCCCCCATGTCCAGTTCTGTTGATGACCCACATGTGTTCCAGAACTCTCAATGGCTCCCCACTACCTCAGGAGGAAATCTTCCCCTCCTTGGCCCAACAGTTAAGATCTTTTACCACTTGACCCTGACCTACCAGAATGTTACAATGATTGAAAGCTGGGTTCCAGGTCAGCTCCTCCACTTCCTTGACTGTGAGGCTCTGGAGAAATGACTTAACCACCCTAAACCTCAGATTCCTTACTTGATAAATGGGGGAAACAATAGTGCCGACCTCCGAAGATTGTTTTTAAAGTAAAACTAGATAATTGTGATACTACTGATAGCAGCTAACATTTATTGTGTGCTCACTCTGTGCCAGGCGCTGTTGCAGGTGCCGTCCACGTGGTAACTCATGCAGAGCGTGTAAATGGCTTTGCACGGTGCCGGGCACAGAGTACGTGCGCCATGGGTGCATGCGTGTGTGTGTGGTTATCGTTGGTTACCTTTTCAGCCTCATTTCCTTCTCCAGCCCCCACTCACCCTCCAGGCCCCTCATGCAGAGCTCTCAGGGGAAGAGGACCTGCGAACGTTGAATACGTTCATGTGTCAAGTTGTCCTTCCTTCAGTGACAGCTTCACACGGACACACACGAGCTGGCCGAGCGTGAGCGGGGCATGTGCGGGTCTTGGAGGGGACATTCAGGCTTGTGCTGGACCCTTGGGGGCAGGTTATAAGGCCTGGGGAAAGCAGCCACTGCACCACCCAGCCACCGCACCGTGAGCTCACCAACTGAGGTCCCCAAAGAAATCAAATCGTCGTTGCCCCACTTACCTAGAGCTTCCTGTGTGGCAGGCACTGTGCTAAGTTGATAAGCTGAGGCTTATTTCATCCTCACAACAACACTGTGGGGAAGGTCCTGGTATTGGACCCATTTTCCAGATGAGGAAACTGAGGCTCAGAGAAGAGCGGTGGCTCCCCAGGGCCCACTGCTGGTGCGGGCGGACGCGAACCCAGAGTGTCAGGCTCCTCCACCACGCTTTTCCCTGGTGCTCCTGTTTCAGGCCTGGGGACGGGACACCAGCTCTCCCCACCCTCAGGGAGCCCGGCCCCAGGCGGCCAGACAAGCTTTGGTGGCTTTTTCTCTCCCG
Organism: Diceros bicornis minor; assembly: GCF_020826845.1. Taxonomy (NCBI): domain Eukaryota; kingdom Metazoa; phylum Chordata; class Mammalia; order Perissodactyla; family Rhinocerotidae; genus Diceros; species Diceros bicornis. Next base: position 9,321,245 of record NC_080774.1, read on the forward strand.
CTATTTTTAGCCCTTGGTCATCTGCCCCGCCTGTGTGGGGGACAGAGGCACCCAGGCAATTCCATTTTTACCGGTGCCCTTCAGATGCCCGCCCGCCCCGCCGCCCACGGGCCCAGCTGTCCCGTGCGTGCCTGGCGTGCCGGGGGCATTGTTGCCCTCGCTGGGGCCCGATGCCAGATGCCAGCAACAGCTGCGGCCCCCGCCCCTCCTCCGCCGCCCTGCGGGGCCCTCTGCCGGGCCTGGGGCTGCTGGAGGCCGCGCGCCGGCTGCCCGGCACAGACGCGGCCCCCCGGGCTCTGACTCCGGAGCGGGGTGCCCGGCCTCCGCCCTGGCGACATGTGGGCCAGATCGGTCCTTGTCACGGGCAGGGGGCTGTCCTGGCGCCGCGGACGCGGAGCAGCATCCCTGGCCTCCACCTCGCAGACGCCAGTAGCACCCCCGCCCCCAAACTGTGACAAGCAGAAATGTGGCCAGGCCAGGCATTGCCACTGTCCCCTGGGGGACATCATCCCGGGTGGAGAACCACTGACCTAGAGAGTTACTACTAGGACGGGAGGAACCCCTGAGGGTGGTGCGGGGGCGCTGAAGTCCACCGACCACCCTCGCCTCTCCTCCTGGGTCTCCCGGCCCCGCCTTGGGCAAGGAGGGGAATCTGGGGTCAGATCCGGGATAGAACGCTCCCTCTGCCGCTTGTCTGCGGGGGATGGAGGGCAGCCGGCTTCTCCTGCCTGAGTCGCCAACCCAAATGGGTTGGGTGAGAACACCAGCCTCCTGGGGGCGCTGTGAGGCTGGACTGAGATAATGCTGAACAAAGTGCAGCTTCGTGTTGCCTTCCAAGGTCTTCCTCCTCCTCTGTCCTCGGGTAATCTGTGCCCGCCCGGATGAGAAGTCATGACTCTCTGCTCGTGGCTTTTCTGCCCACTTTTAGGTGAAAGACAGCCCTGAGGTCATTTAGTCTCAAATACAGCCTTACCTCAGTATTCGGAAGGTCCAGCCCTGAATGTAACCAAAATTCAAAACTTCTCCCCTGAATTCACATCAGCTCAGGCCTGTCCTGATGAAGTCCCTGTGACCACTCACCTGGCGATTCCAGCAGCCTCCCCACTGTTCTCCTCACTTCCTACCCTTGACCCCTGCAGCCTGTTGCTGGCCGGCGGCCAGAGCAACCTTTTCAAAAGAAGCAGCAGTCGTCACCCCCATACTTTCAAATGGCTGCCACTCTCTTAGGATAAAGCCTCTTCCATCTGTCTGGGCCCTTCTTCCCTCCCCTCTTTATCTGGGTCAGGGTTTCTCAATGTCATCATGCATGGCCCTAGAGCTTTCTTTCTGTCTCAGGTCTCAGAGGACACCTACAAAGGAGGACTAGCAAATACGTGGCCCATGGCATGCGCGCACCACTTCCTCATCCAGCGCCCCTGGCAGACATTGCTAATCAATCACAGTACTCTTTCTCATTGAGCAGGACGGCCATGCTCATTTGGAGTGGATGGGGGAGATGCGCTGACATCTGAGGATCTGACACCATCAGCACTATGGACATTCAGGGCCACGTAACTCTTCACGTGGGGGGCTGACCTGTGCATGGAGGATGTTAAGTAGCATCCCTGGCCTCTTCCCACCAGATGCCACCCCATCGTGACAATCAAAGATGTCTCCAGACATCGCCTCGTGTCCCCCCATTTGGGACTCACTGGTCTCGTGGACTCTGTTAATGTTCCCCCCTCCCCAGATGGAAGTCTCCAGCTCTGGGCTCCCCCCACCACAGTTGATTTCACGTTTATTTCTCTGTGTATTTGATGAGCATCTGACCCCTGCTTGGCTGTGCTCCACAGGCAGAGACTGTGCCCACCTCACTCACCGTTGCTTCCCCAGCACTCAGCACAGGGCCTGGCACATAGTAGGCACGCGATAGATATTTGTTCAATGACTGAATGATGCTCTGTTGCAGCATCCACTGCATCCTGCCTTCTCGTCCCGTTAGTCTATCTCTTCCTCTAGAACCTTCCAGGACAGACGGCGGGATTCCTGCATCCTTCTAGGGCCCTCAGTCCTGGCACATAGTAGGTGATCGCTATAGACTTGTCCCATGGAACTGAATTCAAAAGGGCCTGGGGATGGTCCCGGAGTGAGTCCAGAACACACGTGGGACAGACCTGGGCAAACCACCTATGCCATCTCTCTGGGGGCTGAGGTCACTGGTCCTCACCCCCCCACCTGTCCAAGGCTTCAGGCCAGCAAGGCCCCGTCTGGCTAAGAGAGCATCCGGTGACAGGCCTCAGGGGAATCTTCTTGAGCTGAATGTTGACATCACTCTTCACCCCCACCCCCAACCACGTCAGGGAGGTCAGGATGTCAGCTCACCTCCCCTGCCCGCTCCAAGTGAGCATCGCCATCCTGCCCAACAAGAAAGAGTGCTGTGATTGATTAGCAATGTCTGCCATGGGCGCTGGATGAGGGAGTGGTGCACGCATGCCATGGGCCATGTATTTGCTAGTCATCTTTTGTAGGTGTCCTCTGAGACCTGAGACAGAAAGAAAGCTCTAGGGCCAAGTGTGGCGAGGAGAACAGGAGAGAATTTGGGGGTTGGGACACACAACAGAGCAGTTCCATTTCCCCCGGAAAAGCCAGACAGAAAAGGCTAAGTTTGCCCTGCTCTCCTGGGTGACTTTGCAAAGGGAACAGGAGCTGGAGGGATTAAGGGGGAGCGTGTGTTAATATTTCTGTATCCCAACTCGGGGCCAGGGCATTTAACAAAAGACAAAAATAGACAGGAGGGATGGAAAAGACAAAGAGGGATGGACCATGGAATCCACTCTGGAATGAAGGTGTGAGGCCAGCTGGGGCCTCTGAGGTGAGTCATGGTTTCACAAGGGAAACAGGCCCAGGGAAGGAGCGGCTCTGCTGGTGCAGGGCCCAGAGCCTGTCCTCGGGGGAACGAGCGAGTGTTAACACAAATGCAGAAAGCAGGCTGATCTTATTCTGAACAGAGAGCCAGGACCCCGGGTCAGGGAGGATCTGTGGGTCACAGGAAACCCCAGCAGAAGCTTAAACTACTGGGGGATTAGTTCTCTCTCACAACAGGGAGTTTGGGAATAGTAGTTCCAGGCTTGTTCAGCAGCTGGACACGATCGGGGATCCTGGTGTCGTTTCTGTGGTTCTGTTGACTTTCCCTTTATGCTCCCAAGATGGCGGCCACAGATCCAAGTCGCCTGGGGTCACATCTCCAGGTTCAGAGCAGGAGGCGGCAGGGGGGAGGGGGGAGCGTTTCTTTTTCCTCCTTATCAGGGAGGAAAGTATCTTTCCCAGAGGTCCCCGGGAGACCAGAACAAGGTAAGGTGCGCATGTCTAGACCCAGCCTGGCCTACCTTCCTCGAGACCAAAGGCAAACGCCTGGACATAGCCAGAGTCCTGTGAGCAAGAAAAAAGATGGCAAATGGGTTTGTGGTGGGCAAGAAATAGCGTCTACTCACTCCCCAATATAGCTGAAGTAATATTTCCAAAAAATATGTAGTGGAACACAAAATGTTCCACAACAAAAAGCATGAGTCTAGTTAGATTCCTCAGTTGCAGAACTTCTCAGAGCCTTTAACAATAACAATTAGTATTTATTGAGCACTGACTACTTGCCAGGCACTGTATCAATTGCTTTGTGCCTAATATCTCATTAAATCCTTATAATAACTCCAGGGGACAGAGGAAGTGTAAACTAAAGAAGAGGGCAGAGCCAGGATTTGAACCCAGCATTCTGGTTCTAGACCACGATGCTTTACTGTATCCCACAGAGCAAACATTTACTAAAATGGACAAATTACTTCCCTTTGGGGAGATATTTTGCCAAGGCTGAAAGCCTGGAAATTTCCTCCCCCCTGCCCCGGGCTACCAGGAGAAGAATTCAAATTTAAATATTAGGTCCTGGGGCCAGCCTGGTGGCTTAGTGGTTAGGTTCGTGCACTCCGCTTTGGTGACCCAGGTTTTGCAAGTTCTGATCCCAGGTGCCAGCCTACACGCCACTCATCAAGCCATGCTGTGGCGGCGTCCACATACAATAGAAGTAGATGGGCACAGATGTTAGCTCAGGGCTAACCTTCCTCACCAATAAATAAATATCACGTCCTCGTGTGGACGTCCCAACATCAAAGGCCGCCCTGTTCTCTGTCAGAGCACCCTCGCAGTTTTAGATTAGATCTCTGAGCTATTTCTGTGTCAAGCACCCGCCTCTCCCACTAGCATATCTGCTTCTGGACGGCTGAGATTTTGTCCGTCTCTCCTCCGGGTCCCCCCCCAGAACCACGCCTGGCCGGACAGTAGCCGCCGGTGAAAATGCTGAGTCAGCGAACAGAGTTGACTCGGCCAATCCGTTTCCTCTTTCTGTAACTGAACTTGCACATTCGTTTAGAAGTCTGGGTGAAAACAGAGTCTGACCTTCTCGTTGGTGGGGTGGGTTAGATAACGAATACAAGCCGAGCACAAAACCCCAGGAAAGCCCTGGACTTGCACTGCCCCAGGGAAGCCAGAGAAGATCCCTGGAGAGTCGGGCTGGAGCTGCGGCTGACCCCCAGCGGGGCCACGTGTCTCAGCAGGAGAATCCATCCCGCGTGAGACGAACCCTGCCCGAGTCAGGACCCCCAGCTGAGGGAGGGGGCCCCTTTCCTTCTCAGCCCCTCTTCCAGCCTGAAGAAGCCCCCACAGACCTAACAGGTTGCCGAGAGAAAACACGGGGGCCTCACCCCGAGAGTCTGTCCACCTGGCTCCTTCCCCAATTCCCAGGTTTGACCGGTTGCAACTCACCTGGGGCGGCGCTGAGCGCTGCAGTTCTTCCAACTCGCCAGCAGGGGGCGGCGCTGCGGCAGGGCTCAGGCAGGGCGTCTGCTCGCTGGCGCAGGCGGGCAGCAGAAATCTGGAAGGCAGAGGGACAGCTTTGCTCCCACCTGCCCCTCGCCGGCCTGCCAGCTCCATCTCATCCATACCACCGATGAAAATCAGAAGGGCGAGGACACAAGTCTTCGGAAAGGAAAACCGTTTGCTAGTTTACGCTTCTTTCGTTCATTCATTCGTTCATTCATTCATTCCTCAAATTTTTATTGAGCTCCTCCTGCGCTCCCAGCCCTGTTCTAGACTCTGGGAATCAACGGGGAGCAAAATAGGCAAACATTCTTGCCCTCCTGGCGCTGACCTTCTGGCTGGGGGCGGGAGGGGGGAGATCATGGACGATAAACATAAAGATGAGCAAATGACAGCTATTAGGCCAGAAGTTGGTAAGTTCTTCTACGGAATAAAGCAGGGAAATACAGCATGGTATAAGAGAGGGGGGAGAGAGAGAGAGAGAGAGCGAGCACTTGTAAACTTAGCTCGGGTGCTCCGGAAGGCTCCTGGAGAAAACCACGTTTGAGCAGAGACTTGAAGAAAGTGGGAGAAATCTGGGGAAGAATATTCCAGACAAGAGAGAACCGCCAGGGCAAAGGCCTTGAGGTGAGACCGTGCTGGTGTGTTATTTAGTGTTTAGTTTTAAAAGTGCAAAGTGACGTCCGCTTACTGTGGAAAATTAGATATTGAAAAGAAAATCACGTGTAAGCCCTCTACCTAGAAATAACCCTTAACATGTCGGTATATTTTTTTTGAGGTCTATTTTTAAGCATACACATGTACAAACAGACATACATATATATATTCTATTTTGTTTTGACAAAACAACATGACAAAATGGGGGTCATTTCAATCATACAGTTTCATAACCACTTATTTGCTTAATAATATAACAAGAAGATCATTCCGGGTCAATAAATGTTGATCCACATCATTATTGTAATAGCTGTAGAATGCCCCATTGTACGGATGTTCCATATTTTATTCAACCATTTGCCCTTTTAGTGGGCACTTAGGCTGTTTTCTGTTTTCCTCAGTTATAAATGGCGATGCGGCCACTATTCTTGTAATATTTTTACATGGTCCCAGTATCCAGTTATTTCCTTAGGACGCACGTCTCCAAGTGGAAATGCTGGATCAATGGTTGTGCACACTTTGAAAGCTTTTATATGTAAGATGTGTGTTTCTCAAGAGGGCCTTTGGGAGGGCTTCAGGGGGACCCTGCGGCGGCCTGAGGACGTGCTCCTTGGTGCAAAATTGCCTTTTCTGCAGAGAAATAAATAACTTACTGGAGGGCTTGTCTCCAAAGCCTGGCCATATGGGTAATTTTTATTTTAATTTTCTTCTTTATGCATTTCTATATTAAATTTTGTCTATATTGGGCATGCATTGCTTTTTATATTAATTTTTCTCACAAAAGCAACATTTGCTTTTTATAAAAACCAAACACAAGAGAAAAATGTAAAACAGAAAAGGAAGGTTCGCATCTCTCCAAAAGTTCCCACAATCCATTTTGTGTGTCCAGCTCTTAGACATGGTCCAGCCCCTGTCCACAGTTCTGATTTTATTGACACCTCTCCCTCCCCTGCGCTCACTCTGCTCCAGCCAGGCTGGCCTTCTTGCTGTTACACACACACACACACACACACACACACACACACACACACACACAGACGAAGCTCATTTGGCCTCAGGGCCTTTGCACCAGCTATTCTTGCTGCCTGGAGCCCTTCTTCCAGATCGTACAGAATTGGCTCTTTGCTATCTCTCCCATCTCAGCCCAAATGTCCCCCCTGGAGAGAGAGGCCTCCCCCAGCCACCCGGAGTAAAGAAGTCCTCCTCTCAGTTCATCACATCACCTTGCTTTGCTTTCTTCTTAGCACTTGTCATAATCTAAATAGATCTGGTTTTGTTTATTTGCTTCCTTATTTTCTGTCTCCCCTACTAGACTAGAAGCTCCTCACAGGCACGCGTTTCTGTCTGTCTTGTCTGCCATGGACGGCGGCTGGCACAGCAGCTGCTCCATCAACATCCACAAACGCTGTCGACCTCCGTGTGCTTAACAACCGAGTGGAGATCTCTTACAACTCAACAACAAAATGACAAATAACCCAGTTAAGAAATGGGCAAAAGACTTGAATAGACATTTCCCCCACGAAGATATACGAATGGCCGACAGGCACATGAAAAGATGCTCAACGTCATTAGTCATTAGGGAAATACAAATCGAAACTGTACTGAGACATGGCTTTACACTCGTTAGGAGGGCTATGAAAAAAATCCAGAAAACAAAAAGTGTTGGGGAGGCTGTGGAGAAACTGAAGTCCTTGCACAGTGCTGGTGGGGGTGTAAAATGGTGCAGTTGCTATGGAAAACACTTTGGCAGTTCCTCAAAAAGTTACACAGAGAATTACCATGGGACCTGGCAGTTCTACTCCTAGATGTAGACCCAAAGGACTGAAGACGGGGCCTCAAACAGAATCCTGTACCCAAATGTTCATGGCAGCACTATTCAGAGTAGCCAAAACGTGGCGACAACTCACAGGTGTACCAACTGATAAACAGACAAAATGTATTCCCAGACAGTGGAATATTAGTCAGCTATAAAAAAGAATGAGGTTCTAATACCTGCTACAACATGAACGAACTTTGAAAACATGATGCTAAATGAAAGAAGCCAGACACAAAAGGCCACATATTGTATGGTTACATTTACATGAAATACCCAGAATCAGTTAATCCATAGAGACAGAAAGCAGATTAGTGGTCACCAGGGGCTGGAGGATGAGGGGATGGGATATAACTGCTTAATGGGTGTGGGGTTTCCTTTTGGGGTGGTGAAACTGTTTTGGAACTAGATGATGGTTGCACAACATTGTGAATGTACTAAATGCTACTGAACTTTTTACTTTAAAATGGTTAATTTTATGTTTTGTGAATTTTACCTCACTAAAAAAAGAATACTGTCATAACAATCAATCAATCAACCAAAGTAAGATCATGTTGCACATTTTTAAAAAGTCAAATGGGCTCATTTAAAACATGTGCTCTCTTCTTGCTTGCTTCACTGAACAATGTATCTTAGACACTGTTCTCGAGGGGCCGCCCTGTGCTTCGTGATGGCTGCAGAGAGTTCCACTGTGCAGAAGTCACGTGAGTTGTTTATTCGATCCCCCATGGATGGACAGCCAGGTTGTTTTACCATTAGAAACAATGATGCACGGAACATCTCCAAGCTCCGGGCTGTCGCCTCCTTGAGGGCAGGATCAGACTGTGCAGGGCTGGGAGGGCGGGCAGACTTCAACAGGCCCCCTCTCTGCATCCCCTGTGTTCCCTAGGGCCTGTACCATAAGGAGGGACAAAAGGAAGAAACAAACCAGAGGATGGCGTGAGACGGGAGCAAGGAGGGAGGGAAGGGGAGAGCAGAGCATGGTCCCAGCATGGACTTGGGAGACAGGCGGCCTGGGCTTGAGCCCACTCTTACCACCTCCTGCCTGTGAGACTATGGGCAGCTCACTAGCCTCTTGGAGCCTCAGTTTCCTCATCCGTCAAATGGGTACAATCACAGTCCCCACCTCACGGCATTGTGAAGACTAAGTGACCCGTGTCTGTGAGTGTACGGCACCGGGCTGGGCACATGGTGGTCCTCAGGAAGCAGTGGCTGGTATAGTTCTTGTTGGTATTATTTCTATCATTGTTGCTATGAGTAGCCAGAGAGAAGTCCACCCATTTTACAGATAGAGAAGCTGAAGGCAGAGGCCAGCAGCCAGATCACATAACCCATAACCCACACGTGGCGAGCAAGACCCATTCAGCGATGCGCCAGCCCCCCGCCCCCGCCCCAGGTTCTCCCACAGCAGCCGTCCTTGCCTCGAGGAGATACCCCGACGTCCAGGATGAGAACGCCCAGCTCTCCCAGGGAGTCACATCCCAGCATCCAGGAAACAGAGAATCAGACTCTGCCAGAGAAGGCTGGCATCTGGGGGCATGATCTGGCATCTCTACTCGGGGCAGTCATGTGCCACCAGTTTGAGGCATGAAGAAGCGACAGCGAGCACGAAGCAGGTGCTGCGGCAGGAGCCCAATGCCGTGCAGAGGCAGCGGCGGCTCAGTGGACGAGATCTGGGTCCTCAGGAACTTGAGCTGCCCCACCTGCGCCCGACAGTGGAGGACGTGAGGACAGTCAGTGAGCAAGCCATGTGGACAGGACTGCAGTCCGGGGCCCTCTTCCAAGGCCACTTTGACCAAGGCGTCTTTAGAGCCCGCCAAGACCTCAGCAGATGTTTCACGATGCCTTCTGAGACCCCACAGGAGACAGCAGAGGGATTCACAGCAGCATCTTCAGTTTCCAGCCAGGACCACATCTGTGCTTTTCTGTCGTTGTGAAAAAAAAGGTCTTTCTAAAATTTTCTGATAGAAGTAATATACGCTGATAGCCAAAAAAAAAAAAAAAAAAGTTAGAAAGTGCAGACAAGTAAAAAGAAGAAAAAAATTGTCTGGAGTGCCTCCACCCAGAAATGAGCACGGTTAACATTTCTTCTAGACTTCTAATGTATGCAGACACACGCACCCCCCGCCCCCACACTGCACATATTGCTTCTTACTCTGCATTTTTTACACTTAAAATATGTCGTGAACACCTCTGCATGTCAATACATATAGCAGAATGTCATCCTTTTTAAAGGTTGCACAGTAGTTCACGGACGCGCCAGCATTTATTTACAAATCTCCTCCTCATGGACCTCTAGGTCGGTTCAAATTTTTGTCTGATTATGAGCCACTCTAGATTGCTACCCTTGTATCTTAGCCGACCACTTCTTTAGAATTAATTCCTAGTTTTGCAATTGTGGGGTCAAGGCACTTTCTAAAGACATTTGACACATAGAACCAAATGCCTTCCAGAAAGATGCTAATTTGCACTCACCAGCTGTACATGAGCTCGTCCCGCAGCCTCACGAGAAGCACTTACTTGAGGGGCTGAATGTATTTCCAAGGTGCTTTTTAGCCATTTTTGTTTCTCCTCCTTCTCTTCATCCTCATTCCCTTTATATTTCTTTTTCTGTTTCTGTCATTTCCTCTTGAGAAAACAACAACTGTCAATATATTACAATTATTTTTGCAAATATATTGCAAATATTTTTCCAGTTTTCTATTTGTCTTTAACTTATTTTATTTCATGTTTTATTGTGGTAAAATATGCATAACATAAAATTTACCATTTTAACCTTTTTTTTTTCTTGTGAGGAAGATCAGCCCTGAGCTAACATCCACGCCAATCCTCCTCTTTTTGCTGAGGAAGACTGGCTCTGAGCTAACATCTATTGCCAGTCCTCCTGCTTTTTCTCCCCAAAGCCCCAGCAGATAGTTGTATGTCATAGTTGCACATCCTTCTAGTTGCTGTATGTGGGACACGGCCTCAGCATGGCTGGAGAAGTGGTGCGTCGGTGCGCGCCCGGGATCCGAACCCGGGCCGCCAGCAGCGGAGCACACGCACTTAACTGCTAAGCCACGGGGCCGCCTAAACCATTTTTAAGTGTACAGTTCAGTGGCATCAAGTACATTTACACTGTTGTGCAGCCATCACCACCATCCATCTCCAGAAAATTTCCATTATCCCAAACCGAAACTTTGTACCCGTTAAAGATGAACTCCCCATTCCTCCCTCCCCTCAGCCCCTGGCAACCTCTATCCTTCTTCCTGTCTGTATGAATTGAAGTACTCTAGGAACCTCATATAAGTGGAATCATACGGTATTTGTCCCTTTGTGATTGTTATTTTCACATTAGCATAATGTCTTCAAGGTTCATGCGTGTCATAGCGTGTGTCAGAATTCCCTTCATTTTTAAGGCTGGACGGTATTCTCTTGTATGGATAGACCGCGTTTTGTTTATCCATTCATCCAACGAGGAACACTTTGAGTGGTTTCTACATCTTGGCTGTTGTGAATAGTGCTGCTGTGAACATGGGTGTGCAAATATCCCTTCAAGATCTTGCTTTCAATTCTTTCGTGTACGTGCTCAGAAGCGAATGTCCTTAAGTTTTAACTTTGTTTCTGACTCTCTTTCGCCTGCATAAGTCTTACTTTAAAGTATTCATCTATCAATATTTTCTTATTGCTTTGGCTCTGGGGTCATTTCTAGACTGTTTTTAAGTACCTCTAGGTAAGGGTTCTGTTTATTCATTACCATGTAACAAGCCACCCCATAACTAGTGGCTTGAAAAAGCCATAATGGTTTATTTTGTTCATGAATCAGCAATTGGGACAGGACTCGGTGGGGGCACCTTGTCTCTGCTCCACGGGCTTCAGCGGAGGCAGCTCGACTGGGTGGGGGGGGAGGTCCACTCCTAAGATGGCCCCCCAGGGCTGGCGTCTTGGTGCTAACTGCCGGCTGGGAGCTCAGCCAGGCCCTAGACCGAGGACTCTGGCTTCTCCCCCGTGACCCTCTTCGAGGTCTGCGTGGGCCTCCTCACCACGTGGGGGCTGGCTCTCAAGAGTGAGCATCCCCAGAGATCAAGACAGAAGTGTCACTTCTGCTGCATTCCATTGGTCCTGGCAGTCATAAAGGCCAAGCCAAGTGCAAGGGGATGGGACATGGATCCCACCTCTCGATGGAGGAGTTGCAAAGTTCTAGAAGAACAGATGGGAAATATTATTGCAGCCATTTTTGGAAAATACAATCTTCCAAGTCTGCTCTCTGGCCACAGCAATTCACATCCCTCGCACACGCAAAATACACTCCTCCAAGACCACCCAAAAGTTTTATCCCATTACAGCATCAGGCTCAGTATCAAGACCCAGGATCTTATTACCTAAGTCAGGTCCATGCACACATGGGGCTTCTCAGATACAATGCCTTGGTACTTTTGTAGCTCCTTGAGTATCTTTCTTCTTGACCTGAACACCTGTAAGCTAAAGAGCAAGTTGTCTGCGTCCCACACCCAACACACAATGGGGGGCAGGCCTAGGATGATTGACACAGACACAACCATTAGAGGGAGGAAGTGGGAGGTATACAGCGGCCTCTGGTCCACAGCACCTATGCAGCCAGCTGGGCAGGTGTTGGTAAGTGTTGCCAGCTCCTTGATTAGGACTCAGTATTGCTCCCTGGATACGATTCTGAGCCATCCTTTTTTCCCACAAAATGTAGCCCGCGTTTGCAGCCGAGTGGTTTTCTGAGCTTGCTTACTACCCATAGAAGGTGTGGACCCAAAGGCCTCATTTCATTTTGTCCTGTCTGTTCCTTTTGGTCCCAGCTGGCACTGCAACCACCGGAACAATTCTATTAAAAACTCTGTGGGTTTTCTATGGATCCTATTGAGGTTCGTGCCGTTAAAGAAAAGACAAAATAACAAACGTCTTCAAGATAAGCCCTTCTTCACCTTGGGCTCCCCTTGAGGCTACTACAGAGCAACGCCTTTAAGACTCTCAGCAGCCTCATTGTGTGATGGAAAGTGCCTGTGAGGCGTCGCCCTTAGGTCCTCAGAGGGGCTCTGTCTACTCCAAGCGCTCTATAAGGCACCGCCTTCTATGTTTGTGGTGTCTTAACAAAGGAACCTACAAAGGAAACCTACAATTGATGTTTGATCTGAGGCTCTTTCTTCCTTCCTTCCTTCCCTCCTCTTTTTTTTTTTTTCTTTGCTACATCTCTCACCTCTTCCTTTTCTAAGTCAAATTTACTGAGGTATAATTTACTCTTTTTAGGCGTACAGGTCTATAAATTCTAATAAATGCATACAATTGAGTAACTAGCAATACAATTTAAGTGTAGAGCATTTCTATCACCCAAAATTCCCTTGTACCCCTTTGCAGTCCACTACCCACCCCAGACCCTCGATCCTCTTTTTGTGTCTGTCCCTCTAGTTCTGCCTTTTCCAGAATGCCATGTAAGGAGAATCGTACAGTATATATGGTGAGCAGGATTCCATTGCATGGATATTCCATAACTTGTTTACTCACTTACCTGTTGATGGATATTTGTAAATTACAAACAAAGCTGCTATGGACATTGGTGCACAAGTCTTTGCATGGGTATATGTTTCATATTAGTTTCCTATAGTTGCTGTAACAAATTACCACCAGTGTAGTGGCTTAAAACAACACAGGTTTATTATTTTATAGTTCTGGGGGTCAGAAGTCCAAATCTGTTCCACTGGGCTAACGTCAAGTTGTCGGCACATTTGCCCTCCTGGAGGCTCTGGGGGAGAACCTGTTCCCCCGCCTTTTCCGGCTTCTAGAAGCTGATAGAATTTTTTGGCCCATGGCCCCTTCCTCCATCAAAGACAGCAGTGGACAGTCGAGGCTTCTCAAGTGGCGTCACTCTGACACTCGCTCTTCTGCTTGCGCTTTCTCTTACAGCGACCCTTGTGATGACATTGTGCCCCCTGGATGATCCAGAACAATCTCTCCATCTCCAGATCCTAACTTAACCACATCTGCAAAGTCCCTCCTGCCACGTAATGTGACATTTTACAGGTTCTGGGGATTAGGGCGTGGGCATCTTCGGGGGCCATTATTCTGCCTCTCACAGCGCTCTTTTCTCTTAGGTAAATATAGGAGCAGAATGGCCGGATCATATGTCAGCTGTATGTTTAACTTTTTAAGAAACTGTCCAACCGTTTTCCGCTGTGGCTGTGCTATTTTGCATTCCCCTCCGCACGGTGTGAGAGCTCCAGTTCCTCCACACCCTCGCCAGCGTTTGGGACGTCCAGATATGAGATTCCAAGGGCTGCAGGGACAAACTGCCACAGGCCGGGGGGCTTAAAACAACAAAAACACATTTCCTCACAGTTCTGGAGCCAGAAGGCTGAGACCCAGGTGTCGGCAGGGTTGGCTCCTTCTGGAGGTTCTCAGGGAGAATGCCTCCTTGCCTTTTCTGGCAGCCCCAAACATTCCTTGGCTTTTAGACACATCACTCCAATCTCTGTCTCTGTCTTCACAGGGTGTTCACCTCTGTGTGTCTCTGAGTCTTCACACCGCCTTCTAAGGACATCGGTCATTGGACATAGGGCCTACTTTAATCCAGTCTGAACTTGCTTTAATAATTAACATCTGCAAAGACCTTATTTCCAAATAATGTCACATTGTGAGGTTTCAGTGGACATGAATTTTTGAGGGGCACGATTCAACCCAGTATAGTCAGTCTTTTTAATGTAGCCATGCTAACAGGTCTAGTGGTGTCTCACTGTGGTTTTAATTTGCATTTCCCTAACAACTAGTGATGCTGAGCTCTGCTCATATGCTTATTTGCTATCTGTATATCTGCTTTGGTGAAATGTCTGTTCAAGTCTTTTGCCCACTTTACAAACTGAGTTATTTTCTTATTATTGAATTTTGAGAGTTCTTTATATATTGTGGACACAAGTTCTTTATCAAATATGTGACTTGCAAATGTCTTCTTCCAGTCTGTGGCTTGTGTTTTCATTTTATTAGTAGCATCAGTCAGAGTTTTAAATTTTAAAAGAAGTTTTAAGAAAACTTTAAAAGAAGTTTTAAATTTTGATGAAGTCCAATTTACCAATTTTTTTATGCATCATGCTTTTGGTGTTATATCTAAGTAATCGTTGCTTAATCCAACATCACAAAAATTTTCTCTTTCTTCAGGAGGCTTTACAGTTTTATATTTAGGTCTATGAAACATTTTGAGTTAATGTCATACGTGGGATGAGGTATAGGATGTTGGCTCTCACCACTGCTGTTCAACATTGTGCTGGAGGTTAAAGCTACTTGGACAAGGCAAGAAAAAGAAATAAAAGACGTTATATTGGAAAAGAAGAAGTAAAATTGCAGATGACATGATCATCTATGTATAAAAATCTGATGGCATCTACCAAAAATGCTACTAGAACTAGTAAGTGAGTTTAGCAAGGTTGCACGATACAAGATGATTACACACAAATCAATTGCATTTCTATATACAGGCAATGAACAATTGGAAATTGGAACTTAAAAAAACAATACCATTTACAAAGCATCACAAATAAGAAATATTTACGGATAAATCTAATGAAAGATATGCAAGACTTGTAGACTGAAAACTATAAAACACGGCTGAGAAATTAAAGACGACCTAGGTAAATGGAGAGGGACAGCATGTCCACGTGTCAGAAGACTCAATGTTGTCGAGATGTCAATTCTCCTCAAGTTGAACTACAGATTTAATGCAATCCTGATCAGAATCCCAGCAGGCTGTCTGTAGAAATTGACAAGCTGGTTCTAAAATTCATATGGAAATGCCAAGGACCTAGAATAGTCAAAATAATGTTGAAAAATAACAACAAAGTTGGAGAACTACCATTACCTGATTTCAAGACTTACAAAACTACAGTATTGAAGACAGTGTGATATTGGTGTAAAGATAGACGAATGGATCAATGAAACAGACTAGGGCACAGAAATAGACCCACACGTAAACGGGCAACTGATTTTGACAAAGGTGCAAACGCAATTCAGTAGAGAACAGATAGTCTTTTACCTGTTCTAAGTTGGGTTGTTTGTTTTATAATAAAATTGAATTTCCTTTTAAAATTGAGTTTTGAGAGTTGTTTTATCTACTTGTCCTGGATACCAATCCTTCATAAGATGCATGTGTTGGAAATATTTTCTCCCAGTATGTAGCTTCTTGGCTTTTCATTTTCTAACAGTGTCTTTGAAAGAGCAGAAGTTTTAAATTTTGGTGAAATCCAATTTATCATTTTTTTCTTTACGATCGGTGTGTCTTTGTGTCCCGTATAAGAAATCTTTGCTTAACTCCAGTCACAAAGATTTTCCCCTACATCATCTCCTGGAAGTTTTATAGTTTTAGATTTTACGTTTAGGTCTATGATCCATGGCAAGTTAATTTTAAGGAGAGAGTTAGATATGGGCTGACGTTCTTTTTTTTTTTTTTTGCATACGTATGTCCAATTGTTATGTTATAGCACTATTTGTTGAAAAGACTATCCTCTCTCTATTGAATTGCCTTTGCACCTTGGTTGAAAATCAATTGACCATATATGAGTGGGTCTATTTCTGGGCTCTCTATTCTGTTCCATCGATCTATGTGTCTGTCCTTTCACCAATACCACACTGTCCTGATTCCTGTAGCTTTATAGTAAGTCTTGAAATCAGGGAATAAAGGCCTGAGGTTGTTCCTCAGTTGGGGGAATCTTTGCCATCTGGAAAGGCTGGGACGAGAAACAGTCTGTCTGTGAGCCCAGCAGGTGCTGGCTCCTTCAAATTTAATAGTTCGTTCTCTAGTCATCTCCCTCCATTTGCATTTTATCATAGGTAACAAGAAAAAGCCGGGTGACACTTCCAATATCCTGCTAGATCATTGAGTTCATGACATGCGCTGTTTCTTTTCCACGTTCCTGCAGGCGACAAACTTTCTGCCAGCACATAACAAGATTTACCTTCCCTCCGGCTTTCAACAGCATTTTTCTTAAGTCCTCGCGGACATCCTCCTCGAAGCCCCACAGGCTTTTAGTGACTCCGAGGCCCGGAAGGTCTCAGCTGTGTGGTTCGGGCTGCGTCTCTTGCGCAGCTGCAGACAGTGGAACTGGAGCTGGACCGGCGTCTCCCCCTCACAGTGGCGTCCCCAGGCCTCTCCCCGAGGTCTCTCCGCAGAGGTGGCCGGGGCTTCCTCGCAGGATGGCCACCTCAGAGCAGCCAGGCTGCTTGTCTTGACGGTGCAAGTGGAACTCACAAGGAAGAAACTGCACCATCTTTCAGGACCTGGTCTCGGAAGTGAGGCGTGGATGGAAGCCACTTGCACACGCTGTATTGATCCAGGCAATCACAAGCTCACCCAACTTCAAGGGGGGGGGGGGGACACTGACTCCACCTCTTGATAGGGGAGTGCGAGGTTCTAGAAGAGCATTTGGCAACAGGAAATATTTTTGTGGCTATCTTTGAAAAATACAGCCTAACATAGTAAGGAAACCCCTCACTATGAAAAATCTTTTCTTTATGCCAAAAAAAAAAAAAACCTCTCATGTTCAATAATTCTTTAATGCATTTCCTCATTTTGCCTTTCTTGAGACTTCCTCTGGGGGTTTCAGTATCAGAATCAGTGGGACGCTGGAGGTAGCTCACACCGGCTTATGAAAGCTGATTGTAAAATCTTCAGGAATTCTGCTCGCTGGTTGTTAAACACAGCAATTATTTTAAATTACATTATATAATCTCACACTCGAATGGATTAAATTAAAACCAGGTAATAAGTATGCGATACTCATCACTGCCTAATTATTTTACACATTTTGCTGTTATCTATGCTCTCGAGGTTAGACAGTTCCTTGTATCCGGATGGTGGAGCCACTATCTAATGGTGTCACTGTGCATCTCTCCCCAGCTCCATGTGCAGTGGCTTTGCGTTGGTGGCCTGAATTCCCACCACGGAAATTGGCTGTTGCTACAAATCAGGGCTTTTGGTGGTTGACCGTCCAGCCCTAAGAAAGAGATGGAGAAAATGTTGATAATGCAGATTCAACTTTGAAGTGTTGTGTTGCACCCATTTCATTGTGACTAGCACTAAAAATGGGGGGAAATAGTCTCCCAGTATTCAAAAACTACTATCCAATTTAGCCAAGAGGTTGCTCAAATCATTGACGGACGAGTGAAGTTCCAACATACGTGTTCACTGTTTCACCTTCATCTTATTAATGTAAATGAAAAACCACCCAGCATTCATCTGGGAACCACACTCGCAGTCTGGGTGCAAGTCCATTTCTCAAACCATGACTGACTTGCAACCACAGATGGACGATGAATACAGAATTTGGCAAAAATCAATGAAATGTTACTATTTATTACAAAATTTAGTTATTTATTACAAATATTATTAGTAAATTTTGTGCTATACATCCTATATATTAGTAAAATTCATGATTAAAAAACTTATGTACATATACACATGCGTACATTTTTTTAAGAGAGCCTGTCGTTGCCATTGCACCACTGACCAAATCCCAGCATGGAGAGAATGATAGTTTCCGTTTACGGAGCAGTTAGCCAGCGTCAGAGAATAACAACAGCTAACGTTCACTGGGGGCGAGCTCTGTGCCCGGTGCTGTTCTAGGTCCTCAACATGCCTTAGCTCATTTAATCCTCACAACAGCCCTGTGAGGTTGTTACTGTTATTATTGTTACTGTTATTACTGTGAGGTAGGTACTGTTATTATTATTACCATTTTCAAGATGGAACAACGAAGGCCCAGAAGGATGACTTGCCCGAGGTCACACAGCTGAGAAATGACAGAGTCAGGACTTAAAGCCCTGGAGACCGGATCCAGGGCCGGTGCCCTTAGCTCCCGCTCTCCTCTGCTTCTCCAGGGGCGGCGGGCTGATGTCCTGGAGAGTCATAAGATAGCTGTCACGATTCCAGCGACAACAGCTCACGTGTACAGAATCAAGCGCTTTGTCCCAGGCTCTGCGCTGAGCGACTTCCGTCTTGTCACGCAGCTCCCAAACACCCGGTTTCTGCTCTCATCCCCATTTTACAGGAGGAGAAACTGAGGCAGAGACGAGGGTGGCTTGGCCAGCCCTTGGTGGCTGGGACCCAGGCCTGTCTGCAGGTAGGCCCCGCTCCCTCCCACGCGTTTATGGCCCCGAGTCAGAACGTTCAAACACGCCGACCCGACGGGAAGGCGGAGGGGAGGCCCCCAGGGCGCCGAGCCCCCGCGCTCGCCCTGCCCGGTGCTGGCACCGCCTCAGGCCCCGCGGACTGCGATGCGGGACCCACCCTCGCTGTCCGGGCGCATGGCCGGCCGGGCCGCGCCCTGCTCTCCCTCCGGCCCGGCGGCCCGGGAGCATCGCGGGGGCCCAGGGCAGCGGGGCGCGAGGAAGGACCACCGGGGGGGGGGCAGGGGCCCCATCGCTCCCTGGGGGGCGGGGGGGGCACAGAGGGTGGCGCCTCGGCCGTCGCCTCCTGACCAGCAAAGGCGGCCCCCTGCTCACTGTCAGGACCCCTCCCGGCGGCCAGGGGTCAGGCGCGCTGCTCCGGGGCCACCGCGCGCCCCGGCCCTGACTCGGCCGCCCAGCCGTGTGACCTCGGGAGCCTGAGCCGACCCCGCTGGCCTCAGGGGCCTCCCTGGGACATGGCAGTGATGGCACCTTCCTCGTAGGGGTGGAATAAGGATTACGGGTTGAAATGGTGCCAGACGCGTAGCAAGCACTCAACATCGGGTGGTTATTATCTACTGACAAAGGGTGGGGCTCCTGTGCTGGGAAGAACGCAGGCGCCTCAGTTTACCACGGATCCCACATTTGACCCAAATGCGGGCCGGGTGGAAGGGTGGGGCGTCAGGTGCCGCTGATCAGAGAAATGTAGTGGGAGGGAAAGTAGGCAGACACTGTGGTTGCCCCCTGATAGCACCACCCCTCTTTTCTTCCTTGCAGGCGACAACCTCTGGGGTATTCTGGGAAAGTTCTGCTTCCCTAATAAGAGGAAAAGATGTTATAGGAGAATCTTTCTGTTCTGAGCCTTTGGTTATTTCCTCCTCGGAATGCAGTTGTGTAAGGATGTAATGCCTGGAGCTGTGGCAGCCATATTGTGACCAAGAGGGGAAGGCCAAGAGAATAACAGAGATGCTAGCCCAGTGCCTTGAGTATTTCTCAGTCACCAAACCAACCCTAGGAGACTGCTCCTCCAGATTTCTTATTATATGAGGAAAATCAATCCCTGTTTGTTCAGGCCAAGGTTTGGTAAATGTTTTCTGTAAAGGACCATAGTGTAGAGTTTTTAAGTTTGGAGGCTATGTGGTCTCTGTTGTGATGACTCAACTCTGTTGAATCATGAAACCAGCCACAGACACTATGTTAACAAATGGATGTGACTGTGTTCCAATAAAACTTTATTTTCAAAAATTCACAGGGGCCACAAATTTGCCCCATGGAGCATAGTTTGCCAACCCCTATTTTTGGCCATGTTTGCTGAATTTACTGTTACTTGAACCCAAAGCATTTCTAACAGAACATATATGGGCTGCCTTGGAGGGTAGTCTCTGGCCCCAAACACAGCTGTGCCCACAGGCCCTCACTGTCACTTGTATTTATAAATTTGTAATAAACTTATTAGTGCATCAGTTTATTTTCTTCTCTCTACCAACATTCATTCATTCAATCAACAAACATCTGTTGAGCACCTGCTATGTGTCAGGAACAGTTCAAATGCTGGGGCTACAATAGGGAATGTTGGATCCTGCCCTTAGGGGGCTCTCACTATATAACAGTGGGAATCCAGGAAGGCTTCCTGGAGGAGGTGCTGAGTTAGCTCCCAATGCTGAGTAGGAGTTGGGAGGGTGCAAGGCAAAGGGTTAGGGGGGTAGGAGAACATTTCAGGCAAAAGTCCCGGGGTGGGAGGGGACCTGGCACAATATGGCTGGCATGGGCAGAGTGACGGAAAGAGCGGAGGAGAGTGGGGCCGGCGAGGTCATGTGGGAGCAGACCACGTGTGGCCTGGTAGGCTACGGCTTTCATGCTGGGTGAGCTGGAGCTCCTGGGGGTTCCCAACAGAGAAGGACATCGACTTA
Organism: Diceros bicornis minor; assembly: GCF_020826845.1. Lineage (NCBI taxonomy): Eukaryota > Metazoa > Chordata > Mammalia > Perissodactyla > Rhinocerotidae > Diceros > Diceros bicornis. The sequence continues at coordinate 9,341,618 of NC_080774.1, forward strand.
CTGGTGGCGGCCTGGCCCAGGGTGGCAGCAGGGGAGGGAGGTGGAAAGGAGATGGCCCTGAGAGATCCTGAGGAGGCACAATAGGCAGGACTTGAGGATGGAGCGGACGGGAGGCGCCGAAGGTGATGGGCAGCGTTCTGATTCCTGACTGTTCGGTCTCACTTCTATTTCAGGAAGTAGAGACAGGGTAGAGGGGAATTCACAAAAGTAGTTTTCTTTTTTTTTTGCTGAGGAAGACTGGCCCTGAGCTAACATCCGTGCCCATCTTCCTCTACTTCCTCTACGCCGCCACAGCATGGCTTGACAAACGGTGCGTTGGTGCGCACCAGGGATCCGCACCTGCGAACCTCAGGCCACCAAAGTGGAGCGAACTTAACCACTACGCCACCGAGACGGCCACCGGAAAAGTATTTTTGAGACGTTTATGCAGTGGCTTTATCAGAAGAAAGGAGCAAGCGATAGGAAGGAGCGCAGGCTTCCACCCCATTATCAGGCTTCGGCTCGTGTTTGTCCTGGAAAGTTAACTGAATTAATTGGACCTCAGCACGATTACCTTAATTTACAGCATTAGGAACAATCTATAAATGTGAGGACGTGAAGCACAGGAATGTAACCGGGATCATCAGAGGGGCTACCACATCTGCAGTGTTCCTCCCTAACTGCCAAAGGGTGTTTGGCAAAGACTCTGGGAGGACTTGGCCCAGGAGCTGTGGGGGACTAGACAGGGTACTGGGTCTCGATAAAAAAATGACAGAACCATGTGTGTGCCAGGCAATCCCTGCGGCCAGTTGCAAATACTCTGTTTCCCTATTCTTAAATTTAATTTTAATGTTTATCAAAATATTGCAGATACATTGATGAAAAAGTCAAACAGTCCTTATATCTGCTGTGGATTGTGCATGACTGCAAGTAACAGAAAACCCAAATGCTGGTAACATAAACTATAAGAGCTGGTTTTAATTTTTTAGTTGCTGTTCACAACCAGAGGTCCAGAAGTGAGCATTTGGTTAAGTGGTTCCACAGCATTAGGTCAGATGTTCCTTTCATTTCTTGGCCTTTCCCTCATGATCACAAAATGGCTGCTGCAGCTCCTCAAGTCATCAATCACATCTGTGTTCCAAGCAGGAGGAAGGTAGGAAAGTCTTTCCCAGAAATCCCCAGCAGGTTTCTAATTACGTCATTGGCCAGAACTGTGGCTTTGACCACTCCCAGCTGCAAAGGAGTCTGGGAAGGCGAGAGTCTTGCTTCTTTAGTTTTTCAGCCTCTGTAGTAAAAAGGCATGGAAAAGGAGCTTGGAATGAATGTTGACTGGGTCAACCCTCACTACCTGCTATGGTCCCTGTCCCACTCGTCCTCACCCTGAATTCTCACTTCCCTGAAGGAATCACTTGCAACTCTTGATCTCTCCTCCCTCTGTGTATTATCTGCATTTTCCTAAATACAATATTTATTCTGTTATTTCTTGATTTTTTCCCAATCAGATACCTATTGTCTCTCAACTATAGAAGGTAAAGATTTATCTTCCTTCAGCCCCACCCCACCTACTCCACATGCCACACACACACACAGATTTCCCCACTTCATGTTCTAAGTATGGTTCTGGTATTACTTAATTCTTGAAATTATGTTTTATTTTTACTTTAATATTTTTAAAATACTGAGTCAACAAACATTATCTTAGTCAGGTGATCCAGGTCAGTATCAACAGTGATAAATCACGTGGGTAGTATGTACCCTTGACAGGACGTGATGAACGTGGCACTTCCCCTCTGTGGCCTTCCTGCCGAACACCAACCACCCAGTCTAACCACGAGGGGAACACCAGACAAACCCCAGTTGAGGGACAGTCTAAAAATAATTGACCAGTACTGCTCAAAACTGTCAAGGTCACCAAAAACAAGGATAGTCTGAGAAACTGTCACAGCCAAGAGGAGCCTAGGGAGACACGACAACCAAATGTGTCGTGTCCTGGATCAGAAAAGGGAATGAAGGAACTCTGAATAAACTATAGACTTTAGTCAATAATAATGTGTCAACATGGGTCTCTTAATTGTAACAAATTTACCATACTAATGTAAGATGTTAGTGATGGGGAAACTGGGTATGGGGGATGTGAGAACTCTTAACTATCTATTCTATCAATTTTCCTGTAAATCTAAGACTTTTCTAAAAAGAAGTCTATTACAATATTAATATTCAGTGTTTACATTATGATGATTGCTTACATTGTTCACAACTAGTCCTTGTGGGCTAAGACTACAACATTTTGTTTTCCTAGAGTTGGCGATTGCCTCTCTTTTCTTTTCGGTCTTTTTGTGTTCTTATCCATAATTCACCCCAGATTCTCTGCTATTAGTATAAATCTCTCAGGACAATCAAGCACTTGGAGGAATTCATCAGTTTTATTTATTTCTCAGCTGCAAGCCCTACTCCATTGTCCTCTCCACCCTCCCCAGTCAGAAGGTAGCAAGGTTTTTATTGTTTTATCTCTATTTTGCTGCTGCGGAATGACTCACAGAGTTGACTAGAGGAGGAAAAGGAACGGACTCACCTGAAACCGCTGGACAGCCCTTTCTTCCCGACACCTGCTCTTCTCAGGCTCCTCCGGGGCTGGGCTCAGGGAACTGACGGGCTCTGGGCTCTCCGGGGACTCGCGGTCTGTGGTTCAGACTCTCCTTTAGGCTGTGTGCCAGGCACTGTGCCACACTTCCCTGCAGGATCTCAGGTGATGGGTGAAGAACTCAGGGAACGTGTCACCGTGGGTGGGGCACATGCCCGTCTGCTGAGCCCCCCCCCCAGGATGCTCGCTTCACATCTGCCGGCTGTATTCATTCACTGCCCCGTCCGGCCCCCAGAAGCCGTCTACGTTCGGGACTCCCGGGCTCCCCGTCTAGGGAGACTACGTCTCCACGTCCCGGGGGGAAGGTGGCCCGGCCGCGGTCAGTCCCTGTGGGCTCCTGGGGCAGCCGAGGACTCTGCCCTGGGCTCCCTCCTCCTCCTGGCGTGGGTGTGCTGACAGCTCTCACGAGGGTCAGGTCCTCGAGGTGCGGAACTTTCCAGACCCAGAGGTGGTTAGAATTCCCTGCTGCGCGTGCAGGGCCTGCCCCAGGGCTGGCTTCTCTCGCACCATGTCCTTTGAGATTCGCGCTTCTCCTCAAGAACCTCTTGAGTCTCCACAGTGCGTCTGGCACGCCGTGGGGCATCGGAGCACCTGCCCCACAGGCCACGCGCCTCTGGCCTCTGCCGTGTCCCGGGCCGCCCGGTGGCCCTCGCGCGACGCTCGGCGCCCTCCTCCCGGGCCCCGCGCCGGCTGTCTTCCTCGGACCACGCTCGCTCCGGTGCCCTCCACAGTCTTTAAGTTCCATCCGCACTATTTTTGACTCAATATTTCTCTTTAAATTGCCCCCTTTTTTATTTCAATAAATTTATTTGAAAAGGAACTTTAGATCACTGCCACCAGTGGCAAACCAGTATCACTTGCCAAAAGCTGATAGTAGCCCTTAAAAATGAAAACATAACTATTCACACGAAAGCTGTCAGCCTCTGTCCAGCCTGTAATGACCTCTGGTACCCCCAGAGATGTGCGCAGCCCGGCGGTGGTACTTGACCTCCCGCGGACCTCACCTGCCCCAGCGGGGGCTCCGTCACCGCCCCCTCTCTCCAGATGGGGGACTGAGGCTCAGAGGCTGAGGGGACCTGCCGAGGAGAGACGGTGGGAAGCGGTGGGCCTGGGGTTCTAATCCAGGTCGCTCTCAACCACCAGCTGCGGGCCTCTGAGGCCCAGTCCTGGCTCTTGAGATGCCTACAAGGGTCTTTCTCTGTCTTCCCGGCTGTCGCTGTCATAGGAACCGAGGTTCCTCAGGGCCGTGAGGACCTGCTTTTACACTCATGCATTTATCCACACATGGAAGAGGCAGAGGTCACGCGAGAGAGCTTCCTGGTCATGTGGGAGGCCAACGTCACATGACCCAGCCTGGCTCTGCCTCATTCCCCCCAACCACCATCTGCTCTAGTCTCTCCAGGGAACCCTCTGTTCCCTGGTTATCGCAACAGTCTCCCCTTCTTTAGCTTCAAGGAGGTGGTGCTGCTTTGGGGTGTATAGGATACTGCATCACTCATGATTCCTTTGGTTGCAAGTGACAGAACCCTAACATTCAATGGCTTACATAAATAAGGGGTCTTATTGACACACGTAACTGAGAAGTCCCAGTGTGAAGGACTTCAGGCATAGCTGGATCCAGGCTTTACTCTATGTCACCTGGACTTAATCCATCTCTCTCTCTCCTGCTGTCATTCACCCTCTCTCCACCTGCTTCCCATCTCTCCTCCCTCCTTTCTTCCCCATTGGCTCATCCTCCTTTTGCAGTGGCAAAAGTGGCCACCAGCAGCTCCAGGCTTATAATTTACCAGCTCACTGACTCCTGCAGAAAGAGAGCACTTCTTTCCTGATAGTTCCAGCAAAAATCCCAGGCCAATGCTCACTGGTCCAGGTTAGATCAAAGGCCCCTCCCTGAAACCGTTACCTTAACGTGAATTGACTGGATCTGGGTCAAGAGGAGATCATGAGTCGCACTAAACCACATTAACCGTGAGTGGGAGGGGGTGGTCTCCCAAAGGGAAATCAGGGTGCCAGGACCAGAGGAGGGCAAAGAGATGTCAGGAGGCCAGAGAGCAGACGACAGACATCCCCTGTGGACAGCGCGAGACCCAGATGTTTGTCACCGGAACAACAAAGAGCTAAGTCGCCTTCCAGGTTCCTGGGACCCCGCGGCGTTTCTGGGGGAAGGTTCCCAGGGCCCAGGAAAGGCGTCTTCCTTCAGCCCCCTTCCCGGCGCCCTGGAGGCGCTGGCCTCTGTGCTCAACATCCTTTGCCTCTCCCACCTGGGAGGCAAGGAGACTCTGTCCAGGCGCACCATCTTTCGGCTGACTGACCCAGAGATCTTGAACAGGTTCCTTCTCTCTCATCACAAACCTTCAGCCAAGACAGAGCCCTCGGGCAAGAATTCAGACACGGGCGGGAGGGTAGGTCGGGGACGGAGAGAGACTAAGAACGAGGGACTGGCAAAGAGATGGCTATTCTCTCTGTCCGTCTCTCTACCCTTCTCTGCAGCCGGGACTCTCCCCCTCCCCAGGCACCTGGCCCCCCAAGCCTTCCCCGCTGCCCCGACCTCCTCTCTTTAAGGACCCAGCACAGCCGGAGCACCGCCCCTGAATCCGTTCCTGGACGAGAGAATCCGATTGGCCGAGCCGCAGCCAGAGCCCCAGGCCGACCCAATCAGCTCCGGCCAGGCGGGGCCCCGCGCGCTCAGGCCCGCGGGGGGAGCCCAGGTCTCCCAGAGCAGGTGGGGGGGGGGCAGGAGCGCGCCCCAGAAGAGTCTGTTCAGGTGCACCCGCGTGAAACTTAAGTCCAGTGACTTCTCACGTTCTATTCGAAAATCAGGCCTCTCTTGGGGCATGTGTGAGGTGCAGGGTGTGAGGTTTGCCTTCTTAGTGATAGAAAAGAGAATCAATAGCTTAAAATTTCCCAAAACGACACAAGCCAGCGCCCATGCGAGAAGACGAGGCCGCGGGAGCCGCGCGCCCGTGCGCAGCCCTCCGGGCCCGGGACAGCATGTGCCGGGCGCTCGCACCACACATGTGCCGCCTGACGCGTCGCTGGACGCCGACAGCACGGCTCCGGCACTAAGAACATATGACTCCATATGGCGCGCCGCGGAGCGCACGGCGGCCCTGGCCGGCGCGCGGCTGCAGATGGCCATGTATAATTCACGGGGTGTGGAGGACTCTGCATCTGCTCCGTTGCTCATTCTTCAGTTGTCAGACAGACATAATCCCGAGCCCCTTATTTTATAACACGGATCTGCCAAAGGGAGCGGGCGCGGGCGGGGGAGGCCGGGCCGCTGCCAGGAGAACTCAGAAATAATTCGGGGAGAACAGGCGGCGTGTCAGCGAGGACAGGAGCGGCGCCGCGTGGGGCCCGGGCGGGGCTGGGGACCGGGGCTGGGGACCGGCCCTCGGGAGGCCGGGTTCCTGCGGAGCTTTCTGGAACAGGGGTGTGTTGGCCTTGCCTCAACCCTGGGCCTCATTATGGGATTTGGTGCAACCTGGGTCAGCCTCGTCGAGGAGCCAGCGGGTCAGATGTCAAGATCTTGGGGCATTTATTACGTGTCAGCTTTCCTACAGGCTGTCCCGTGTGCTCAGACTGCAGCATTATATGGCAAAGAGGGGTTCGATTCTGCGTCGCTTCCTTGGGAAGCCTTTCTTGAACCCTCTTCACTAGACGAGGAGCCTGGGGCAGTCGTGGCCGGTGCGCACGTCTCCTCTGCATACACGTTTGGCGCAGACAAGGGTTTCTTCCAAATCCCTGCCCGGAGGCTTGGTTTCAGATGGCAGAGCACTTGGCGCATGCGCGGGACAGGCCGGCCTGTCCGCGGGGTGCGGCCCTGAGCCGCGTCCCCTGAGCTCTCCAGAGGGCCCCCAGAGGTGGGGGTGGGGCTGGGGGTGGGCCCCAGCTGCCCGCAGCGTAAAGCTTGCGCAGGACCACACCCTTTATCAGCCCGCGTTCTCTTCTGTGTCCGATTTCACTCCTCCTCTGGTGCTTCCTGGGGTCGCCTCCCCAGAATTGATGTGTTCTCAAGTTCTCGCCGCAAGATCTGCTTTGGGGGCACCAGAATTGAGACAGAGACCCTCTTTCGTGCTTCCTCAGACTCCTAGAGTGGTTGCCAGCGCTTCTTTGAACGTCTGTTCTCCCTGTGACTCCCGGGGGCGGAGGCCGTGTCCCTCTGTCTTATTCTCCTCCGTACCCACGGTGCCTGGCCCCCAGGAGGGACTCGAAAACTTTTGTCACGTGAACATTGTGAGAGTCTCCCCTCTTCCCCAGTCACCAAATGTAAGATCTTTAGCAAGTCACTTAGCACCTCCCAGCGCCACGCGTTCCCTCATTTGTAAGAAGCAATACTGTACTGTGTCTCCTCTACTCCACGGAATCCTGGCGAAGATTACAGAAAAGGATCATGGAGGAAAATCTCAGTGAATTCTGAAATGCTCAGTCACAGTAAGGACCCTACTAGGCCAGAATTTCTAAAAGTGTCACCCTCCTCTGGTTTGTGTGAGTCGATTTCAGGTGGTACCCAAAAGCAATTGTATTGGAATAAATGTATATTTACTTGAATTAAACTAGAAAAAAATAATAAACAGCCCATCAAACTCAAATGTATTTATTAATCGGGGATGCATTTGGCTCCAAATGCAGGTTTCCGTTGCTCTCTGAAAGTTCGCTTTATACCACTTTGCATTTACAAAAGGCCTACACTGGGACCCATTTTCAATAACCGGAAGAGTGGCGCAAGCGGTTAAGCGCGTGGGCTCCGCTGCAGGGGCCCGGGGTTCCACGGCCCGATCCCGGGCGCGCACCTACGCACCGCTTGTCAGGCCATGCTGTGGAGGCCTCCCATGTAAAGTGGAGGAAGATGGGCACAGATGTTAGCCCAGGGCCAGTCTTCCTCAACAAAAAGAGGAGAATTGGCAGATGTTAGTTCAGGGCTGATCCTCCTCACACACACACACAAAACTAACTGGAAGAATTCTGAAGAGGATTTTCGCTTTTACAAAAAGATGTTGTTTTGTAGCGAGCCGTTACAGAGACTAGGCAGTCAAGCACGCTGTGGTATTTCAAGCTTCCACATCAACACAGCAGAAGACGAACCTCAACCTTCAACATGGAGGCAGCAGATATAGAAGGTGTAGACGTCAGTGACCTGCCTGCCCTGATGGGTTCAGACGACGACGAGATGTTAATAGACGACCCTCTTCCTCTCTGTCCTACACCCCAGTCTCCTGTACCTCCCACCATCTCGACCTCCAATGACAGCCTAACACCCCATCACCACCACCACCACCTCTCGGCCTTCCCATGTGCTCACTGTCTCTCTGCTTCTGGTAAGCGAAACTTCACATTGTTTCTACTTTAATAAACTGCGTATTTATCATATCATTCCTGCTTTTACTATATGTTAGTGTTATTTCAGGTTTATGTGTTTTTTGCTGTGGTCTGGTAGGTTATTTTTTGGGTCTGGGAACACTAAAAAATTTTTTCCATATAAATTAATGGTAATTACTTCTTCACTTTATGCCATTTTGGTTTACAAAAGGTTTCATAGGAATGCTCTACTTTTGGATTGCAGGGGAAACCTGTAACTGAAAACTCAACCAATAGTGGCTTAAATAAGTAAGGGATTAAGTTTTTTCAATTACCAAGATCTTCAGACATTTAACAGTCCAAGGCTGATGCGGCTATCCAAGGATGTTGTCCAAGATCCAGGCTCCTTCTAACTTCTTGCTTTCATACTTGACATGAGGGTTTTATCCTCATGGCCTCAAAATGGTTGCTCTCCTCAAGGCATTGCATCCTCATTCCAGGCAGGAAGAAGGGAAAGTGGGGAGGAGAAAAGGCTGTACAAACTGAATCTGTCTACCACCACCACCACTACCATCATCATCATCATCATCATTGTCATCATCATCATCAATTTTTTAGTTAGGAAGACAAAGAGTTTTCTGGGAACTCTACCCAACAGACTTCTGCCTACATTTCAATGGCCAGAACTAAGTTCCCTGACCACTCCTAGCTACAGAGGAGTCTGAGAAGGCATTTTAACTGGAACATTGCCTCTATGACAAAATTAGTAAGGGCACTGTGGCTTCAGAAATCGCTTCGTAAAATAAATAGGTTTAAAAAAATATCAAATGAACGGTAATCCTGCTGGAACCGAGTGTGCGAAACTTCCACTCCTTTTGCCCTGTTCCTCTGTTCTTTTCTTTATTACTCAGAAATATACTTTTGTTTTGACTCTCCTTTCCTTCTGATGGTGGTACCTGTGAACTTCTTGGGGGCAAGGCTGTGCTTTGTTCAACATTGTATCCCCAGGGGCAGGCCCGGTGGGGCAGCGGTTAAGTGCGCGCGCTTTGCTGCAGCGGCCCGGGGTTCACAGGTTCGGATCCCCGGCGCGCACCAACGCACCGCCTGTCAAGCCATGCTGTGGCGGCGTCCCATATAAAGTGGAGGAAGATGGGCACAGATGTTAGCCCAGGGCCAGTCATCTTCAGCAAAAAGAGGAGGATTGGCATGGATATTAGCTCAGGGCTGGTCTTCCTCACACACACACACACAAAAACATTGTATCTCCAGCACCTAGCAGGTGGAAGCATATTACTATTCATTGTTTCATTTATTTGTTATTTATTATTCATTTTCCTCAGCAAGGTGCTAAAATACTTTGGACCAAGTCTTACACCTTTCTTAAAATAAGAATCAATCAAAAATATTATATTGGGTGAAAGAAGCCTTATACAAAAGAGTACGTACCGTATAATTCCATGTATCTGAAGTTCTAGAATGGGCTAAACTAACCTGTGTTGAGAAAAATCAGACGAGCAGTGTCCTCTTGGGAGAGCAGGTGTGGGTGTTGACTGGGAAGGGACACGAGAGAACTTTCTGGGTTTGGTGATGATCTGTACCTTAATGCGGTTTGGGTTACATGATTTAGACATTTGCCAAAACTCATGAAATGACACACAAAAGATTTTTGCATTTCATCGTATTTCAATTTCACCTATAAAAGTGAAAACAGACATTGAACTCTAGTTAATGATACACAAGTTGAAGTGCTTAAGGATGACGTGTACGATGCTTGCCACTTACTCTGAAGAGAGAAGAAAAAAAATATGGATGGATAGTCGGATAGAAAGATGGAGAAGGTGACAGCCACATAATAAAACAAACCTGATATAATGTTAACTGTGGAGTGCAGGAGGTGGGGACATGAGTATTCACTACTCTGTCTACTTTTCTGTGTGTTTGGAATTTTTCATAATAAAATATTGGAAAAAAAGACCAACCAACCCCCGACAACAGTAAAATAAAATTGAAGCCGGGTGCTGTGAGTTTGTTAGGGCTGCCGTAATGAAGAACCACAAACTGGGGGCTTGTTCCGTGGTGGCTCAGGCCTCCAAGCCTCAGGGTCCCAGTGAAGGAGGTGAAGATGTGACCTTTCACGACCCAGCCTCAGCAGTCACAGAGTGTCTCTTCCGCCAGATCCCTTTGGTGGAGCAGTCACGGGTCCATCCAGATTTAAGTGGAGGAGACAGAGAGACCCCCCTCATCTCAATGGGAGAACTGAGAATTTGCCGTCTTGTTTTCAAACCACCACACCCGTCTAGAGAGACACCATCTACCACCTAGCCTGTCCCCCTAAGCAATGAGGACGAGATAGAAGCCCCTCATCTCTGTGTCGACGAAGAGAAGCCTGGAGTTGGGTCCTTCCTCCGGGGACACACTGCTCTGGGGCTTGTTCTCAGCCGGGCAGCGGGGGCGCCCTCTGCACAGCGGGAGAGCCAGCAGACCCCAGCTCCCCGCCCTGGACGCTGCCGCGACTGCCCCCGCCCCGCCCGCCCCGTCTCAGACCCTGCCCCTTGCACGTTGGGTGTGCACCCCCAATTCTGCACGGCTCTCCCCAGCGCTGCTCAGCCCCGACCCCCCGGCCTCGCTCTGGGCACCGGAGGAGCTCTCCCGTGGGGACACTGGAAGCCTTTGTCGCCCCTCCCCTCCTCGGCGGGTCTGAGAATGCAGACCCCCCGGCGGGGCCGCCTGCGGGGTCTGCCCCGCACCCCGGCGCCGGGGAGGAGGCTATCCGGGCAGAGCGGGCCGGGAGCGCGCTTCGCTCGTGCGGAACACGCCAAATTGAAAAGATCGCGGGTTAATCAAATCCTTTTCTCCTCTGTTTTTACCAAACTCAGGAGGGGCTGGCCTATCAATTAGAAACGCTTTCTCATGGGAAACACGGCGCGGCGGAGCTAAGGCGGGGAGACCCCTGGTTCTGCGGTCACCGGGAGGCCCCGCTCGCCGCCGGCCGCCCACAGGCGCAGGCCTCCCGTCGCTCGCGGACAAGCCCCCGGGACTCTGGAAGCTTCCCGCCGCACGCGGGGCAGAGGCCCTCTCCACGAAGTCGCCATGCGGGGCAGACCTCACACGTCTCTGCAGTGCGACAGAAAAAGGCAGCAGGCTTTTACTCTGTTGTCCGGCGACATTAGCCTCATGTGGCTCAGTTAAAATTGGTTCAAGTTTATACTCCGGCTTCTCCGTCCCACCAGCTGCATTTCCAGTGCTCAGCAGCAACGTTGTGGCTGGTGGCTCCTACGCAGGACGCCACAGAGAGGGAACACTCCCATCCTTACAGCACGTTCTGCTGGACAGAGCCGCTTCTGTGACAAGCGCCCAAAACCATGTATTTGTGATTTGGGAGAAACAGGAAAGAAACGTCAGGATGGCGGAATGTCATCTATCGCCTCTGCTGGAAAACCCTACTGCACGTCTGTAGTGACACCAGCGTTTCCTGCCCAGTGCCCAATCCCCTTCTTTTGGCAAAAGCTCCCTGGTTTCCCTTCCGGAGTCGCCCCTCTCCTGCTCAATACGTGCCTCCTCTCATGTGCTTTGGGTGGGGCGACCCCACTGCCCAGCCACCAGGGGCAGGCCTGGGACCTAAGCCTGACCAGTAAGGGGTGCCCTCTTCCTGTGGGGGTGTCCAGGGTGGTAGGAGGAGCTGCAGGAGGCCCTGGAACGGTACCCTGGAGAGAGTGGCCTGCAGCCCACTCCCTGCAGAAGAACGCAGAGCAGAGAGGGAGGGTAAGAGCCAGTCCTGGCGACACTGGGGACTCCTTGGAGCCAGCTGTGTCTCATGAAGGATCCACCCTGAACCTCCCGGTCACAGCAAGCTGTTACTCTTAACACCTTGGTGCTGACAGTTCTTCCAGACCCTCTTCCGAACCCTTATGCTTAGGCCTGTTGGAACGGGGTTTCTGTCACTTACACCCAAAAGAATTCTGGTTAATCTGTGTTTTCAGAATGGCCATCCGTTTACGGAGGAAAAGGAGACTGTTTTTTCTCTTCTGACACATTTCTATTCTCAAACTATTATTAAGAGCCACTTCATGTGACAGGAGGGTATCGGTTCCAGAGAGGCCTCCCTGCTCCTACCTGGCTCCAGGTAGGCCCATCCTGGATCAGGAAGCTGCCTCACGCAGGGGAGCCGGCTCCGTAGACCGAGGCTACCCCAACCAGATTCCCTCTTTCTTGAGAATTTGGATTAAGTTGAAGCAGACGCTGATTGAGTTGATGGTGGAGTCCTGTCAGTGGGCGCCATGTACTTTGGCTGCTGAGAACACTCGGGGTGTTCTGCCCACACCCTGCCTGAGGCCCGGGTCCTGTCAATAAACCACCTTTAACTTGAGCTAGTTCAGGGAGGGGTCTGTGCCTGATGACCAAATATGCCTGGTTAACACAGTATTAAAAGTCTGCGAGGTGCTTTATTTGGACCAAGCAATTCTATTTCTAGGAATTTATTTCTAGAAAATAAGAGAAGTAAATATACGAAGATTTAGCTATGAGAGTATTTAGCGCAGCGCTCCTTATCCTGGTAAGAAGTTGGGGAGAACCTACATACAGTAACAGAGGCCCAGGTAAATACAGGCTGAGACACAGTTTTAGGTGCCTAGTAAATACTTGCAGGGGGGATGAATGAAGGAACAAATGAAATGCTAGATCATGATAAATTTATGTTGCAGAAATATATCTATTAACAAGGAATATAGCTGTGATATATTAAATGAAAAAATGTTAAGAAATGATATACTTTGTATGATTTCGTTAAAGAAAGAAAATCCGCCATATATTTGCATATGCACAGAAAAGGATTTCGAAGAATCGTTAGCACTGAGGTGTTAACAGTAATAGCTTCTGAGTAGGGGGAACCATAGTTTGTTTTAATGTTTTCTTCTTTTTGCTTATTTGCTTTGTTTTCATTTTGGTTTTTGGTGGTGAACATTGCCCTTACTGTAAGATAGTCCCAGCCTTCTCCTCTCTTATATAAAATAGTCAAATGCTGATGTTTATATCAAAACAGTATTAAACTTTTAAACGAATTTAAGTTCTGGGACTACCAAGCAAGGATTTTCACCTACTCTCGATAGTTACCCGATGAACAGCACTCTCTGAAAGAGAGTCTCACCCACGTCCCTGCCATCCCCCACCACCACCACCCCGTGTGATTTGGGAGGAAGGCTGCCTGGGGGTTTTACAGTAGAGACTCGAGTTCACAGCTCTGCTCCACCACTTACTAGGTGTGTAGTTTGGGGCAAGTTGCAGGACCTACCTAAGCCTGTTTCCCCACCTAGGGAATGGGGGTAATAAATGCACATACAGCAGAAAGTTGCCAGAGGCTCTGATGAGCTGATGCAGATAAAGGTGCCGGCACATTGAGAGGGCTCCACAAACACTTGAAAACAGGGGGATGGGAAACAGAATTCCCATGTGATCCAGCAATTCCGCTCCTAGATACATACTTAAAAGAATAGAGAACAGGGACTCAAACAGATCTTGTGTGCCAGTGTTCCTTGTAGCATTATTCACAACAGCCAAAAGGTGGAGACAACCCACATGTCCATCACCTGATGGTGGATGAACAAAATGTAGTCCATCCACACAATGGAATGTTATTCAGTTCTAAAAAGGAAGGAAGTTCTGACACCTGCTACCATGTGGATGAACCTTGAGAACATGATGCCACATGAAAGAAGCCAGACACAAAAGGCAATGTATTGTATGATTCCATTTGTATGAAATATCCAGAATAGACAAATTCATAGAGACAGAAAGTAGATTAGAGTTATCAGGGGCTCGGGGGAGGGGGAGTGGGGAGAATTATTGCTCAATGGATACGGAGTTTCTATTTAGGGTGATGAAAAAGTTTTGGAAATAGATAGTGTGATGATTTCGTAACATTGCGAATATACTTAATGCCACTGAAGTGAATACTCAGAGATGGTTAAATGGCAAATTTTATGTTATATATATTTTACCACAACAAATTTGTTTTTTTAAGTAGGGGAATGGGTTCTGAGAGCTGAATGCCTGCTTCAAACAGCCCACCACTTCTGTTTGAATTTAACAGCTCATTTGGTGACCACATCGACACTGATTGCCACGTGCCATCAGCCACATCAGTTTACCCCCAAATCAGTCACTGGGACCCTGCCCCGGGGTGGAATGGGGTAGAAACGCATATTTCAATTTTACCATTCGGTGAACTTTTTATTAAGCATCTACTATGTGGCAAGCACTGAGCTAATTGTTGGAAATGCGGTAACTCACACCGTCTCTGCCCTCCCAGAGTTTTCGTTCTAGGGAAAAACTACCAAATGATCGCTGGGCCCTTGGAGGAAGTGTCAGGGGCTCAGATGGAGGCAGGCTATGAACCTTGATGGGGGAGAGGTTAGTCACAGGAGGTTTCCTGGGGGGAGCGGCATTTACTCTAAAACCTGAAGAATAAAGAGAAACTAGCCAGGGGCAGAGCCAAAGCCAGGTCAGGTTAAGACCTTTACCTTAGATCTAAGCCTGGGTAGATCTGATTATGATGGGGCCCTAGGTGTGACTCAGAAGAAAAACAATACTAAACAGCAAAATAAGTACAGAGAACTCTAAAAAACATTGTGATCCCCCCGTGTTCAATGCATTTTCAGAGAAAGATAAACATTTAAATTATTTCAGACATTTGGAGCATCTGCTTTGCTGGTGCCCTACGCATGAACTGAATCTTTTTGCCATGGTTGGAAGAATGTTCCAGATAGGGAACAGCAAATGCAAAGGCTCAGAGGTGGAGTGGGCGTGGCTTTTAGTAGGAATTCTCAGTCCTTGAGTGATGGGATCATAGCAGGGGAGGGAGAGCGGCCAGGTATGAGCTGGACAGGTAAACAGGGCCCAGTCTTGAAGGGCCTGGAGGGTCATTTGAAGAGATCTCACTTGATCTTCAAGGCGATGGGAAGTCACGGAAAGAGTTTAAGCTGGGAAATGACATGTTACAGTATTTTTAAAAAGACCTTCTTTCAGAGTTAACAAAATGAGATATTATTAGCCACAGTGGCTAGGGAAATTGCTTTAAAAAAAACCCGCAGGCACAATTTTTAACTTGACAGTGTTTCACAGACATTCTGGAGCATTTTTTTTTAAACCATTATGCTGACACTGACTATCAAACCCCGTTCCCTGGAGCTCAGCTGTGTTGTAGCTGAAAACTTGCTCAGTGTGTTTACTCCACACAGCACCCAATTTTCCCAATCTCTGCAAATTTGCCCTTAACAGTAAAATACTGGGTACAGAGCATCTCCCACTCCACCCAAATTATCCCCCTTGGCATGTGCTCACAGTCTGACGCTACGATTACTGTGAGGAGGGAAAAGATTAGAGCCACGTCTTATGTGTAAGCCTTTCTGGAGGAACCTGTGGGAGTTTTCTGCTTTAACCTTGTCGATATCACAGCTCAGGGGCATTGGGCAATTCACCGGCCCCGTGTAACAGTCAGGGGAGACTGGATTATGCTGCAGTAACAAACATCTCCTCAATCTCCATGGCTTACAACAGCACAGGTTTATTTATCACTCATGTCACTTGTCAATCACAGGCAGGTTGTGGCTCTGATCCATGTTGTGTTCTTGTTGGGATCCAGGCCCTCCATCTGGGACATTACTGGTCTCACGGCAGAAGGAAAAGAGAAATGGTGAACCACGCATTTGCCCTTTGCTTCTGCTGAAAAGAGAGCTGAACTCATGGTCTCCCCATCCCTTCACTCTCCCTCTGTTGGCTGTCTTTTAGGTATTCTTAATATTATCCTGAATAAATATAATGATAATGAAAATAATTACATTGTCTCATTTATTGAGTCACAGATGAGTCCCTACTAAGTCTCAGATGTTATGATAGTACCTTATGGACTTCCTCTCATTTGATCCTACCCAACTGAGGTTCTTATCACCAATTCAAAGACAAGAAGATGGAAGCTATTCGAGGTTAAGAGACTTGCCTAAAATCAACAGCGAGTACCTGAGGGGAGCTGGGATTCAAGCCAGACGATCTCACTCCAGAGCGCACGTTCCCGACTGCCACGCCTTTGCATCCTCCTTTTCCTCAACTGCTCTCTCCTCCTTGACCTCTTCACCCACTGGTCGTACGACTTATGGCATCCGTCACCTAGTTCTACTATCTCTAGCCCTGTTACTTGTTGCCTGGACCATTGCAGTATCCTCTTAACTGGCTTCTCAGCCTCCAGGCTTTGCCTCGTCTTAGTCACTTGGCCATATTTTCTTTGGGAAGTGTGTTTCATCGTGTTCCTCCTCTCATGGCTCCCCCAGTGTCTACTGAAACAAGCTGTAGCTTGGCGTCCTAGCCCTGCATGTTTGACCCCAGCCTTACAGAATCCCAGTGGGTTATTCCTGTGTTCCAGCTAGACTGGACTAATAGTACCAAGAACATTCTTACAGTCATCCTTAGAAATTCTCACCTCCCCTCCCCAGTTCCCAGTGAAACCCTCCATTACTGTTACTTGAGTGTGAGTCTTAGCTTCCCTTCTGGATTGTGAGCCCTAATCGGGAATAATAACATGGTGGGGAGAGCAATCTATAAAAGCGACCTAACAGTGTTCCTTACAAATAAGTTGACAGGAGGCTGGCCCAGTGGCGTGGCGGTTAAGTTCATGCACTCCCCTTCGGCGACCCAGGGTTCACAGATTCGGATTCCGGGCGCAGACCTACATACTGCCCATCCAGCCATGCTGTGGTGGCGTCCCACATATGAAATAGAGAGAAATTGGCACAGATGTTAGTGCAGGGCCAATCTTCCTCACCAAAACAAAAATAAAAAATAAAAAACTAAGTTGACAGAAGCAAAGACAACACTTTTCTACCAATAAAGCAAAGCCAATAGTACAAAAGACAGGAGAGAATAGAGAAACTCTAGCACTAGCTTCTTGGAAAGAGACTAGCCGTCATGTATTTTTTTTTTAATTAAGGCCTAGTGCATGAGAAGAGCCCATGGCTTAAGTGTCCACTTCACTGAGAGTGGGCAAATGTACGCCCCTATATAACCGCCACTCAGCCCAGGATACAGAACATGCCTACTGTCCCAGAAGCTCCCCTCACATCACTTGCCCAATAACTCCCACACCCCCCCCATCAGGGGGATCGTCATGTTGACTTTGCTTCATTTTCCTGTTCTTATCCTTCACATAAATGAATTCCCACAGTGTCTGGCTTCTTTCACTCAACATAATGTCTGTCTCACATAGTTTTGATTACTGCATAAAGCATAAAATAATTTGCACAAACTTAAAAGAAAAATGGTTATCATTAAAATGATGGTTTTCACCAAGAAAGGACGTGGGAAAGCCAAACCAACCCGGGACACTTAATCCTGCCCATGTAGCGTGATGATGCAACGATGGAAGGAACCAGAAGTTTGGGCTTAATTTAATCCCAGAGCAAAGAGCACAGTAAGACTTTTCCAAGGGAGGTTAAGGGTGGGAACAGGGTGGAGGGGAGAGAGGGGACAGAGGAAGGGGGGTGTATTAGTCAGAGTTCTCCAGAGAAACAGACCCAATGGACACATAAAAGGAGATTTATCACCACAAATCGGCTCACACGACAACGGAGGCCGAGAAGTCCCACGATCTGCCGTCCACACACTGGAGACCCAGGAAGGTCGGCATGTGGTTCAGTCTGAGCTCAGAGGCCTCAGAACCGGGGGAGCCGAGGGCTTCAATTCCAGTCGGAGGGGGGAGAAGATGGAACGACATGTCCCTACTCAGCAGGCAAAGCAAAAAAAGGGGGCGAATTCCTCCTTCCTCTGTCTTCTGTGCCACTCGGGTCCCCAGAGGACTGGGTGACGCGCACCCACACTGGGGAGGGCAGTCTGTTTACTGAGTCCACCATTCAGATCTGATCTCTTCCAGAAACACCCTCCCAGACACGCCCAGGAACAGTGCTTCACCAGCTCTCTGGGCAGCCCTCAGCCAGTCGAGTTGATGCATAACATGAACCCTCGCAGACGGGTTTGTGGTTTTGTGTAAAGGTGCAAGTGCAAGCAGGTCCTGGGTCCTGAAATGGAGCGCGTCCTCTCCCAGACCGCCAGCTGGCGTGGCCCCTGTGCAGGAAGGAAACCCCGCGGTGACGAGGGTCGGGTGAGCTGCAGGGCGAAGATGAGCGGCCTTGCAGAGTGGCCCCCAGCCCGGCCTCGCCGGAGGCCGCTTCCTTGTTGCAGCCTCGTCAAAGGCCACGTCCCTCTCCTGCTCACCAGCTCTCTCTTAAGTGTAAATGACAGTATTTCAGAGGTCAGAGGTGAAATGACTGCGGACGGACAAAGTTCAAAGGCCGGGTTAGTTTTCCAGCTAATTCCATGTGATTGTGTCTGGAGGGTAATTATCATTAGCCTGGCAGAAACTTGTTGTATTTCTTCACTGTAAAACCCCATTTCTGCCGATCTGGCAGCTGCAGTGGGGGACGGATGATCTGGCAGCTAGATGAGCGAATTCTGTCACCCTCAGGGCCTAGCCCGGTGATATGCACACAGTAGGCGCCCACTGAGAGCTTGCTGAGTGGAAGGGAGTGAAAGGGACAAAGAGAGAGGGAGACGGAGGGAGGAGGGAAGGAGGGTGGGAAGGGAGAGAAAATGGAAGATCAGACACGAGGAGGGAGGAGGCCAAGAAGGCTGCAGGCCCCGCAGAGAGATGAGGGTCTCTCCTCGCCTGAGGTGAGGGGCTGCGGATCAGAGGGCCCAGGAGCAGAGCATGAGCCCCAGGCCAACCGTGCTCCCACCTCCACCCCTCAGAAACAGACCTCTCCTGCCTCCTGATAGAGCATCCCTGTCAGTGTTCACTGAGGAAGCTTCCAGAACGAAGAAGCTGCCCTGATCCAAATTACTTTGGAAACTGGGACAGGTCATCCCCCTCTCCGAGCCTTTGTTTCCTCATCTGTAAAGGGGATGTCAAGGGGCCCCATTCCCCAGTTCTCCTCCCCTCCCTGTCTACACTTGACCCACTTCATCCACTGACAATTCCTGCTGGCCCTGGGACCCCTGGTCTAGAGGCTTCATTCTCTACTGAGTGTCCAGGGGTCATTTCTTTCTTTCTTTTTTTTTTTTTTTTTTGTGAGGAAGATCAGCCCTGAGCTAACATCCATGCTAATCCTCCTCTTTTTGCTGAGGAAGACCAGCTCTGAGCTAACATCTATTGCCAATCCTCCTCCTTTTTTTTCCCCCCAAAGCCCCAGTAGATAGTTGTATGTCATTGTTGCACATCCTTCTAGTTGCTGTATGTGGGACGCGGCCTCAGCATGGCCGGAGAAATGGTGCGTAGGTGCGCACCCGGGATCCGAACCCGGGCCGCCAGTAGCGGAGCGTGAGCACTTAACCGCTAAGCCACGGGGCGGCCCTCAGGGGTCATTTCTGAGCTCCCTACGTGTGCGTCTGGTTCCTGACAACACACACGGTATCCTGGAACACACGAGAGTCGCAGAGGCTGTAGACGGTGTGTGTGAATTGTCCTCGGTGCCTGTCATTGTCACTCTCATTGGCCGACCCCCCACTTTATAGTCCACACCTGCAGAGGGAAGGCCGCGTTGTCTGTAGAGTGTCTCTATGGCACCAGAGCAAGTGACTGTGTTGGACTGAGAAGGGATCCTCTCCTGGCCCCCTGCACGGCTGGCCCTGTCGCGAGGAGCTGAGGGAGGGCGTCAGAGCTGCAGTCCCAGCACGCCTTGTGCCTCCCATTCCTCGCTCACCTGTGGCTCCCAGAAGCTGTTCCTCTCGGTACAAAATGCCTGTGACAGTCTTCCCTCCATTCCACATCCCCGACCTGTTGCCTTCTGGAACCTTCAGTCTCTAAACAGTAGAAGTATGGGCCAGCAAGAAGAGAGAGCACTTGGCGTACAGAATTGCCCCCCGCACAGCGGAGAAACCCCCTCCCCACAACCCCAGTGCTCTGATTGGCACAGAGTCTGGGTCTCGGGTCTGGGGTTGCAGGGGGAAGGGGTGAGCATTTCCCGACCTCCTCTTGCCCTGGACGGTGCCCCGTTGCAGGACATGAGACTTGCTAGGCTCCCGATTGTTTGTCTCGGCTCGGCCCCCTCTGCCTCGTATTTATGGAAATTCCTCCCAGATTCTGGTGACAGGCGCCTGTCAGTCTCGGGGGTCAGTGCTGTGAGCTCGCGAGTCTTGCCGCTTTCTTAGGTGTTTTAGTGGACACCTGGGAAAATATGTCCCGGGGGCTGCTGCTCCTTGCCAGGTCAAGCCAACCACACCCGACCTCTGCCTGCTACAGCTCGGCCTGCTTTTTCACTCACTCATTCAATCAACAAACGTTTACGGAGCACCTCAGATGGCTGGGTACAAGCCATTTTAAACACCTTAACAGAGAGATCACTGTTATTATTTCCATTTCACAGGAGAAGACGTGAGGTTGGGAAGAGGAAGGTGAATTGAAGAAAAGGGAGTGTCTTTGGAGGAAGCAGACTCGTAATCATAGCATTAAACTGTGTGATGCTGAGCTGTGGACAAACCAGAGAGGTCAGGCGACCTAGGCAAGGCTGCACAGTGAATTGGGACAAGATCCAGAGAAGAGGCCGGTCTCCTGGCTCTCCAGTCCGCGTTCCCCCGCTGTGCCCCCACTTCTCCTTCCCGTCATCCTGAGCTGCCTCCTCCAGCTCCCCCGCTGCCGGGATCAACCCCGGCTTGCTCCTCCCTGGTGGATGTTTACATGCCGAGGTCTGTCTTCTCCCCAGTTGTCGCCCCAGCCGCTGGTCCTTCCCACCCTAGAGCCCCTTCCAGGCTGTGAACATCTTGCCCCACAAACTAGAGCAGGTGTCCAGAAGTCTCTGCTACCCCCCTCCCAAATTGGGGGCCTGTGGATCGACCCCTCTGCCCTTCTCCTTCTGCCAGGAGTCCTGTGACTCCAGGATCCAGAGGCTCTGACTCAGAGCCCTACTCTGCCCGCTCTTTGCTGTGTGCCTTTAGCCAAGTTGCTTACCGTCTCTGAACCTCACGTCTTCTCCTGTGAAATGGAAATAATAACAGTGATCTCCCTGTTGAGGTGTTTAAAATGGCTTGTTTAAATACACACTTAGCACAGTATCTGGCATAGAGTAAGTGCCCAAGAAATGATACCCACTATTGTTGTTATTATTGTTATTGTTGTTTTTGCTAGTATTCTCCATGTCAGACTACGTTCTCCTCGAGGGCAGGAACTATGTCTTTTCCAGGCTGCCTGCCCAGCACCAACCCAGTAAGTCATGGATAAATGTCCATTCACTGTTTTAACTGACACATTTAAGTGCAATCAAGACGATCCTGGGGCCGGCCCCGTGGCTTAGCGGTTAAGTGCGTGCACTCCGCTATGGCGGCCCGGGTTCAGATCCCGGGCGCACATTGATGCACCGCTTGTCTGGCCATGCTGAGGCCACGTCCCACATACAGCAGCTAGCAGGATGTGCTGCTACGACATACAACTATCTACTGGGGCTTTGGGGAGAAAAGGGGGGAAAAAGGAGGAGGATTGGCAATAGATGTTAGCTCAGGGCCAGTCTTCCTCAGCAAAAAAAAAAAAAAAGAGGAGGATTGGCATGGATGTTAGCTCAGGGCTGATCTTCCTCACAAAAAAAAAAAAAGACGATCTTGCTGCACCCTCGATGGTAAGGAAGTAAACTTGAAAAGGAAGTTGTAACAGTGATTCCCAAAGTGAGATCCCTGAAACCCCATTCTGTAGATTGCTCTGGGAAAGAAAGATTCCCTGTGAAATCGATCTGGGAAACACTGAGTCCTCTGTCCCTTTCTGGGAAGGTCAGATGAACCTTAAGATATGAAAGGCTCTGACAATTCCTGCACAAAGTAAACCTGTGGACCTTTGTTGATCCCCCTGTTGCCCAGATTTAATTGACCAGGGAACTCTTTTCTCATGAAACTTATCAACCCACTAACTCTGTGTTCTAGAGGACACTCTCTAAGAGCCCCTGGTGCACACCGTTCCTGAATCCCATTCTGCAGCTGCCACCTTGAAGGAATATACTGCCAGTCTGACTGGCTGAGTGCACATTTGGTATATCCTCCTCCATGGGGCACTGCTACGGAAAGCTCTGCCAACATCCCTCCTGAGGCCAGGAACCAAAGGCATCGTGACTTCTTTTTCAACAACAGAATAGTAATCAATGTGTATTTTTTTAGAATCCGTTTATTGTATAAACCACAATGCGTAACTGGTTTCTATAAAGACAGAAGGGAGAGAGTTCTCCTGCACTCACCAAAGGTTACTTTGAACAACGGGACATTTGCAGCTGACCTGAAACCTTGCTGGTGTCACAGTCCCCTTAAAAACATCATTCACTTTCGGGTTCCCAGCAGAATGGCTGTTTTCCTTGTCTGGTAAGAAATATGACATGGAAACGACGTATTTATGCTTCGCAATGAATGTTATGGTCGGATGAGATCCGAGGACTCTGGGAGTCCCCTCCCAGCGAGTTCAGTTGGATCGAAAGAGAGGCTGGTGTCACCCTCCCGTCCTCACACCCGCAGGCGTCTCCAGCCCAAACACATGTCTTGCAGTTCACGGCCCTGCCGTATCTCTGCCTAACTCTCTGCCTTTGCCAGTGCTGTTCCCTCGCCTTGAACACCTTTCCCCTCACCAGTAGTAATCATAACCACCGCCAATAACAACCAATAGTTTGTTGATTCCGTACTATGGGCCAGGTTCTTCCAAGAGCTCTACAACTGTTATCTGATTTCATCCTCTGGCAACCCCATGAGGCAGGAGTTTATGATGTCCAATTGACAGATGGGGAGACTGAGGCACCAAGAAGTTACATAGCATGCCCCTCTTTGCACAGCTAGGCAGGAGTGGAGCTGAGATTTGATTCCAGGAAATCGGGGTCCAGATTCCGTTGCATATGCCCTTAAGTGCCCGTGTTGATTTTAGTTTTTATTGAAGTGAAATTCACATAACATAAAATTAACCATTATGAAGCGTGCGATTCAGTGGCATTTAATACAATCACAATGTCATACAACCGGCACCTCTGTCTAGTTCCAGATCATTCTCCTCACCCCAAAAGGAAGCCCTGTGCCCCTTAGCAGTGCTTCCCATCCTGCCCTCCCCCAGCCCCGGGCACCCACCAGCCTGCACTCTCCTGGTCATCTTGCCTGCCCCGTCCAGCGTCCAGTTCCCTTCTGGAACAACTCCTTCTTGTCCCATGGGGAATCATTCTTGTCTCGCACACACAGCAGCTGGGACCTGAGTTCCTGGAGGATGAGGAGGGGGGCCTTCTCTCGTCTCCATCCCCAGCAACCAGCCTGGAGACGATGCATATTTGTTGAAATAACACGATCTGGAAGAAAACACTTCCAGTTTTCTGTTGTGGTTCTTTACCATCAGTTGAATTTATGGAGGCCCTACTATGTGCCACTATGCGAATCCTCAGAGTAACTCTGCGAGGAGGCAGGAAGATTCCTCCTATCACACAGATGAGGACACGGAGGTTCAGAACGTGTAAACCATCTCCTGTCTTTCCTCTGCGCCTTTGTAACTGCTGTTCCCTTGTCTCGGAAACCCTTTCACTGGAATTTTCCGCTCCCAGTGCCTTAGCCATCCATCCCCTGTCTGTTTGGGGTCTAGGTTTGCTTCTGTGTTAAAAATTTTGAAAAGCAAAAACCTGAGCCGAAAAGGGAATTCACAGTTGCCTCCCGGAAGGCCACCCAGGCTCCTTCCGACACCGGCCCCTCCGCGCTTGGCCGGGATTCTCTCGGCTCCGGGGCCTCCTGCTAATCGGAAGCCCTGGTCTGCAGTTTGCGCGTCTTTGATGAATAAAAAATGGGGACGCAAATTAATTATTACTTAATAAATTCAGTTTGGTTGACAAAAATCTTTCAAAGCATAAGGCCCCCAGGTTGGAGCCCGCCCAGCTGGCCATCACTGGGGGGCAGGTGGATGGGTGACGCTGCCTTCATCACGCCGGGGAGGGGCAGCTGCCGGGCGCCGCGTTAGAAGGGAACAGAAAACTGCAGGAGAATTTGGACAGCACAACCTCATTCTTCACTCCCCCCCCAGCCCCGGAGCCCCAGTAGATAGTTGTATGTCATAGCTGCACATCCTTCTAGTTGGTGTAACAAACTCATTCTTGTGGATAGAAAAGAAATACACGTGTGTGATTGTAAATATAGATGCATTCACGGAGAAAATTCTACATGAACACCCATTGTTTTTATTGCGGTAAAATACACATAACATAAAATTTGCCATCTTAAGCATTTTTAAGTGTACAGTTTAGTGGTATTAAATACATTAATAATGTTGTGCTATCATCACCACCATCCATCTCCAGAACTCTCTTCATCTGTAAAACTGAAACTCTGTACCCGTTAAACACTAACTCCCCAACCCTCTCCCCCCAGCCCCTGGCAACCACCATCCTACTTTCTGTCTCTATGATTTTGACGCCTCTAGGGACCTCATATAAGTGGATTCATCTAGTATTTGTCTTTTTGTGATGGGCTTATTTTATTCAGCATAATGTCCTCAAGGTTCATTCATGTCATAGCATGTGTCAGAGTTTCCTTCCTCTTTAAGGCTGAGTAATATTCCATTGTGTGGATAGACCACATTTTGCTTATCCATTCACCCACTGGTGGACACCCGGCTTGCTTCCACATTTTAGCTATTGTGAACAATGCTGCTAGGAACAGAGGAGGAACACCAAATTTTTGATGAAACTAATCTCTGGGTAAGAGAATGGAATTACGGGGAAATTTTACTTCCATTCCCTCACTGCAGACAATTTATTTTAATTACCAAATCTACAAAAATGTATAAAATCTAGACAAAGCCCTGACCCCCAGATACACCTTACGGAAGTATAACCACAGTCTGGGGGATTTTCGTCCACAAGTTTTTCTTTGCACATGGGAACACGCAATATGCATATAAATAACTTTTCGAAAGTGAAAACCGCGTTGTAGAATTGCACAGCGTGCTCTGTCGGTGGAGCGCTGTACCGTGGGCATCTTTCCAAGCAGCTCGTGTGGATCTACTCCATTCTTCGTAACTGCTCCCTACTCTTCCATTGCCTCTAGGCTCCAAGGGCATAAACCAGTCCTCTCTTGTGGACACTTAGCACTTAGGTTGTTTCTGGTTCTTTGCTGTTATAATCTCTGGTGCAGTGAAAGTCCTTGAACAGCTCTCTTTGCACAGGTGAGTATAACTAGCTGCAAGATAAGTCCCCAGAAATGGAATTGCTACTCCAAAGGGTACGCACTCTTAAAACGTGGATGGGTATTGCCAAATTGTCTTCCAAAAAGGTTTGCTCTGATTTACCCCCATCATCGATGTGGATGGGACACCTTTCCACACATCCTCAGCCAACACCAGATAATCTCCCACTTCTTAATTTGATACCAATGAAGCTTATGACGGTTTCAATCTGCCACCTTGAATTACGAATGCAGTGGAATTCTTTCCAAGAGCAGTGGCCGGTTGTTTTTCTTTGGTGAATATCTATACGCTTTGCCCACTTTTTATGTAAGTGGGAGCCTTTTCTGTTTCCTTAAGGCTTTCACTTTCTACGCGACGTCATTTGACGTTTTTATTACAACCAGCAAGTTCAAGCCTACAGTCCCCTATCTGAAACCCTTGGGGAAGATGCGTTTCAGAATTCAGAATCTGTCTGGCTCTCGGAAAGTCATCGGGGTCCACGAGCCTTATGTGACACCCCCAGCGAGGTCTGGGGCAGCCCCTATAATCAAACACGTTAATGTTTCTGCAGTGAGACGTAGAAACAGTCCCACACACTGGGATGAATAAGGGATATAAATAGCCTCATAGTCAAATCAGGTTTTGCCACTAAATGTGTTAGCAATAAAAACTCACAGTTTTCAGAGCTTTATGGACTTTAGAGTTTTGGCTAATGGATTGTGGACCTGCATGACTTTTGTTTGCTGGAAAAAAAAAACAATAAAGATATCTTTAAAATTAAATAAATAAGGCTCACGCAGGGAAATGAACGGCAAGTGACAAGCTCAGAATTCCTTGCTCCGTCCCCAGGCTTCGAGAGCATCGGGGTGGGGGGGCGAGGTGCAGGCGGTTACACACAGCCTGAGCTCTTAGGGACAGGGACCGCTGTCACTATCAACTTTAGCTAGCCGGCTTCAGCCCTCTCCCTTGCACACTTTTCCTTTTCCAGCCCAGCAGCCCTAACCCCACCACGCACCCCTTATTCCTGCTGTCTGCCTCCTGCGCCCAGCCGGGCGGGGACCACCTTCTCAGCGGCCCCTTCTCGTCTGACTGCGGCGCAGTTTCCTCTGCTCTTCGGCTGAATGCAGACGAAATTAATTCAGTCCCACAGGGGACCCCAGCGTGAGGTCCTCTCCCCTCCCCGCATCCCAGGACGTAAGTCACTGATTTCCACGAGGAGGCCCTGATGCTAATTCTTCCCCCAATATATAAAACCAGGTGTTTCCAGGAACTGTAAATATGAATCTACTTTAGGCTTTTAGAGCTACTGTGGAATTGAATAATCATAAAAGATACTTCTTCCATGGAGATTTATGCCCTCCACACGCCCCCACCCCCAGTGCCCAACCGATAAAAAAGCCATATTTTACCAAAATATATCTCCCATCAGTGGTCCTGGAACACCTCACTAACTGACTATATTTATTGGGAAATGATTCACATTAACTTCAGGCATCACCCTAATATTATATTTATGACAGACTGTGAGCCGGGCAACGGCCCTCGCCTGGTTCCTGGCGTCCATTCTCTGTTTCTGCAAACACGTATTGTAAACACGGCCTGGAGAGACGGAATCATAAAACCAAAGTAGGTTATCTTTGGGAAATCTGTTAATCCTCATCAAATAAGACAACCACTCGCCTCATTTGAGAAGCTGAGAGGCTTCGCCCAAGGTCTGTGGGAGTATTTCTCCTGGAACTTGCTTATTCCGACTGTTGCCCCCCGACCCCACCCCACCCCAGCTCTAAGATGTGATGTGACTTTTTCAGGAGTAGGAGATCCTCACCGTGAACGAGCTTGACTTACAAACCCTGCCAAGGGAATAGGTGCTCAGCGTGCAGAGGAGACGCCAAAGGGAGAGGGGAGACGGGGGGCAGAAGAAGAGGGAGGCGCGTTTGTTCGGGACCCATTTTGCGTGACCTGATGCAGCAAGACGCGGGTATAGACCAGACGGAGGAAATGCGGCCGCCCCGCCCCGGGGACCCTGTTACTTAGGTCAGGCCAGAGGGACAGAGAGGAGCAGGGCCGGCCTCTGAGGCCCCGGGGAGGGAAGGCCTGGAGGGTTTTCAGGAATACCGAGATCTAATATTCAATCTTCAATCGCGTGTGCAGCGTGACGCCGCCCCACACAGCGCTGCAGCTGTGTCCAGAGAAGCCACCGTCCAGGACAGCCCGGGCTCGAGAGGAGCTGGGGACAGGCACGCGGGGCTTCGCTCCACCTCTGGGTGCCGCTGCTTCGGCCTGCCCTCGGCCCATTCCCGCCTCTGGGACCACCCACCCCTCCCTCCCCACCGACGGACCACCCACGTGCAGTCCACCTCTGCTCTGGGCTCCAGGGATGAGCACATGACTCACACCCGGCCAATCAGAGCATTTCATTCCCCTAGACGCATGATTGGGTCCCGGTGGTCATGTGACTCAGGCTTGGCCAATCAGAGCACTCTATGTTTTTAGGCACAATGCTTGGTGTCAGGCCTGGCCGATCAGAGCTTGCTGTCCTTGGCTACAGTGATTGATTCCAGGATTGACACGTGACCTAGGACTGTCCAGTAGGAACAGGCCATGTCCCTGGCCCCAGAGATTGGTACAGGAAAGGGCAGAGCTCAACGCCAGGCCAAAAATCCACTCAAGGATTTCTGCTGGCACTTTGGGAAGGAAAAGACGAGCTCTCCTTGGACTGGGACTTTTCAGGGATGGGATGTACACTTCAGTGCCTGGCAGCCATTTTGCCACCATGAGGAAAAACCTGCCTGAGAATAAAGATCATAGAGGAAAACAGAGTGGAGCGATAAGGAAAGCTAGATTCCTGATAATGATAAAGATGACAATAGTACTAATACTAATAATGGCTAACTCTTATATTGTGCTTACCATTGTCAAGCTCTACTCTAGAAGCTACATCTATAATGATTCATTTGGTCCTCCTGACGACCCTAGGAGCTGGGCACTTTTATTACTTCCATTTCACAGGTGAGCAAAGAGGTCACCCAGTAAGTGGTAGAGCCAGAATTCAAACCCAAGTCATTTGGCTCCAGAGGCCCTGTTAATAACTACTATGTGTCATTCAACCAACACTTATTGAGTGCCGACTGTGTGCCAGGCTGTGTGGGGACATGGAGATGAACCAGCCTGATGCCTGGTCTCCATGAATTCAGGGTCAGGGAGGGGCGTCAGGAAGGCAGGCAGGCCGGCTCATCGGGTGTGCCCCAGGGTGACTGTGGTAGCCGCCCTCGCCCTGTGACTGCCACCCCACCTGCCTCCATTTGCAAAGAAACTCATTCCCTCCAGGAGAGCCGCTGCTCCCCTAATGGGCCTTCCAAAATGTCAGGGGTATTTTTAGCCTGGAGAGTTGGTGCATCTGGTGGCAGATTGGAGAAATGCGGCTGGGCTCTGGGGAGATGAAATGTGAAGCCACCAGAAACGCTATTTCAGGAGAGGGCCTGGGCTCGGGGAGGCCTGGGGGCTTCAGCGAGACACGGGGAATAGAGCCAGGCTGCTGGGCTTCTGGAACAGGGGAGGAGGTCCCTCGCAGAGGGCCTGGGGCTGGAAGCTTCCCTGGTCCACTCCCAGGAGGGTGTGAAGGTCCTCCAGAAGGTGCCACCTTAGCAGGTGGACACGGGACAGTGGCCCTCACAGTGAGACGGCTAAGTGGGTGCAGAACGTGCAGAGGGGCCCTTTGGTCATTCAACAAACCCACGTGCTATTGCCCCGGAGCCTGACGTGCATTGTGTTGAATGAATGAGCACTGCTTCCTGAGCAAGCATCCAGGCCGGTTCAGGACCAGACCAGGAGCCGGGAACCCGCATGAGAAAGCACGGCCTCTGCCCTTCTGTTAGACGGAAGCGGACAGTTGTGGAGCGGGGGGGTCAGGATCGCTGCAGTTTGGTAGCCCCGGGGCTGTGGGAACTCAGCAGCGGGCCCCTTAGCCCATTTTGCAAGGTCGGGGAAGGCTTCCTGGAGGAGGTGACCCTTGAATTGGAGGCTTGAAAGACGGTCTGAAGTAAGGCAGGCAGAGAAGGGGATCAAATGCAAAGGCACAGAGATGTGTCGGGAAGAAAAATAAGATAATAAATAGTAAGTCAAAACATCAGCTCCTTTTTACTGAACACTCCCTGAGGGTGCACTGTACCCTGAGGACCCCGTTTAAGCCTCGAGACACCCACAGGAGGAAAGCGCTGTTGTAACCTCGATGCGCAGAGAGGGAACCTGGCCCCCGAGTCAGAAGGGTGGACTCTGGAGCCGGGCGGCCCAGACTCGACCCCTGACCTGGGCACTCGCCAGCTGTGTCACTCAGGGCAGCGACTTGGCCTCGCTGGGCCTCAGGCGCCCCGTCTGTGAAGTGGAGACGATAGCAGCCCCAGGACCTGCTCCCAGCACGGTGCTGACAACGCCGCTCGGCGCTGGTCATGGTTCAACACGGGCTGAGGGAACGAATGGGGAGGCGAGTGAGTGGAGTGAGGGCTCAAAGTAGAACAACTTTCCAAGGCCGCTCAGAGAGGGTGGCCAGGTCAGAATTTGGACCCACGTCTGGCTCTGGATTCTGAGCCTCTGTTGTCTGTTGCCCACGCAGGGCTCAGTAAACTCAGGCAGCGAGGGCATTCAGAATCCCTGAGGCTCGCGGGGTCGGATGGAGAGAGTCCGTGTGCTGGGAACTGGGCTGCGTGCTCTCTGCGCATCAGCCCCTCACGACAACCCCGAGGGGTAAATCCTAATGCTTTCCTCATTTTACAGAGGAAGAAACTGAGGGTCAGAGTGACTACGAGACTTGACTGAGCTGCACAGCCAGCAAGTAGCCAAGCTGGGATTTGAACCCAGCTCTGTGGCCAGTTACACACCAGCCGTAGAGAAACTGATGAATGATTGTACTAGAGAGCACGGGTGACCCACATGCACTCCTTGTCTGGGTCTCACCACAGCCTTACGGAGTAGGTGATGGGTTGTCTGTCCCATTTTAAAGATGAGGAAGCTGAGGTTCAGAGAGGCCAATTATCTTGCCTAAGGCCACACAGCCAGCTGGCAGCAGCAGCCTCTGAGGAGCAGAAACCTTGTCGCGGTTGTCAGACCAGCAGCATCCCAACCTGGACCACCCGCAGGCCCCTGCCTCCATTTTCACAAACAGCCTCGCTGGACCCAGCGGGGTCCAGAGACTCTGTCCCTCTCCTCTTCTGGCCTCCCCGGCTGACCCCACCAGCCATGTGCTCTCTGTGGTCCTGGTCCCCAGGTACCGTCCTGTCTGTTTGCTGGTGCCCACCTCGTCGGTCCCCAGCAGACTGTCAGTTAATTCCAGGCTGCTTTCTGGGCGTGGGGCCCACACTGAATACGGTTCCACGCGGGCGGGGAGCGGCTGCAGCTGTCAGCCGAGCCTGCGGGCCTGAGCCACTTGCGGGGCTCCACAGCTGGCAGGCCGGGAGAAGAAAGCCCCCTCGCCTTGTCCCCTCCTCTTCCAAAACACATCCCTGTGCATCCCCGGCTTTCCCTCTTGCTGACGCTGTCCCAGTCCAGGCCAGCGTGGTCCTCTCCTGGATGGCTGCAGCAGCCACCGCGCAGGTCCCCTGCTGTGACGCCCCCCCCCCCACCGTCCATTCTCCACCCACAAGCCCTGCTTAAAATCCGCCAATGCCGCATAGACCCAGGAGAATTGAAAACCAGGGACTCAAACAAGCATTTGCACACAGATGTTCATAGCGGCACTGTGCGCGGCACCCAAAAGGCGGCAGCAATCCAAATATCCATCAGCAGGTGGATGGATAAACCAATTGCGGTCCGTCCGTGCAATGGAGTATTACTCAGCCGTAAGGAGGGATGATGGACGCCACACGGCAGACGAGCCCTGGAAACGTGACGCTGAGGGATAGACACCAGACACAAAAGGCCACACAGTGTGTGACTCCATGTACACGAAATGTCCAGAATAGATGAATCATAGAGACGGAAAGCCAGTTGGCGGTTGCCAGGGGCCGGGGGAGGAGGGATGGGGAGTGCCCGCAAACAGGTGTGGGGTTTCCATTTGAGGCGATGAAAACGTTCTGGAACTAGATAGAGGTGGTTGCACACCATTGTGAGTGTACTAAATGACACTGAAGTTCACCTTGAAATAGTTAATTGTGTGTATGTGCAAAACTCTCAATGTAAAAAAATTTTCTTTACTGTGGCAAAATATACCTAACACAAAATTTACCATTTTAACCATTTTCCTCACCCCAAAAAGAAACTCTGCACCCATGAGCAGTCACTCCCCACTTCCCTCTCCCCAGCCTCTGGCAACCACTAATCTGCATTCTGTCTCTGGGGATTTGCCTATTCTGGACATTTCATGTTAATTGAATGACAATATATGACCTTTTGTGGTCGGCTTCTTTTACTTAGCATGTTTTCAAGATTCATCCATGTTGTAGCAGGTATTCATACTTCATTCCTTTTTAATGGCTGAATACTATTCCACTGCATGGGTGGACCACGTTCTGTTTATCCATCACCCGTTGATGGACATTTGAGTTGTTCCCACCTTTTGGCCGTTCTGAATAGAGCTGCTATGAACACGCGTGTACATGTATTTGCTTGAATATTTGTTTTCCAATTCTTTGGGGAATATACCTAGGAGAGGAGCTGCTGGGTCAGATAGTAACTTTCTGTTTCACCTTTTGAGAAATGCCAGACTGTCTTCCACGGCAACTGCACTATTTGACACTCCCACCAGCAGTGCATGAGGGCGAGGTTGGTTCTGAGGTTTAGATGCAATAATACGTGTAGAGGGCTTACCCAGGGCTTGACACTCAGTAAGTGCTCCCAAAATATGAGTACCTACGATTATTCTGGTTAACGTCGTTACCGTGTAGCCCCCGTGTACTCTGTGGGCCAGGCCCTGGTGGGGGTAAAGGCGCTGGGGATAAAGGATGAACGCAGAATGACTCCTGCTTTCCGGGCGCTCCCCTTCCTGAATGGCTTCTCTTCAGGCTGTGTTGAGTGGCTGACTTGATCAACAGCAACAATAATAATAGCTACAACTGTAACAACTGCTTCTAACGTGCCTGGCATTGGACCAGGCTCTTGTTCCTTTCCTTCCTCTGGTCCTCACCACACCCGGGAGCAGGCGATACTGTTGTTCCCCACTGTCTGCAGACGAGGACACCGAGCCCCAGGGGGTGAGCGTCGAGCTGGGGTTTGAGGCTGAAGCCCGCGCCCTCCCCACCGCCTCTCTGGGATCAAGGCGTGGATCTGTTTACTCTCGATTTTGCTGAAATCCTGGAATTAACTCAATTTTTGGCAATGCAGGGACCCGCCTGGATTCCAGCTGTAGCTTCCAGTGAGGCCGGGGCGTCCAGTGGGCAGCTTCCGGGCACAGGCCTCAGGCTGTAGGCAGGGCCAGGCCCTGGAGGGATGGTCATTGCTGGACTCAAGGGGCCACTTTTAGAGCTGATACAGGCAGTATCTGGGCCTCTAATACCCAAAGGACGGGTGCCAAGTTGCGTTTCATTTTTCCTCCCAGGCTGCAGGCCTTTCCCTCTAAAGTGCACGCTCCCCACCCCCCGCGCCCCCAGCCACCTCCTGGTGGCCCGGCCTCTTGGTGCGTCCACCCTCCTTCACGAGACTCCACCACCCGATTTGCGCCCAGAAGAGCGACCCCTGGTCTGTCTTCCATGTTGCCCACGGCCCTGGTTCTAGGGGGCTGCAGGGGCTGTTTCTGCGGGGCCCCAGTCTGTGTGGACAGCTGGCTGGATTTCCAGGAGCCAAGATTCACACCGAATCTCCGGGGCCTCCCAGACCAGCTGGTGGCTGGGGGACTGAAGTGACCGTGCTCAAGGCCACCTCCCCGGGGCTGCAGGGCCAGACGGAGGCCGGGGGAACACTGGACCCAGAAGACACCCTAAGGCTCCGAAGACCCCAGGAGCCCCCTCCCCACCCCTGCAGCTTCCCTCCATCCCCTTACAACAGCTGTTTCTGCACTTGGCAGAATTTACTTTGCTCTGTGTCCTGAAAACAGCCACCTGAGTGCCACCCTTCATAGCATTTTGCCGTATCCACGAACCACCACTATTGTCACTAATTTCATACTTTTCTTCAAATCGACTCACTTTTTTTTACTTTAAATATGTGCATTGGAGAAGGAAAATTTATGTTGCTACTGTAAATGAAACACCAAGTTTCCTTTACAGAAACAGAATGTAATGTAAAAATAAATATATAAATATTAAATTTAAAACTGTTTTAATGTTTAACTTGGCACTGTCTTGTCTATAGTATCTCCCCCACAGATTTCTTACTAATTACAAAGGGAGAAAACTATAGTGGGGAACCTGGCAGACGCCACCCCATCCAGAGGTCAGGGTTTGCAGCACGAGAATGGGCCAGACTGCCATCGGTGCCTCCTGATACGATGCACCGAGGAGGACATGGCGTCACTTCCGCCGTGTTCTTGCCCAAAGTCCATGACTTGAATCTAATCACAAAGAAGCATCAGGCAAACCCAAACTGAAGGACATCCTCCAAAATGGGCTCTTCAAAAATGTCGAGGTCGAGAAAGACAAAGGGAGGCTCAGGTACTGTTCCAGATTAAAGGAGGCTAAAGAGACGTGACAACTGACGTCAGTATGTGACCCTGGATTAGATCCTGGACTGGAAAATAATTGTTGTAAAATACAGTCCAGTTTTAGGACAATGGGTGAAATTTGAACATGGAATCTGAAACTCAGATTCTAGAACTGTCTCAATGATAAGTTTCCGGAATGTGGTAACTGTACGGTGGTTACATAAGGGATGACCTTGTTCTGAGGGGACACACACTGAACCCTGTGGGGAAGGGCCATGGTGCGGACTGCATTAACTCACGAATGGTTCCGGGGGAAAATCCACATATATAGAGAGAGAGGGAGATATACACACACAGACAGAGGGAAAAATAAAGCAAATGTGGCAAATGTTGACATTTGGCAAATCTGGAGAAGTTCAGGGAGTTTGTTGCTCTTCTCTTACAATTTTTTTTCCACATAAAAAGTTTTGAAAGATGTGCGTCTGCGGAGAGCAAAGGCAGCTCACGTGCCCGGGGGAGGGGTCCCGCACTTTGGGAAACACTGCTCGGCTGAGGCAGTTCTTCCACCTCCGATTCTCTCCTGTGTGTAGCTCTTACCTTCACCGCCCGGCTCCCTTGGAGCAGGCTCTGTCTGCCCAGTTGTCTCTCAGAGAATCGGGACCCACGTTAGCATATTAAAGGCTCTGAAAAGTCTGGAGCCACAAAAATATGTTGAATGCTGTTTGTTGGGGGAGGAGCTACTGTTTGTTGGGCCCCTACCACATCCTGTGTGCTGAGATCCCCAGGAGGTAGACGCTGCCGTTCTACCCACTTCACAGATGGAGGAACCGAGGCTCAGAGAGGCAAAGTCACTTATCCCATGGTCCCTAGGAAGCCGAAGAACAGGGATTAGAAAGCTCCCTAATTACCGTGATATGCCTGCTCTGGGAGCCACAGAACAATTACTGGAGGCAATCTAGGGGCTGAGAGCCGGCATTCTGGGTTCAAATCCCAGCTCTGCCACCTGCTAGCTGTGATCTGGAGCAAGTCACTTACCTGTACCATGGGGTTGTGGTGACGATTGAATGAATCAGTACCTGGGAAGCCCTAGAGCAGAGTCTGACACAATGCCTGGGAGAAACAGAGATTCAGAGAGGTTGGGTGACTTGGCCAATGATACACAGGAAGTGGCAGGCTCAGGGTTTGAACCAGCCTTGGTAGACCCCAGAGCCCCAGCTGGGATCCTGTGTCCTGCTGACCTGAGCCCTGGGTCTGGTCCCCACTCGCCCCCCTATCACGCTCCCTTCCAGCCCCCTGGCCCCAGTCAAGGCTACAGCCACCCTCCTAGTCTGGGCAGGGCTTGTGTCCGTCCCCTTGAGGACAGGAGATATTATTTCTGGGCCCTTTGCTTGGATCTCCAGCTCGTATCCCACACCCAGCCTCGGTGGGGAAGGTGAGCGCCCCTTACCTGCCACCAAGGGGGTCTTACCTGCTCCCATGGCCACTCGCAAACCCATG
Organism: Diceros bicornis minor; assembly: GCF_020826845.1. Classification (NCBI taxonomy): domain Eukaryota; kingdom Metazoa; phylum Chordata; class Mammalia; order Perissodactyla; family Rhinocerotidae; genus Diceros; species Diceros bicornis. The sequence goes on from NC_080774.1 coordinate 9,376,787, forward strand.
GGTTTCCAGAATGTTCCTCAGGCTCACCCACCTGCCTTCCTTCAAGTGAACCGGGCCACACTAACGCCAGCGTGGGAGACATTTATTCATTGAAAGAGAATAAAATAACAACAACAACAACAACAACAGGGTCGGAATCCATTTCAGCCTAACCGATATTTTACACAATTGGATACGTTTGACTAAACTAATACATATGTATGGGGAGTGGTGCATTTCCATTCCAACCAATGTAAATTACCTTTGACCAATATATTTTCCTGGAAATCAATGCATTTTAACATGAGATAATATTTATGAAATTGAATTTTTTATTGAAGCTAATGCAATTCTATTCTATTTTATGCATTTTTATTAAACTAATGCATTTTAAATTAATCCATTGTATATTAAGTACAACAGACATTGGTACTTACAGTAACATAATATATGCCCGCTGAAATCAATACAGTTTCAAAACCTGGTGTTTTCCATTTAACTGAAGGATGTCGAGAATACGCAGCCATGAGTTCAGGGCACGTGAATGTGAAATTGTGTCTTTTCTTTTTTTCCAAAATCATTATCACGTAAAAGATATTGTACCTCAGGATATGGCCGGAGGCCCGAGGACTCTGAATCAATTCACGGTTATCGGCCAACTCAGTCAGACATCACACTTGACCGACTTTTTGACCAAGTGGACTGGTGACTCTTAATTGTGAGGTGTGACACAAGACGCTTGTCACTACTAATAAAATACCGAAGTTTGCAAATAATTTACTTGGGAAAAAAAGCTGATGTTTTGAATCAGTCAGGGTCCTGGCAGGAAAACTGGTATTTTGAGAAGAGTTTAATAAAAGTGAGGGCAGGATTAGAAAAAGCAATGGTACAGCCCCTGGGGCTCGTAACCTCGGGGAGCTGTTGCCAGCTGGGCATTCCTGGGCCCTGGGGGAGCAGCTGGCAGAGAGAGAGAAGCTGTGGCTGATTAAGTGGGAGAGCTAGGGTTTGAACAGAGGTCCATCCAATTTTGTGGAGGAAAGGGACAGTTTCTGGCAAAGATCTTTCTGTTTAATAAAAGATGACAAGGTTCTTTTTAGCCACATCATACCCGCTTCCTTACTGCTTGTGACTGTTACATGAGGACCTGATATCTGGGGCTGTGGCAGCCATCTTGTGACCATGAGGGGAGACATCACCAACACACTGAGTAGAGCAGGGTAGAAAGAGCAAAGGAGTCTGAGTTCTTGTTGATGTCCTTGAGTCCTTAAACCAAGCCCAGAACCAAGCCAGAACCTCCTTCCTTCACGCTTCCTGCTAATTAACAATAAACTCTCGTCTTTTTTTTTTTTTTTTGGTGAGGAAGATTAGCCCTGAGCTAACATCCGATGCCAATCCTCCTCTTTTTGCCAAAGAAGATTGGCCCTAGGCTAAAATCCATCCCCATCTTCCCCTACTTTATATGTGACACTGCCACAGCATGGCTTGACAAGTGGTGCGTCGGTCCGCACCCTGGATCTGAACCTGTGAACCCCAGGCTGCTAAAGTGGAACGCACGCACTTAACCGCTGTGCCACAGGGCCAGCCCCAACATTCTTGTCTTTTAAACCAAGTTGGTTGAGTTTACTGCTACTCGTAGCTAGAAGCATTCCTGAGACACCATTAATATACATTGCTTGAATTTTTAATAATGAAGATGTATCATCTTTGTGAAAAACACAAAATCAAATAATAAATAACTGTTTAACCACTCTCCTCATCCAACTCCACCAAAACAGTCATGGGATTTTTTTTTCCCTTCAGGACAAAACCCAGATGCATGTGATTTTTTAAGGCTGAATTCACAGACCTATTTTATTACATTTTTATACAGGTTTTTTTCATTATGCGCATTTAGATGGCAGAACAGCTCGAGCATATGCATCTCCGAATTCCCTCCTGCGAGGACCTCATTTGCAGCTCTCACAGGGCACGACGCTGCTCTTGTAGCATTTCCCGTGAGAGTTCCTTAAAAGCCCGCCCTCTCCCACCTCCGTCTGTTCAGGGAAACTTCCAGAGTTCCCAAATCCAACCAGAGAACTCCAGGGGCCCGGGGGGGCACATGGCATTTCCCTGGAGCTCTCAGTTGACAACTAGCATCTTCCATCTATGAGAGGAGAATTTTGTTCTAAATTTCCATCTTGCTCCTTTCTCTTGGAATATAGATTCAGAAGATTCTAGAACCTCAAGGGGTTTGGGAAATTTTCTCCTCCCTCAAAGACTTACAGCAGTGAGTTTCCCTAATTGTGCTCACTCTCCTATCGCTGTAGCTCCGCTGAGCCTTGGTCTTCTCATCTGGAAAATGGGGGTGATGCTAGCACTTAGCTTGTAGGATTGTGAAAGGAAAAGAGCTAAAACAAGAAGCGTGCCTGGCACAGAGCAGAGCTCAGTAATTCTGGGCTCTTATGAGAAGCAAAAGTAATATGGTTAGCTCTTTGAGAGTCACTAAAAGTTCTTCATGCGTCATCCCCATCCCAGCATAGAGAAATCCAGGTTGTCATAACGTCTCGCCTCGGATGAGTATTAGTTTACGAATCCACCCATAGCACTGATTAGCCGCGGGGAGTCGACGGGAGTTAAGAGCTTGGACATGAAGATCAGAGAGACCTGGGCTCAAATCTGTCTCCGCCTCCCAGCTGTGCGACCTTGGGCAGGTCACTTTGCCTCTCTGAGTCTCTCAGCTTCCTCATTTGGAAAATGGGACTAACAATGGCTGCCTCCCGGACCGGCTTGAGGATGAAGTGAGGCTGTCCACGGAGAGCTCTGAGCACAGGGCGCTTGAGAGCATCTGCCCTCTCTCTTTACAGCAGTCATTTTCTCTCTTCGTATGCACGGAAGCGAGTATGGAGAGATGCACGCAAGTTCTGTGGTCCACGTGCTGTTCCGTCTCCAGAGACAGATGGAGAGAGGAGGAAAGGGCGAGGAGGTCGCTTGTTGAGTTGGAAATTTCTTTTCTTAAATGAAAGTGACCTCAAAGTTTACAGAAAAGATAGAAGGGACGCATCATTAATATTTTAATATGGCTTCTAGGTTCCAGACTCTCTGTGGGCTGAGACCCAGCTAATGGACCCTAGTGCCTTGCCCAGGGCCTAGCGCTCAGCAGGTGACAGTCAGAGCCTGTTGCTCTAAATCACCCCGTCGTAGTCTGCTCGGCTGCCGTCACAGAATACCATGCACGGGGGGCTTAAACTGCAGACATCTATTTCTCACAGTGCTGGAGGCTGGAAGTCCAAGATCGGGGGCCGGCATGGTCAGGGTCTGGTGGGGGCCTTCCTCCTGGCTTGGGGAGAGAGAGGGAGACCTGGTGTCTCTTCTTATAAGAGCATTGATCCCATTATGGGGACCCCACCCTCGTGACCTCCTCTAACCCTAATTATCTCCCAAAGGCACCATTCCAAATGCCATCACGTTAGGGGTCGGGGCTTCGACATATGAACTGGGGGGCACACACTTCAGTCCACAGCAGTCCCCCTACATAGCAGCTGCAAAGTGGACCAAGCCTCAGGTGAGCAGAGTGCACGAGGATCCTCGGAGGAGTAGGATGGGGGTGCAAAGGACTGGAGAGTGGGCATTACGGCAACCACAGGCCCACGCGCCACCCTCCTGGCTCTCGAGGGCAGTGGTGTAACGGCTAAGGGCTCAGGAGCTGGAGTTCATGGCTTGGCTCCCTGCTGTGACGCCTTGGGTAAGTGTCTTACCCTCTCTGGGTGTAAGTTTCTCTATCAGTAAAATTAAGACTCTAGGAAACACCGCTGCATTTGCCTGCGTACCATTCCCCTTTCTTGTGCAAGCAGCCTCTCAGTTTTCCTTTGGCCTTTTTTGCCCTCGGGGCTTTACGCCCTTGTCACCACCCTGCGCTGGCTGTAGAACTGGGCATGTGGTCTGGGCCTGGCCTAGCAGAGTCAGGGCGGTGGGTTCAGGCACAGGTGCATGATCTGACCTGGACCAATGAGAGTTTCCCCAGGATTTCTGATGGAACCTTGGGAAGAGGCCCTGTCTTTTCCCCAAGGATGCTCAGCTGGGAGGATGGACCTCTGGGGTGCTGGCAGCCATCTTTGCCCCCTGAGGGGAGAAGCCCGTCTGAGAATGAAGGCAACACAGAAGAAGTCAGAGCCCAGAGGAGGAGAATGATAATGTCTAAAATGCAACCTCCTGGGCTCTTGATTCAGCCGTGCCTGAAGCCCATAACATCATTAAACTTTCCAGTTAAATAAGCTAATGAACTATTTTTGACTTAAGCGAATTTGAGTTATGTTTCTGTCCTTCGCATCCAGCAGCCCGTGACTAATTCAGATGCATTGGATGGAACCATCTCAGCGTTCCTCGCTGTGCCCGTGTCATCGGATCTGCTCAGGTTTGGGAAGGTGGGCACCACACTCCCAGTGTTGAAGAGAGCTACAACGTGTCCACATCTTCACAGGGGACTCATCGAGCCACCAACACCCCTGCGAGGCAGCCGGGCAGCCATCATTGTCTTCTGTAGTCGACCCTGTGCCCCAGCATCCTTCCCCATCTTCCTCCTCCCGCGTTGTTCAGGCTCGTCCCCGTCCCCCCAGCCATGTTCCCCCCAAGCCCTAGGGGAAGTGGAGCCCGCCCCCTGTCAGGGTAGTCCCTCCTCCTCCTCAGCCACTGAGGTGGGACCGGCCTGTGGCCCCAACCTGGCCATGGACGTGAGAGAATCCCGCGGGCGGGGGTCCGGGAGAGTCTCAAGCCTCCAGGAGGCCTCATCCTGGTGGGACCGCCGCCCCCTGGCTGTGCCCTGAGGATGGAGAGCCAGGAACCGGGCGTGCGCATCTGGACCCGACCCTCCACGACCCCAGCCCTGAGGTCTGCGGCCCTCGGGACTCCCCGGTGTGAGACAATAGATGTCTCTTTCTTTCAACCAGTTTTGAATTGAGATTTCTGTTACTTGCACGCAAAACCATCTAGTAATCCACGCCCACGTTAGGAATGAAAGATATCATCTCAGAGAGGGGAAGCGGCTTCCTCAGATATGTTGTCAAGATTACTTTGGTTGCAAGTGGCAGAAACCCACCTCGCACAGCTGCAGAAAGGAAAGAGGAATGTGTGGACTCGAGCGAGTTCAGAGCACGGGAGCAAACAAGCGTCCCTCAGCGGGCGGGTGGGTAAACTGAGGCACATTCGTGCTGTCTGTAGTTATCACTCAGCCATAAGAAGGAACAAATTACTGATATACCGGCAACACGGATGAACCTCACCTGCGTCGTGCTGAGTGACAGAAGCCAGACTCAGAAGGCCACATACGGTGTGATTTCATTCTGTGACATTCCGGAAAGATGCAACTTTACAAGCAGAAAGCAGATCAGTGGTTGCCAGGGGTTGGGGGAGGGGAGTGGGGGATGGGGAAGCAGACACAAAGGGGGAGGAGGGATTCTGGGGCTGGGGATAGACTGTTCTGGATCTCGATTGTGATGCTGGTTAAATGACTGTATGTTTTGTCAGAACTCACAGAACTACACAGTAAAAAGGGTGAATTTTACTGTATGTATAGTATACTCTAAAAAAAATAAATTTAAGAGTCTTGGGGTAGGATAGAAAGTTACTCTTTAAGGGGTACAGAGTTTCTGTTCAGGGTGATGAAAATTTTTGGAAATAAAGAGTGATGAGGGTTGCACAATGTTGTGAATGTAATTAATGCCAATGAATTGTACATTTAGAAATGGTTAAAATGGCATTTTATGTTACATATATTTTACCACAATTTTTTTTGTTTGTTTGTTTGTGAGGAAGATCAGCCCTGAGCTAACATCCATGCTAATCCTCCTCTTTTTGCTGAGGAAGACCGGCTCTGAGCTAACATCTATTGCCAATCCTCCTCCTTTTTTCTTCCCCCAAAGCCCCAGTAGATAGTTGTATGTCACAGTTGCACATTCTTCTAGTTGCTGTGTGTGGGACACGGCCTCAGCATGGCCAGAGAAGCGGTGCATCGGTGCGCGCCCGGGATCCGAACCTGGGCCGCCAGTAGCAGAGCGCGCGCACTTAACCGCTAAGCCACGGGGCCGGCCCACACAATTTTTTTTAAGTGAAAAAAGAAGAGTCCAAGGGTAGATTTCAGGCATGGCTGGATCCAGGATTCTCTCCATCTCTCAGGCTCTCTTTTCTCCCACTTTGGCTTTATTCCCAGCAGGCTGTCCCCAAGTGGTGACAAAGATGGCCTGGGCAGTTCCAGGTATACCTGCTCCCAACTTAGCAACATGAGCAGGACGGAAGGGCTTCTTTGCCAATAGGTCCTGAAAGTCCCAGGGCTGAGTCTCCTTGGTTTGCTTTGGGACTCGAGTTTGCCCCTCAACCAATCACTGGGGTCAGGGGGTTGGAATGATCCGATTGGCCAGGCCTGGGACACGCCTACTCCCACAGCTGGGGGAGTGCCCCCACCTAGACGCCTTGGAGGGAGAGCAAGGAGGGGTGGATCTCAGAGAAAACTCAGGAGCTTTGCCAGCGGCCCCCACACCCCTGTTAAATGTTGAGCGCCCAGCCCGTCTCTCTGCCCGACATTTCTGCAGGCAGCCGTTCTGTCCTTACGTTCTCTCCAGCAGAGCCCACGTAGGTACAACACACACTCGCCATTCCATCCCTGGGTTTGCATAAAAACCCACGTCCACGAAGTAGCAACTGCAATGTTTTTCAATCACACAGCGAAGATATTTAAAAATATCACCCATATGTGTTTTAAATACAGGCAAATAGCTGGCAAAGCAGCCGGCTTCACACCCGCGTGCCATTCTGAGTTATAATCTTCTCGCTTCCAACTCTCAAAATTGCACGTTGAAGGCCAGACAAGCCCAGAACACTGGGAAGGCTGAGCGTCTACCAGAATCTTCCCAACCCGTGCAGCCCAGCTCTCTCTCCTGGTGGAGGAAACACCTCTGATCCTGGGGAGGAATTTAAGGGCCCCTGGGCCTGAGCTGAATCATCTGCCCTCCACTGAGAATACAGAAACGGAGCCCGGACTTTTTAGTGACGTTTGAGGAAGTTTTCCAGCCTCCTTCGTGAAACCATCTTTACTAGTCCAGCCCATGCCGGCTGTCTCACTGCCCCCTGCCTGCCCTTAATGTCATCTATCTGGTATTAAAGTCTTTAAAATCCAACCTTGCTTATATGTGATTTTATAACTTGAGACTCCCCACGTTTTCTCACCTTCCAGATTTATACTTTGATATATCCAAAATAATACCCTTTTGCTATAAGTAACAGATAATTCCAACTCAAAGTGGCCACAATTATAATAGATCATCTTATACAAGAAGTGCAGAGGTAGGTGAGTCTGAGTTTGGTGTGCTCAGTAGCTATGTAACATCAACTCTCTACCCTGCCATCCTCTGTGTGGCCTTTACCCTCCACCTGCTTCCTCTCGTGTCCCCAAAATGGCTGCCCCTGCACCAGATATCACATCTAAGCACGGAAACATCCACAGAAGACTTCAGCAGGTCTCCCCTCACATCTCATTGGCTAGAACTTAGTCACATGTCCACTCCTAGGCCAATCACCAGCAAAGGCAATGGGAGGAAAAGAACCAAGAAGAGTAGGTATAAAAAGGAGGAGGAGGAGGAAAGAAGGGGGCAGAGTCACGGGGGAGGAGATTTCTGAGAAATCTTGGGGAGCTCTTATAATCTCTTTATATCTCTCCTGGGATTGGTGCACATTTCGCTCTTCCTCTCTCTACACCCTCCTCCCTGGCTCTGGCCGCTCCCTGCTTCCTTTGCCTGGTGCTGCGTGGGCTCCACTAAGGATGCTTTAAGTCTCACTGGTCTTGTTCTGAAAGTTCTGGAATATGAAAGTTTTTATTTTCAACTTGTGGCAAACTCATTTGGCCACAAAATCTGGGCCTAGGACTGGTGCAATGTACAGACTTAAAAAAAACCCATTGAATGTGAACAGCTGTACATTTTGCTACAGAAATATCAGAGTACTGGGCCAGGTGGTGCAGGCCAGACCCTGCACATAATACATAGCATATGGTCTTCTAAAGCCCGAGACATTCCAAATTCCAAAGTACGCCTGGTCCCCAGGGTTTGGGTAAAGTGGGTTATGAAGCTTGGTGGTTATCATCATCATCTCCATTTTACAGATGAGGAAACCGAGGCTTGAGTGAGTTCAGTATCTTGCCCAAGTTTATGTGGTGTGCATGGTCTGGGTTTAAATTCGGGATGTCTGATGTCAAAGCCATCACCCACCACGACTCTTCAATCCTTCATCCACGTGCACAATTTTTGCCGTATCTGTGTACCATATATTATTATTTACTTAGTAGTTTTCTCTAACCTGGCTCACTTTTTACTTAAATAAATGTCTTTGTAAAAGGAAACTTCCTATCACCACTCTAAACGGAAAACTGACATCTTTTGCCACAAATAGAAAATAGCTACATATAAATAAACACATTGAGAGTAAATAACGAGTTAAATTCTTGCCTGCCAGAGCAGCTGAGCCCGAGACCTGCTCTCTCTCTATCTCAAAGGGAGATTTTTCCAGGGACAGAGGCGTTACACACACGTTAGCAGCTGACGCAGGCTTGGAGTCATCAGAAAGATGGAGAGACGATCCAAAGAGGGCCATCTTCCTCCCCATGGGGAGGTTATAGAATGTTCCATGTACGCTCTAGAAACATCTGGAAGGTCATCAACCACACTTTGGGAAATACAGAGCTATGCACGTTTGGGTAGCTGCCCAGCTCACGACCTCCCCATGGAGTCCATGCGTGTCCTACCTGCCTGCTTTCCATGGATGACAAGACCCCACCCTCCATGACCCAGGCTGAGCCAGTCAGCCTCTTCCCTCTCATCGTTGGCCGCGACCCCACGAGGATGTGCATCCAGAGCTACTAGAGGCCGTGGCTCCAGACTTGTGGACAGAGTACCATGAGCAAAACTGAGCTGAGAGGTGGACAACAGCAGACGGGGGCAGCGAGAGAGTCCAGGCTGCACTGAGATCCTAATTAGGCGTGTTTCCAGCCAACCCCCGCCCTTTGGGGATATGGGAGCCAACAAATTTATTCTTTTGCTTACGTTCATCCAACTGAAAAGGGCTTGACAGTTCACACCAGCGACACGCGCTGGTCAAGGAGCTGCACCCGACGTGAAGGATTTACAAGGGAGGGCGTGCGGGTCAGTGTGACGTGTAGCTCAGCTAGGTGACAGTGCCCGATCTGTAACACCCTGAGCTGGGGGTGCCGGGAGGGATTTTGTAGATGGATTGAAGCCTATAATCAGTTGACTTTAAGCCAGGGAGATGACTCTATGTCATCTGGGTGGGCCTGGTCCAATCAGTCGAAAGGCCTTAAGAGCAGAGCCGAGACTTCCCTGAAGAAAGGAACTTCTCCTGGAGAAGCGGCTTCACCCAGGTTTCTTGCCCGCCCTTCTGACAGCCGGCTTCTCGGATTTCAGCCTCGGCTGGGTGACCCACCACTGCATAAACCGATTCCTTGCAATAAGTCTCCTGCTACAGATCTCCCACTGGTCTTGTTTCTCGGCAGAGCCCTGGCCGACACAGTAGGGAAGGAGGACTCGCGTAGCTCTTTGATGTTTCTCTCACTCTTTGCTACGCTGGAAGAGTTTCAGAGTTCAGCCCTCCCTGCCCTCGAGGGAAAACAGAACTAGTTCTCGGTGGATTTGACCCTCCAGTCTACTGTGGAAGAAGAGGGAGGAGGGAACATGGTAGAGGAGACAGGGGCGGGGCGGGGGTGCCTTCTGGGTGGAGGAAGAGACACAATGTCTTGGATGAATGGGGGAAAGCCGGCTTCCTCCCCGCCCCGCCCCGTCCCGTCCCCACCCTGGAGGAGAAAGGAGAAGGGTCTGTGGGTGCTGAGAACAGGCGATCTGAACCCCGTTTCCTCACGCCGCTGCTGGGGAGGCAGCAAGACCCCAGAGGGAGAGCTCGAGGTGTGTCCAGGCTGGGGGCCTCCTGGCGGGGAGTCCTGTGCCCGGAGCCCCCTCCTCGTGTCGACGGGGCCTTGGTGGAGGACGCGCCGGTTGGCAGGGCCCGCGTCTCTTTTGAGCACGGGGCCCCACCACGTGCGCGCGTGTTGACGACGCCGATGAGCAATCACCAGGAGAGCAGCTGCTTCTCTCTGGCCCTCGACACTCAGCTTTGGGGACCCCAAGGCGCCTTGCTTTAGGAAAACTGACATGGAATTTGGAACTTACCCAAATGATCAGCGTCATCTTCAGCAATGACTGTGTACGCCCCGCGCACCAGGTACCCTCGCTGCGTGAGTTCAGACCCTCACAGGGGTCCTGCCAGGGAAGCGAGCTTCAAAGCCACGGAGCGTCCCCAGGGCCACACGGGAAGGGGCACAGCAGGGTTAGCTCTGGCTTTCCTCAGGAGGACGCACAACTCTTCTGTCCCACTTGTGTGTTAGAATTCACTTTGATCTATTTCAGACATGAGAAGATATAAGGGATAATATTAGAGCAGCTGTAGACCTACCACCTGGCTCAAAAGAATAAAAGATTCCAGCTGGAGCCCCTCTCTCCTCCCCAGTCTCAGTCCTCCCCCCGGCCCCCCAGGTACTTGGTATCCTGAACTGCTGTTTGTCGTCCCCATGAGTTTACACTTTATTGAAACAAATGAACGTATCCTTTTTTTTTTTTCTTTTAAATTTTTTGTTTATTGCAGTAACATTGGTTTATAACATTGTATAAATTTCAGGTGTACATCATTATACTTCTATTTCTGTATAGATTACATCATGTTCACCACCCAAATACTAATTACAACCCATCACCACACACTTGTGCCGAATTATCCCTTTCGCCCTCCTCCCTCCCCCCTTCTCCTCTGGTAACCACCAATCCAATCTCTGTCTCTATGTGTTTGTTTATTGTTGTTATTATCTACTACTTAATGAGGGAAATCATACGGTATTTGACCTTCTCCCTCTGACTTATTTCACTTTGCATTATACCCTCAGTGTCCATCCATGTTGCCACAAATGGCTGGATTTCATCGTTTCTTATGGCTGAGTAGTATTCCATTGTGTATATATACCACAGCTTCTTTATCCATTCGTCCCTTGATGGGCACTTAGGTTGCTTCCAAGTCTTGGCTATTGTGAATAACGCTGCAATGAACAATACGTGGACTAGTGTTGCTGCTTTCAAGGTTCACGTAAATAGTATCCTGGTTTTCTTCTGCACTTTGCTGCCTTTGCTCCATTACCCTGCGTAAGAATCTGCCGTGTTGAATGGTGTGGTTCTGAATCGTTTATTTCTCCCACTTATAGATTTCCATCATGTGAATCTGGTACAATTGATTTATCCAGTCTACGATTGATGGGCATCTGAAAGGCACCTTTTGCCTTTTTACTGTTATGAACAATCTTTTGTAAACAGTCTCAGATAAAAGTACCAATCACTTCCATCCTGCCCGTGCATTTGGACGAGGGGTCCTGGTAAGCACATCCTGGGAGTAGACCGCTGGGGCGTGCGGCCTGCAGGCCTCTGCTTTCCTGGATCACGCCAGATTGTTTTCCAAGGTGCTTGTGCCAGTTACACCCCCACCAGTCGTGCATGAGGGGTCCGGTTGCTTCACATTCTTGCCAACACTTGGTATTATCAGGCTTTAAATTTTTGGCCAATCTGATGAGTGCAAAACGGTACCACATTTTGGTTTTAATTTGAATTGCTCGTAACTGCTCCTGAGGCCGAGCAGCTTTCCGGGTATTTATTGGCCATTCGAGCGTCCTCTCGTGAAAAGCCTGTCCGGGGCTGTCACCTGGAGCTCCAGAAAGGGAGCTCTTCCAGGAGGGCCGCTCTAGGGACAGTTCAGTCTTTGCTTCTTTGAAGTGCCAACTTGCCAAAGAAGTTGACATTCAAGACCTTAAGAAAAAGGAGGAACAGAGCGAGGGTGAGGGGGCAGCTGAGGCAGAGGACGCGGAGTTCTCCTCTGCTTCTCTCAGTGACGCCCCTGCAGAGCAGCCCTGAGCGCGGGGCCCCGCGACACCTCCCGTTTCTGCAGGACTCGGGCTTTGAAGGGTTGGGGCTTCATGCTGGCACTCGAGTCCAGCAGGAGCAGCACTCTCCTTTGACAGACGTGAAAAACGAGACCTCGAAGAGGCTGGGTAACCTGCCCAAGGCCACCCGGCATCGTGACTCTGGCTGGCTGGGGTACGAGACCTGCTGGGACCCCAGTGCCCAGAACTGTGGTGGAGGCCACCAGAAGGACTGTGAGAGACCAGGGACCCACCTTGTGGGTCCCGTCAGGGCAGGTGGATGGCCTGTGGGGGGCTCAGTGGAGGCGAGGTCTGATTTCAGGGTGCTCATAGTCTGAGGTTAGGGGTCACAGCAGGCTGAGAGCACAAAGCCCCATGGCGTCCAGGTTGGGTGGCTGTGGGGGAAATCAGGGTTGGTGACACCCCAGGAGTGGCTCAGGAGGGGGTCCAGCCTGCTGGTGGGGCAGCACCAGACCTGCTTGCTGCAGTAACAAACAGGACCCCGTGCACAGTGGCTCAGCACGAGAGACGTGTGTTTCGTAGCTGGGGGCCAGTCCTTGGCAGGTGTTCCTGGGTGACGGAGGCTGTCCTCCACATGTCATCGGAACTCCTCCCTACCCTCGCATCTTGCATCCTCCTCCTGGGACCGGGGGCTGGCCCAGGCGTGTTCTTTCCATGGCAAAGGCACAGGCGCGAGACGGCAGGTGGAAACACACGACATCGCCTGAGACGTAGGCTCGGAACTGGCACGCCAACACTTCCAGCTCCTCGTCTTGGCCAAAGCAGGTCACATGGCCAAACCCAAGCTCCAGGGTTGGGGTGTATGCCCCGCCCACAGTGGGAAGGTCACTGCAAAGTCACACAGCATTGGGCACGACCAGAGGGAAGGGTGGAGAATTGGGGCCCATGACACCATCGACCCCAGGTAGATATTATTCTTCCCGTTTCCTAGAGGAGGATGCTGATGACCAGAGAGGTTAAGCGCCTGGATCTAAGCCACACAGCCAGGCAGCCACAGCTTCAGGATTCAAGCCCAGTAGCTGTGGAACCGGGAGGCAGGGCTCCTGCCCAGTGCCACGCCACGTCAAAACTCGGCTCCCGGTCGCTGGCATCGTCGGCAGCCGTTTCCCGGGGACTGACTTTTACATGCAATGCGGAGGCACGCTTTCCTGTACCTAGGCTTTCCCTTACATTCGCCTCTTGTCTGGGCCGCCATCTGTCCCTCCACTCTGCGGCGACGCTCCGGCAGCGGGGCGAGGCCTCGCCAGCCAGGCTCCCCGCTTCGTGTACTCGGCAGCCTCCGACAGAGGCAGGTTTTCTGACACAGGCTCCCGTGATTAGCGGATGCTCTTTAATTAGCTTTATTTCCTTCGCGTTTATTGCCTCCCTGAGATTATCTTGATTCCAGCGCCCTCCGGGACACACGTGGTGCGTATGTGGCCATTTGCCTCCCTGGGGACTGGGAGGGAGAGAGGGCCTGTCGGGACTCTCATGGAGGGGGGACTTGCCCTCTGAAACCAGACTTCAGCCCCGAGGGAAGTTTCCAGGCCTAGGAGAGGCCTGGAGGTCGGAGCGGATGGGCCAGCTCCGTAGGAGGAGGGAATGGGAGAAACCCTGAGGACAGTCTGGGTTTAAGCCGCTCTCTGCCTCCGTGACTCTGGGAGAGTTACAACACCTCCGTGCCTCAGTGTCCTCATCTGTAAAATGCAATAATAATGGTGCCTACTGCATGGGGTTGTTGTGACGTTAAATGAGTTAATTCCTAGTGCCTAGAACAGGTCCTGACACATAGTGATTAAATTATAGTGAAATATAATTATAGAACGATTGTACTGGGTTCGCGAGGGTCATCGATTGCCCCCCCCCAGTAGCACGAGTCTCCCCCAAACATCAGCACTGACAATGGCCATCTGCATTTATGGAGTGCCTACTGATGCCAGGCTCTCTGCAGGCGTTATCTCACTTAATTCTCACCGTGACACTCAGAGGTCCCCTTGGTTCAGATGGGGACACTGAGGCTCAGAGAGGTGGAGTGACTCGCCAAGGTCACCTCTAAAAAGTGGCAGGGCCAGGATTAGAATCAGAATGTGAACTGGGTCCCTGACTCCTTGTGGCCCCTAACCCATTCCCGTGTTTGCTCTGAGAGAAACGGAGATGGAGAGTAACTGACTTCGCTTCCCTGATGTCCTGGGCTTCTTCCAGCGCCCCGTTGGGGGCTTTACCCCACTTTGCAGTTGATGAGACAGGTTCGGGGCAGATGACTTGCCCAAGGACACAGCCTGGGAAGGGGAGAGCCGGCAGGCGTGTCTCCGCTTGAACTGGGTCTGACTTCAGGCTCCTTCTAGGCCATCCGACCCTGAGATCCACAGCAATTGATTTTGTGTCCACGATGTCACTGGCTTCTCCCAAACACCTGTTTCAGAGTTTTGCCCCCATTTTCTGGCTAAGCATACTGAGGCTTGGGAGAAGCCAGCCAGTGGCAGAGCAGTGATTGAAAAGAGCCCTCTGGACCCAGGGCTCTTTTCCTGCCTTTGGCCAAGGAAATTGCTGCCTGGGAAGGGGATAGGAGGAGAGAAGGGGCTCTAGAAGGGCAGGGGTGCCCCAGAGTCCAGCTTTTTTAGTCTGGCAAAGTCTAACTTATCGCCAGCCAGCCTGGGGGCTGCCGGGAACCGCCGTCTTCCCCCGGGGGCGCTAGGGCTTGGAGGCGGGGTCAGCGTATACCTCAAACGTCCACCAGGTGGGGCTTTCGCCAAAGGCCGGCTCCGGGAGGCCCCACAGACGCCTCGCTGCCCCACCCCTGGAAGGTACCACCGGGCACACACACCACGTGTATCTGCACAGTGTGCTTACCCGTGTGCACACATGGGCTGTGCAGACCTGTGTGTGAGCACACGGGCGTGTCCCAGAGAGTCTGCTACTGGTTTGTGTGCCAAAGTGCAAGAGTGGATGTGTGCACTGGTGTGCAGGCGTGTGTGCATGTGTGTGTGCACACGTGTGCAAATACATATGCGTGTGAGCGTGTGCAGAGGGGTGTAGGCAAACAATATCTGCTAGTGCACGTGTGTACATGTGTGTGCAAATATGTACATGTGCATGTGCAAAAGGAGGTATGGCACACGGCTGGCAGGTTAGCCCCTGGCCTGAGGTCCTGAGGGTCATTTTAGGGTCTCTTTCCTGTGCTATTTGGAGGCGGGGGCTAGGACAGGTGACCTCTCAGGGTCCCCCATGCCTGGCACATTTGCCAAAGCCCTGATGGACCCCAGGGATTTGAAGCAAGAGGGGTCACGGCAGGAAGGCCAGATTTGCTTCCTGGGTCAAGAGGTATTTGAACGGGGGGGTCTTTGCTCCTCAGGGTGCTGAGTCCTTCAGTCCACAGAGGTTTCTGGGGTGGGAGGATGGGGGCCCAACCTTCAAAGGAGAGCTTCTAGAACCTTCGTCCCGGCCCCTCAGAGCTCTGGAGAGTGTGGCTGTGGGTGTGAGTGAGCCTGGCCTCGGGGTTCCAGCCCTGGCTCGGCCCTCACCAGCTGGGCAGTGAACTCAGACCCTGCAGAGGAGTTAGAGGCAGCCGCGAGAGGGAAGGGGCGACGTCGGGGTTAAGAACTTGAGCCCCGCCATCAAAGAACAGGATTTGACCCGAGCTCTGTTGCTCACAGGCTGGGTGACCTTGGGCAAGTCACTTGCCTCTCTGAGCCCCCACTTCCTCCACTATTAAAGGGAGGAAATGGCAATACTCGCCTCCAAGTGCCGTTAGGAGGAGGAAACGAGATAATGGGCAGAGCGAGCCGGGCTTGCGGGAGGCAGGCCCTAA
The DNA here is from genome assembly GCF_020826845.1 of Diceros bicornis minor. Taxonomy (NCBI): domain Eukaryota; kingdom Metazoa; phylum Chordata; class Mammalia; order Perissodactyla; family Rhinocerotidae; genus Diceros; species Diceros bicornis. Next base: position 9,392,560 of record NC_080774.1, read on the forward strand.
ACGGCAGCAGCACCATCACTTTCCCGTCCTGTGGGGGCAAGCGGGGCATCTTTTGGTTCGTGGAAGCCAAGAGCTGAGAGATCAGAAGGAGGCTGAGAGAGTGGTAATTCAGGGACCGGCTGCCAGGGCAGCAGACACAGCCCCGTTGGCTCTGATCTGTCTGAATGTCATCTTCTAGAAGCTCCTCCATTCCCTTCCCTCCTGTCCTTAGCTCCTGCAGCAGAACTACAGCTGGGGTCAAGGCTGTCCCAGCAGGGCTACCAGTGGGTGCCCGTCTTCCCACCCAGCTTCCAAGCCATGCCCAGCCCTTGTCCTGCTGAGCGCACTTGGGCGAGCTAGTCCATCTCTCTGAGCCTCGGTTTGCTCATCTGTAAAATGGACACAGCCACGGTAGATGCGAGATGTGAGGAGACATTGGTGAGGGTCGTGCTTGGTCGGCACCATGATGACAATGACGATGACCACGTGATGACAGGAGGGGGCAAAAAGAGAAGCACAAGCATTCACATCTCCCCACCTTACCAAGGGAGGAAAGAATTCTTTCCTTCTTTTGTTGTTTGCTTACCCTGCTGTGTTCTGCTGACGACATGAAACGTGAGAACCTCAGATTTGCAGAAGGAGAAATGAGAGAGGGTGGAATGGAGGAAGAGGGAGGAGGAGCTGGGAAGACAGAAACAGAGTGAGCCGTGAGCTAGAGGAGACGGACGGGCAGTTTGAGGGGAGAGGAATTAAAAACAGAGGCTGCAGCGGCTGCTCCAATGCAGGGAACCTTGGGGAAAGAAGAGGATCTTAAGGGGTTAAGCTCTCTGTGCTCTGCCCCTTAAGAAAACGCACAGTAACAGTCTACACTCTTCATCCAGGCTTTGGGGTCCAGTTTGCGGAGTTTTATTTGGGTGGGTGTGCTCAGTTCTTCTCAGGGCACGGGAAAGATCTACGGCTGTCCTTGGGAGCTCATAGTCGTGGGAGCCAATGGAGGAATCGGTGCCCGAGTGGGCAGGAAGTCAAGTGGGGCCACTGGGCCCAGATGTGCGGGACCTGGGAGAGAGGGAGAGCCACGTGGGTGCCCTCATTCCGTGGTGGTTGTTGTGGAGGACTTAGGTCGCTGTCTGGTTTGCACACTCAGCTGCTAAATTAGGGATGCAGAATTGGAAGGCGGCTTCCTGCCCTGGGGCCAGCTTCTCAGGGGCTCAGTGGAGCTGTGCGCCTGTAGAAGAGCCTGTGCCAGTGTGGAGCTGAGTCCTAGAAACTCTAATTAGCTAACGTTTCTAACTCTCCTGGAAGCTGCCAAGCGCCAAGTGTGCCTCATTCCAGGGATGCTCAAAGAAAATTCAGCCTTGGTTCTGGCTATAGATCCAGCTCTGAAAGGGACCCTGGGCTATTACATGGCCAGAGCTATTAAGAGGCTTTTTTTAAAAAATGGACGTGGCATAGTAAAGTTGGCTTAATAAGGATGTATATTTTCAGTTCAAATGTTCTGTGCTGCTGGAAAAAAAGAAACAAGTTGAGTTTTTTTTGTTTTTTTTTTTTAAATCCATAGTGTGCAGGCACCTCTCCTGGAGTTGATCTTTGTGTATGGTGTGAGGTAGGGATTGAATTCTATTTTTTTCCCGTATACGTAGATAGCCAGTTGGCCCAGCACCATATGGAAAGTGAAGTCTATTTTTTCCCCACTAGTTTATAATGCCATCTCTGTCATCTATTTGTGTGAGTCCATTTTATATTTGTGTGAATCTGTTTCTGTTGCTTTTAATTTTGTCCCCTGGGTTGATTTGTTTGTCCTTCTGCTTCACTCTCTTTATTATCATAGCTTTATAATAAGTCTTGATATATAATAGGAAAAGTTCCCCTGTCTTGTTATTTTTCAAACTTGCCCCAGCTATTCTTGGCCCTTGCATCTCTATAAGAATTTTAAGATGGGCTTGTCAAGTTTTGTGAAAAACCTTATTGTGATTTTGATTGGAAAGGTGTTAGATTTATGGATTAATTTGGAGAGAAATGACATCTTCACCATATTACATCTTCCAGCCCAGGAACATGAAGTATCTGTGTATTTAGTCCAATCGTCTTTCACAGACATCTCAAATGGATGTGGTGTTCTGTGGTATGTGCATCAGTCAGGGGCCCAGGAGAAAACAGATCCCCCCACCCCAACTGAATGAAGATTCCTGATGATAAAAGTAATTTGTGCTTGTGAAAGAAATTAAGATGATGATGTGGAAATTAAAAGAGGCCTCTGAACCCATTTTCCAGAATTGATGTCTGTTGACCATTTAATATTTAGTTTTCCTTAACTGTTTCCTAAGCACCACATTTTAAGCAAAGATGGGATTCTTTATTAATAGTGTTCTCTAACCTGCTTATGTTCACTTTACCATATATCCTAGACATCTCTTCACCCCTACAAGTAGAAATAACCCTCATCTTTCTTATATTTGAATAATATTCTGTGGTAGGTGTGTTGGTCAGGGTCCAGTAGGTACACTCAGCTGGGAGTTGTTTTTTTTTGTGTGTGTGTGTGAGGAGATCAGCCCTGTGCTAACATCCGCCAATCCTCCTCTTTTTTTGCTGAGGAAGACGGCCCTGGGCTAACATCTGTGCCCATCTTCCTCTACTTTATATGGGACGCCGCCACAGCATGGCTTGCCAAGCAGTGCGTCGGTGTGCGCCCGGGATCCGAACCAGCGAACCCCGGAGCGCGCGCACTTAACCGCTTGCGCCACCGGGCCGGCCCCTCAGCTGGGAGTTTTTAATGAGACTGTTTCAGGTGAGGGCAGGGGAATGTTGAGGCCCCCAGATGCCAGCAAGAGGAGGAAGCCATTTCCACCCCAGATCTGGAGAGATGGGGGAGCAAGCAGTTACTGGGGCTCCGTGAGAGCAGGAGGACAGCTTGACAGGGACTGTGGCTGGAGGAGGACCCAGCCACTGCCAGAACTGCCCTGAAGTAGGGAGGGAGGTGGGGGTGGGGGGGTGGGGGGCGGATAAATACCCCAGCCTTTCTCTCCTCCCACCTTCTTATCTCCTACCAGGGCCTCCCATTGGCCAAACCCAGCTGGAAGCCAGAGAGCAAGGGAGCCTGGGAGATGTCGTCCACAGAGGTCAGTTTCCTGGGGCAGTGAGGAGGGGGGCGAAGGGGGCAGGGGAGAACAATCAGCACGGATTGAATACAATACACTGTCGTTTGTTGAGTTAGTCTCTGACATTGGAGGGGAATCAGGCCAGGGGAGCCTGTCCCCCTTGTTGCTCTCCTCCAGTTTGATTGGAGAGCTGGAACACGGTTAAGGCTGCAGCCCTTGCTTTCTGGACATCTGCTTTTCCACCCATTCTTCTCCCCATAAGAGGCAAGGCAGGCTCAGGTGCAAAGAGCCCCAGGCTTGATGTGAGTGAACCCAGGCATATCAGTCCTGGTTCTGCCCCTTCACCACCATGTGACTATGAGCCAGCCACGTCCTCTCCCAAGTCCTCAGTCTTTCCATCTGTAATATGGGAATGCAGATGCTTGTCCTGTCCCTTGTGAGGCCAGTAATAATGATAGCTATGTTTCAGCACGTTTACATGTGCTTGACCTAGATTAACTCATTTAATCCTCATCACTTTGCACAATTATTAGCACCACTGTACACATGAGGAAAACGAGCCACAGAGAGGTGAAAATTTAACTCAGAGTCACAGAGCTTATAAGCGGCAGAGCTGGACTTCACCTCCAGTCTGGCTCCAGAGTCACGCTCCTAACCACTATATTATGCTAACGACTTATTCATAAAGCAGCCTGCCGCCCGTAGGTGCTTAATAACGGTAGTGGTTGACAGCATTGTGTCAGGCATTTTGCACATAAGGAACTGCTGGCTTGGTCCTTGTAGCCAGTCACTCCAGCCTCTGGACCTGGGGCCTAACCAGGGGCCAGCCTCCGGGAGCGCACCTCTGCAGGTGTCAGCCAGACTAGCCCTATCCTTGTTCCTCTCCTAAGGCTGTTTAATACTTCCAGATGAATTTGGAGTCTCCAGTGGTCTTTCTTCCTGCCTGGCAGCTGTGGTGGGCAACGCAGAGCTACGGAAGGACATTTTCTTTTGTTTCAGCTTTGATGCTGGGGATTTCGCATATCATTACGTTTGTGGCTAAGGACCTGCCGTTATCTTCCCTGGGATTCTTGCACAGTTTATGAATTTCCTGAAGGATCCGGCTCTCTGTCTGCTTCTGCTTTGAGAACGGGCTGCCCCAAGCCGCCCTCTGCTTCCTCGGGGGTGGGGAGACGGTGTCTTCTTTGCCATCATAATTTTAAAATACTCATCTTGTCGTATGGGTCTTTGAGAATCAGGGATCAACCAGGAACCTGCTTAAGTTTTTGAATATCTGTGTACATGTGTGTGTTCGTGGCAGGGAGAGTGTGCTAAGAACATGAAAACAGTTTTTCACAAAAACATTTAATATTTTAGTACTTTAGTTCTCCAATCCAAGGCTGATTATTTGCTGAAAAAGTGAGTTTCCTGGTTTACCATCTTTCATTAAGGACCACCCATAATAATATCATTTCCCCAGCTAACTCTGTTTAGGGGGTAAACATTCAACTGCTTAATTCATTATTGCTGAGCCTGAGATGGTAACAGATGCCTTTGGAACATGAGCCCCCACATCTAACAAGGCACAGGCTCACCATGCCCTTGGAATATGGTGAGGAGAGACGGCTGAAATTTATTTTGTGAATAAAGCAATAAGCCACTAAGCAAAGCTAATATGTTTCAGCCCAGACAGAAAGACATGAGCATTCAGTATTTATGTAGCAACCCGTTCCTCAGTGGGACCGCAAGCTTCTACCATTAAAATTGTCGGAATTCTTCAGAGACCCACTGCATTAAGTCATTTAAAAATATCACAGACTTAAAACAATCTGAATTATTGGATTTTCTCGCTGCTCCTCGGTAAGCACGTTTGCTGTGTCAATTTCCTGCTCGGTCAAGGTGCAGCCAACGTCAGTCAGAAAAGTGGAAAAGTTCCATGCAGAATTTTTATTTGGAAGCCCAAGAGTCCCTCACAGCTGAAACAAAGTCAGACATAAATTTATTTTTTTTTCTAACTTTTTCTTTTAACATAATTTCAGGTTTCCAGAAATGTAGCAAGGAAAGTACAAAGAATTTCTGTGTTTACTTCATCTAGTGTCCTCAAATGTCAACATTTTGCAATACTTGCTATATCATTGTCTCTCTATATATAGATACAGATAAATAAATAGATGCATATTATTTTTGTCTGAACTGTTTGAGTTAGTTGCAGACATGGTGTCTGTCCCTTTACCCCTAAATACTTCAATATGTTCTCTAAAAACAAGGAATATTTTGTTATACAGCCACAGTACAATGATTACAACCAGGAAATTAACATTGATACAATACCATTATCTAATCTATTGACTTTATTCTAAATTTGCCATCGGGTCCAGTTAATGCACTTTACAGTAAAAGAAAATCCCAGATCATACGTTTTAATCGCTTGTCAAGTCTCTTTGCTTCCTTTAATCTGGAATGGTTCCTCAGTCTTCCTGCGTGCTTCATGTGACACTGACATTTTTAAAGAGAACAGGCTGTTTATTTTGTAGAATTTCCCCTCCATTGGAGTTTGCCTGGTATTTCTTCACAATTAGCTTCAAATTCTGCACTTCTGGCAGGAATACCACAGAAGTGATGCTGTGTCCTTCTCGGGACACCATATCAGGAGGTACCCGAAGTCAATTTGTTCCATGACTGCGAAGTCAGACCTAAATTTAAAATCATCTTTCATCAAAACCTTGGTTTGTTAAAAATTGCTTTGAAGGGTTTCACACTCACTCCAGATTTTCTATCACAGGTCTTTCAAAACCAGACTCAAAGACAAGGAAGCCACAAGCTTTACAGATGCTCAGGAGAAAATGCAGCCATTTAAAAAAATTGCCATGTGATGGTTACGAAATTTCCCTAAATTCATTTTGCAGAATGAGAGCTGTAATTTAAACGTGAAGTTATAGAGAGCTGAGATAAACCACGCATCACGTGCAATTTGATCTGGCAAGGAAACAGGCCACTCGGAATTGCTAACTAGGCCTAATTCATTACATGTTGGTGAGCGCTGTACTTTTGGTCTTTCGAGTCTTTCAACTTGTGCATTAATATATTTACCCAGGCCTCATGGAAAATGTATGGGGATAGTAACAGAAATACTGTATCCTTGTTTAAATCACGTTACATTTTTTAAACAGCTCTAGTGATTGCTCAGAAAGATCACACCTTCTTCTGAGGCATTTATGAAACAATTATTTACATTACATTAAAAACTTTAATTGCCTTGAAGCACGTGTTCTGAGACACAAATATTGGAAAATCATCAAAAATATCTGTCACGATTCTCTCTCCTTTACAACTCTTCTAAACTTTATCTTTTTTATAACCCTCTGTATTGATCTATTGTCCCAGGCCAAGAGTGATGTCGGAAGTCCAAGCTGGGTCATAAAAAGAGAATATAATTTCCATTTGCTGTCAATAAAAGCAAATCTTTTGACCAGAAAAAAAGGGGGAAAAATGCCCTTTTTATGGGGGGCATGGGAAGGAGGGTGGGGTGGGATTTGGCAGGGGGACATGTCAGAGAGGGAGAGTGACCCCCAGTCAGTTGGAGGGGTAAGTTGACTGGTGATGGAGGGAGTTGGGGGTCTGAGTTTCTCCCGGGGTGGGGGAGTGGGGGGTAGGGTAGGACATTGGGAGAGGACTGGGGATCTCTGGCTTCCACAGAGGCAAAAAGAGAGAGAAAAATATAAAGGGAGAAACCTAGTCACCCTGATAGTCGAGGCTCCGAGAAATTGCAAAAGACCGGAACCTCCCTCCAGCTGGACTTAAGATCCTCTCCCCAAAGGCAATCATAATAAATGAGCCCCATACTGCAAAGGACCTGGGGTCCCCAGCCAGGCTAAGAATTCCCGAATAACAATGATGATAGCCATAGCGGAAACCTCCGTAGCTGTTACGGATCCAGAGCCCCCACAGCAGGGCTAGGGTCCCCTCAACAAGATCATACCAATAAAAGCCAACTCATTACACAAAAATAACAAAAAACCCAACCCACTGGGGGAAAAAGCGCTCCAGAGCTTTGGCTAAGAAACCCCTCCCACAGTCATGACAGTAAAAGGGCCTCCCATTCTAAAGTTGTGAGGAAGCCCTTACAATTGGGCTCAAGACTCCCCCAAACCATAACAGGAACCCTATTGCAAAGGAGCTGAGCGCCCCCACCCCCGCCCCCCGCCCCGCAGAGAACCCTGAGCTCTGGCTAAGGCGCCGCCCCCCAATAATAATCATAACAATATAGTGGCGGGGAAACTGCGCGCGGCAGTGGCGACATTTCCCACGACTCAGTGGCGCCCCGGGGCGGCTCCCACCCGCCCGCTGGCCCGCGAGTTTACGTAGCCCTAGGTGCGGGTTGCTACCCCCAGACCCGAAGCTTAGCTGGCGCAGGAGCGGCGGCAGCCCGAGGCGCGTGTTGTGTGTGCTCCGATTGCAAAAGAAAAAAAAACGCATTGCAAACTATTAACTTTTTTTTTTAAGTATGCAATGCCGGGGCTGAGGGGTAGACAGGTGCGCGGGGGGTGGGGGGGCTGTAGGCGCCCCGCGCGCCGGCCTCCCGCAGTCCCCCCTCCCAAACTTCTCTTTGCATTGATCAGCACGTTACGTCAGTATTGATAAGTTTGCAAAAAGCCAAAGTCAAGTGCAACCGCGCGGCACACCGACCCCAGACTTGCGGGGGAGATGCAGCGAGCGCTCCTCGGGCCCGGGAGCCGGCTGCAGGCAGGGCAGCGGCGGCGCCGGCGCCTCTCGGAGAGGCTGCCTCCCCCCCACCCCTCCCCTCCCACCCCATCCCCGGCCGCCTCCCCCGGGCGGGCGCCGAGCTCCCCGCCCGGCGCGCTCCGCCCGCGCCCTCCGGGGGTCGGGGGGGCGCACGGCTCCCGGGCCCGGCGGCGGCGGCGCGGCGGCGCCGAGGGGCAGCGGGTGGCAGGAGGCCGGGGGCGCCCGAGGGGCCCCGGGCGGCGGCGCGCAGGGCCCGGGCGGCCGGCGACGGCCCCGGGGCTAGGGGGAGTCCAGCCCGGATATTGAGTGCAGCCATTGAGAAAAGCCAAACTCTTGTGTGTGTGCGTCTGGAATAGCCCCCAAGATGGCCGCCAATGTGGGATCGATGTTTCAATATTGGAAGCGATTTGATCTACGGCGACTCCAGGTTAGTGCGGGCAGTGGCGGCCGCGCGGCCGTGGGGAGCCCTCGGGCGCGCCCTGGGCGCATTGGGGAGGTCCCCGGGAGGGCGGGTGGGCGCCCCGGGGCGGCGGGCGGCGGCTGCGGGGGCTCGCCGGGGCTCGGCTGCCCGCTGCCCATCGATAGGTATTAGGAATTGATCTCGCCGCTGCTCTTTGTTCGGTTCAGTCATCGATTAGCCGCCGCGACCATGGAGAAGCGCTAGTGAGCCCTCGGCCCGGGGAGCGAGCCGGCGGGCCAGCTCCCGAGCGAGGCGCCAGGAAGGCAGGGACTGCGGTCCCGGGCAGGGGGCTACCGGCGACACCCCCGGCAGCCCCCCTCGCGCTGCACTTTGCGCGCCTCCCAACTTCGCGGCGCCCAAGGAGGCCGCGGAGCGCGCCGCGTGCCTGTCCGCGCCTGGCTGGGGCTCGGGCGAGGGAGGGAGGGAGCTGGCGGGCAGGGAGGAGGAGGAGGAGGAGAGAGGAGGAGGCATCCGGGGTTGGCGAGGAGGCGGCTCCGCGCCCCGCTGCCCGCCGGCACCTTCGCTGCCGCCGCCCGCCTGGCTGCGCAGCCCAGACGCGCCGCCACCCGGGGGCCGCTGCTGCCGCCGCAGCCACTGTCGCCGGACCGACCGCCGGCGCCGGCAGACCTCTCCTCGGGCCGGGTTCTCGGGGTTCGTCTTTGCTTCTTGCCTTTTCCCTCCTTCCACCCTCTTTCTAAGTCTAGATGGGGACAGGCAATGGAGATGGGCCCGGGGCGTGCGCAAGTTTGCGCTCCCGCCTCGGGGGCGGTGGAGAGCCGAGCGCGGCGCAGAGCAGGTGACTCCAGGCTCTCGGGCCCATGGGAACTTTTAAATGGCAGATGCCCTCGCTGTCTTCTGCCTCCTGCGTTTTCTCCCCGCTGCTCCGCTCTGTCCTCCTCTCTCCAGTCTCTCCTCTTCTCTCATTCTCCCTCCTCTTTCCCTCTCCTTCCCTAGGGCGACTCCCTCCCGAACCCCAGCACTTTATCCCGGTCTACCTTTCTCTGAGACTCTGTGTCTCCCCCCAGATTTGGGGGTGTTCTCTGCTGACCCCCTAGGAGGCGGGGCTGGGGGTGTAATCTTAGAGAACGCGCGCTGGAGGCACAGCTCTCGCCTCTGTCCTATCCCGGGTCCCCAGGGCGCTCCTGACAAGCCCCCCAAACCCCGGAGTCTCGCAAACTCTCGGCAGGCGCGGTGGGAGCAAGGGCGGGGAGCCGGGCGGTGCTGATAACCGGGCGATCAGAGCATCCTGCCTTGGCCTTGACATTCTCGCAGGAAGCCAGAGCCTCAGTCTGGAGATAAAAAGGGACCCACTTAAAGAAAAAACCCAACTGCAAATCTCGTTAAGTTTCTTCTGATAAGTGGTTCCAGTACCCCCCTCCTCCTGGCCGCTTCCCAGCCCCCTCCTTCCTAACCCTCACTCCCCGCGGCCCCCTCCCCCAGAGCCATTGAGCTGGAGAGAGAATCGGGGCACTCAGGCATGCAGTTAATAACTGCCAGTGCCTTGCAATTCCAGGTCCTCGCTCGCGTTGGGGCTACCGTTTGGTGGCCAGCTGAGGCGGGCAGGGCTGAGAGCTGTGCTTGCCGGTTTAAATGATGCTAAAGTGGCCTTTCTGGAGGACTAGGGGGTGCGAGGGAGAAAGAGAGAGAGAGAGAGAGAGAGTTGGGCAGCCACGTTGGGCTTGGCACGAAGGCCGGTGGTAATCGTATTCCCTGCTAATGTTTGTAAATGAGACCCGGGCTCGGCTGGGGGACAGCGTCTTTATTTATGATTGATGTTCTGTAACATAAGGAATGACAAGAACGTGGCAGACAAGAGGAGAGGAACCAGAAGGGCTGGCGAAAGCCCTTTGCAGGGTCCTATTGTTATTCTGGGCTGGAGAAAATTTTTCCACGGCCAGATTTACAGCGCTGGTATTTGCTGGTATTTGCTCCCGGTTGGCCGGAATGTCAGTTAACACAATTTTCATTAGATAACTCGTTTTCAATCTGGGGAGCTCGGGCTGCTGCTGGGAGGGAGAGGAGAGCCGTGGCTGGGGGCCGAGGGGTGGGTGCGGCTCCCCCGGGGCTGATTTCTGAGCTGGGGGGTGGGCGGTTGAACTTCAGTCTCTTCCTTCTCCAGCTCAAGGGTCTTTTGTGGAGCTGTTGAGGTCACCCAAATCTTGATTCCAGTTGGGCTCCCATTGATCTGGGAACCCTTTGTTAGGGTTTTAGAAGATGCTGGAAAAGCAGATTTGACCTGGAAAGGATGAAGATGAGGGGTGGAGGAGAGTCTTGTTCAGGTAATGAGGAGAGAGGCCAAGACCTCTCCCCCCACAGGATCTGTACCTGGTGGGGGTGTTCATTAAGACAATGGCTGGTGAGTCTGGCACAAAAGGAAAAGGTGCTGGGGGAAGGGGGTAGTTCATTTACATGGATATTAAGTGGGGGGGGGGTGTCCCCGTGGGAGTTTGAAAGGCTGCACACTTCTAGCCAGCAGAGAAATAAACGAGGCAGCGGTGGCTGCGTGCAGACATCCAGGCCCTGACATCTGCCACAGTCCCCGCCCTCCTCCTGAAATGTTGACCCGCTCCCCTGCCCAGCAGGCCGGCCGCCTCCTCTCATGGTCTCACTGATGGCATTTTTGTTGGAAACGGATTATGAGCCTAAGCACTTGCGCGGGATCATCTCTGGTGCATAATACTAATGACTCCTACGCCACACTTTTATTTTCATTTTTTTCCCTTCCCACTTGCCTCTTATGGGGGAGATAACCAGAAAGGAAAACTTCGGCTGGCTGGTTCGGAGATGCGGGTAGGAGAGGTGGGCCCCGTGCAGGCCCAGAGCTGCGGCCCACTCGGCCCACTCGGGGCGCGGCCCAGAGGCCTGTGAGTGGGAGGTGTGTGGTTTCAATTCTTGGTTGTTCAGGTTCAGTGGTTTCAGGCAGCCTGGTTGCTGAGCGTTGAAGTGACCGAGGCAGCAAACGTGGCCCCTGTCCCCAGGCCAGACCGTGCTGCTGACGCCACTCCGATCCTGGCAAGAAAGGTGACCTTGTACCAGCCCGGCGTCCAGCCCCCCGGAAGTATATATTTTTCAAATATGGACGCAGTCAGTTATTATTCCTTGCAGCGCCGTCTCCAAACACGGCAGGGCTGTTTTCCTGGGGTGGAAGACAGTCAACAGTCTTAATGACTTCTGGGCTGGTGGTAAAGATGCTCTGACATGTGGTACCCACTCCAGGACCCCGGAAACTGCTTCCCCCTTTTCTTTTCTTCTTTTTCTTTTTTTTCCCTCTGCTGCTAGCAGTCCAGGAAACGAGAAGAAATAAAATTCCATCCCAAAGATAATGCTGGGCATATTTCATTTGGTTATAAGATTGCTTTATGGTGAACATTACTAATGCAGTATTTTTTTATGGCTTTTCTGTGTATAATCGTCGTAAACGGATTCATACCTTTATGATTTTTCTTTTTCTGCTTTACTTTGCCACTTTTTTTACGATGCTCTGGATCCAGGCTCCCATGCTATCTTTTTTTTTCCTCAAAGAGGGTTAATCAAGTTAATAAGAGTTGAGGGCGCTCAGTGGAAATGAGGGCGTCCGGTCCAGACGCACCTGTGTGTTTCTTGGGAGAAAGGAGGTTGGCTGGGGGGACCTCATAGTACGAGTTTTGGAGGAAGAGGCAAATTCTGCTTGGGATGCTAGCATTTAGGGAGGAAGATCGACGGGGCGAGCGAGACAGGCTGGACTTTTGTAAGGAGTTTGGAGAAACTTCTGGGGAGGCTCAGTTTCTTGGCACACGCGAGATGGGGCTTGATGGAATGTTTTTCCCTGCTCGAAGTTTAGAAAAGCGCGTGGATGTGATTAAAATGTTATAACCTTATGATATTCTGAAGTGCATAAATTTTACATATCAGCCACAGAGAGTTTAGACGTCCATTAGAGCCTCTGACAGCTTGACTTATCTAAATGTGCTATCATTTAACAATGTGTCAAAATTCCTCTTTCTGTAGATGACAGCAGTAAATAAGCTATCAGCTCTTGGCGGAATCCTAACTTTGCAAACTTCGCTGTAATAGAATTGCTGCTGGTGGGGAGCGTGAGCAGACCCAGGCCCAGGCCCAGGAGACGGGTTGGCACTAGGCCAGGGCTGTGGGGGTTGGAGGGGGAGGACAAGAAGACATGGGGAGGGCACAGGGGGCGGAGGGAGATTTCTAGCAGCAGCTCTGTGAATAAGACCGAACAATTGGCCAGCCCCCTGGACCCTCGCAAGTCCACCCAGTGGGTGACCCCATTCCATCTGCCTCTCCAGGTCATCGGAACCCACACCCTGTGGGCGTTTTTTGCAGAAGGAGCTAGAAACAGGTGTTGAGAATTTATTTAAAGAACCCAGCAGTCTTTTCTGGGCATCCCAAAATTCTGGTTCTCAGCTCTGCAGAAATTGCTTCCGAAAGATGGACTCTCTCTCTGAGTGCTAGAAGAAAAACGAGCCGCGTGTCATCCCCGACGGCTTTTGTTGTTGGAGGTCTTGAAGTTTCTTTTATTAATACCTGAATTCACTGTAGAAAATTGAGACACCACGGACAAGCCTAAAGAAGCAAATAAGCATCTCGGTGGGTTATTTCAGATGAGCACGGCGCTATGTTGACCAGAGGGAACAGCTTTTCTGATGGTGGTGGTGATTTTACTTTTTTTCTTTCTTTTTCTTTCTTTCTTCGTCGTCATCTTTTTTTTGTTTGTTTTTTTTTTTTTAGCTCTCCTGTTAAAAAGAGGATTCTATCTTTGAACTTGACATTCTGTCGTGGTAACCTTTCCTCCAGCAGATGGGATTTCAAACGTGAGCACCTTGGCTGGTGCTAAATTTGGTCCTGGGTGATGGTGGACGTGGCCGGCTAGAAATTGTGATTTTCTCTGCTGCTCTCTGAAAGGGCTGAATTTCCGGCGGTTTCCCAGTTATCTAATTCAGAGGCCGAGCCTGGCAGAGGGTGAGCGTGGGAGCTGGACTGAGGTGGTGGCCTGCTTTGGAAGTCAGGGTCCAATCTTCTGTTTGATTTCTGTCTCTGGGGCGGGGTGGGGGGGGTGCTGCTCTTTATTTGTGACAGTGGCTTATACTGAAGGTGTCAGGGAAAGTGGATGTGGTTGGCAGAGGGGAGGGGCCCCAAGACCTCTAGTCTGTGTGCCTCTAGCACCCCTGGGCGAGTCACCCAACATCCCAAGTCTTCCATTTCTTAAGCCTTCGCAGGGGCCGGCTGTGCCCACCTGGTCTGCTGTACTGGGTTGTTGTAAAGGTGACGGACGCTAACACACTTCGTGTACTAGTCAAATATGTTGTCTGCTAATGACCTTGGGGCCCTTCGTGGTGGCGGGGTGCTGTTGAGCTTTTAAGCAAATTTTTGGGATGAGAAATTAGGATGGAGTTACTTGATTTCTAAGCCTTGATGAGCTTTTCACAAAAATGGCTTGTAGCATTTTGTAGGATATGGCCGATATAGTCCCGTCATCTCCAGCCACTCTCCCCCCACTCGCTCTGCTCTGGTCTCAGTGGCCTTTTTGTCCCTCAGATACATTGAGCACATGCCTACCTCAGGGCCTTTGCACTTGCTGTTCCCTCTGCCTGGGATGCTTTTCCTCCAGATCTTCCCATGGCTGGTTCCTTCAGTCTCAGCCCAAATGTCAAGATCATTCAGGCTAAAGAAGGCTAAAGAAGCTTCCACAACCTCTTTTCCCCTTTAATGTGCAAATGTGCTTCCCTGTCTCCAAGGACAGTGTTTCCCTGAGGGTTTGACCTCAGGCCTTCTCAGGATGTGGCGTCTCTCTAGACACTCTAGGAAGCGTTCCTCTACCATCAGGGATGGCAAACTTTCCGTAAAGAGTCAGATAATAATATACTTCAGGCTGTGTAGGCCATATGGTCTCTGTTGCAAGCACTCCACTCTGCTGCTGTAACATGACAGCAGCCATAGACAATAGGCACCAATGGGCGTGGCTATGTTCTAATAAAACTTTATTTACAAAAACAAGTAGAGGGCCGGATTTGGGCTGAGAGCCGAAAGCCATAGTTTGCTGACTCTGGTCTACTGGTCTACTTGATGGCTATCGTACAGGCTGTGGTATGCCTGAACTTTTTCACTTTACAGTTAAGAGTATTAAGGTGGATCAAACTCATTTCCAGAAATTTGTTCTTTACTCTTTCCCTCAAGACGGAAGCACGAGGAGCCGAGACGGTGAGGGGCCCCTGCCTGGCCTCCAATCCTGGCTCTGTCCACCTTCTAGCTGTGTGACTTTGGATAGGTCACTTAACCTCTCTGAGCCTTGCTTTCCTTGTCTTTAAATGGGACTAATAATAGTCTCTACCTTTTAGATTGTTGGTTAAGATTAGAGCACTTTGAACGGGAAAGTGCTTAGCACAGCCAGACACACGGTTACTGCTCCGTAAGGGCCTTACTTCTCATTGTTGGCATTTTTAGGGTGAGAGAGGGGTGGGAAACCAACCAAACCGCAGCCCCTGGAACTTGCTGGCCTGGCAGGCTGTTCCAGAGATTTCTGGGCAAGTTTTCTCTCTCACTCCATTGGGGGCTTGCTATATTCGTATATTACTAATATCATATGTAACGTCTTATATTTTGGGAGCTCCGACCACAGAGGTGGTAGACGGGGAGTTGTGTCTGGCCCGTGGATGTGTCTGTCTAGATCAGTGCAGTATTTAAAGACACTTTTGTATAAGTCATCAGCATTTAGAACATGGGAGCTGTTCCCTGTGAAATCCAGATACCTAGTGTCCCTTAAAAACCAAGAGCTCTGGCCACACAGGGAAAGGCATGACAAGCAGAGGGAACAGCCAGTGCAAAGTTGAGGGTCTGCAGTGGTCAGGCCAGCTGTAGGGGTCACAAGGAGGGAGCCGTAGAGGCCACTGGCTGCCTCTCTCCAAGGATCTGGTGTCAGAGGAGGGTGCATTTCCAGAAAAAACGAAAGGCCTCGACCAGCCCCGTGAAGTCCCTGATTGGGAGGGCACAGCCTGCTGTCTCTGCCTCTCCCTTGTAGCTCAGCCGCCCCCAAAGTGGGCCGGTGGCTGCCCCCTCCTTCCCAGTCTCTTCCCCACTCTCACCCCCAGCCTCTGCCATCCTTCAGTTCAGCCAAATGAAGCAGCAATTCCAGGATACGCATTTGTCGTTAAAAAGAAAGCAAGCAAGAAGAAAATCAATCCTTCGGCCTCTCTGGCCTGCGCTGGGCGTCTGCCTGGATGCCGGGAGCCTCTCCAAGTGCCAGCGCGTGCTGGCCGGGTGAATAGCTCCCCGGGAACCGTTCGAGTGGATCGACTTGTCCAGCCGGCTGTGTGAGTGTGGGTGCCGCGGGCGCGGAGACCACAGGGGTCACCAGGGCGGCCTGGTCGCGGGCAGATTTCCCTGAGCCGGGCAGTCACTCAGAGGCCACTCTGCTGGGGGCACCTGCTCCGGGTGCCTGTCACGGGTCCAGGTGTCTGAGGGGTGTGGTGTGGGCTGTAGAATCAAGCCCTGCACCCTCCCAACCCCAAAGACATTCAGTGTGGACCCTGGAGCCAGGTGGCCTGGGTTCAAGTCCCAGCTCTGCCACTTACCGGCTGTGTGACCTTGGGCAAGTCGCTTAACCTCTCTGATCCTTGGTTTTCTCACATGTAAAATGGGGATAATAGTAGTATCCACCTCCTTAAGGATTGTTGTGAGGATTAAGTGAGTTAATGCGTGTGAAGTGTGAGATCTGTGCCCTGCACACAGAAGCACTGTATACTGCTAACAATAATAGTAATCGCTATTGTCCCTCACTCTGGAAATGTATGTTTGCCACTCACAGTATAATTAATAACTACAACTGATAATTATGTAAATAATAATAATAAATACTATAACTAATAATTACATACTGGAGATATCGTGGTGAACGAGGGAGGCAGATTGGCAGCTCTCACTGAGCCCGCCGATGGTGGGGAGGGTGGGTGCCCGTGTCATTGGACAGGCGGGTGCGTGGTCGCATGCTGTGACTGGATTCTGAGGTGGCGTGCGGCTGCAGAACCACCTGGGTCTGAGCCTTGGGGGAGGCTGCCTGGAGGAAGTGACCCTCCAGCTGAGGTCTCCAGGATGAGGTGAGAGACAAGCATCCCCACAGAGGGAATAGCATGTGCTAAGGCCCTGAGGGCAGTGGAAGAATAGTGCGTGTAAGGAAGTGAGGGCAGGCAGTGAGGCTGGGGGCGGAATCTGAGTGGCTGCTGGACCCGCCCCATCCGCACGCTTGCCCTCTGTCGACTGGGAGGGAGGATGGAGGATAAAATCGGATTGTTCGGCACAAGCGTGGCTCGGAGTGAGTGCTCTCTCAGTGGGCACTTTGTAACCTGTCAAACACAGTAAAAGCTTGGGTGTCGCCGTCTCCTGTTTCTATCTCGTGATCACACACAGGGCAGCCAGGGCTCAAATCCCAGCTCTGCTCCCTCCCAGCTGTGTCCCAGGGCAGCTCAGTTCCCCTCTGCGACGTGGTTTTCTCATCTGTAAGATGAGTGTAGTTCTGGGACCTCCCAGGCCAGGAGGGTGCGCCTTGCGGCTCTCCGACTGTAGGGAGTGTGACGGGTGGGTGGCCCCGGAGGCTGCTCTCGGAGACCCGCCTCACAGCTGCCCCGGCCGGCCGCGGACCGAGTGTCGCAGAGGTCTACAGCAGGCATGCCTGGGACACGGGACAGCTCTGCTGGCTCCGGACTCCTCGGGATCTAGGACACTGCCACTAACCAGCCAACCTTCCTCCCTTCCTTCCTCCCTTCCTTCCTGTCTCCTTGCCTCCCTCCCTCCCTCCCTCGGGCTCCCTCCCACAGGCGCAGGCATTGGCTCTGATAAATCCTGCCTTTGTGTCTCCTTCTCGGAGGACCACAGTCTCCTGCAGGAAAAATGAAATGAGACTCTGACGTCCAGCTAAGGCACCCGGCGCATAGGAAACGCTCAGTCGAGGTGCCTGCTATGTCTTGTTCGGAGCCTGGGGGACTGTCACTAAGCATTGCCTCTTCCTGGTTGTCTAGAAGTTCTCACTTGGCCTATAGGCCCTGAGTGATGAGGTCCCCCCTTCCCTTTGTCACCCCCCATTATCTCTCACTCTTGTCTCCTGCCACTCTCCCCCTCTTGATTCAAGCCACTCTGGCCTCCTCACTGATCCTCACACTCGCCAAGCACGTTCCAACCCCAGGGCCTTTGCACTTGCTGTTCTCTCTATCTGAGACACTCTTTCCCAGGCATCTCCATAGTTCTCTCTCTCATCCATTCAGTCCTCTGCTTAAACGTCACCTCTTCAGAGAGGTCCTCCCGAACCTCTCCTTCCAAAATAGCCTCCCCCCATCTCCTTACCCTGCTTTACCTGATGGGACAATGCGTATTTATTTCTCCATTTGTTTACCGTCTGCCTCCCTGCCTGGAGAAGGCAAGGACATCCTAATTTCTCCATAAATATTTGAGTCGTGGAGTGGGTGAAGGGTGAGGAGAGCGAGGTGGGGGCAGCAGCCTGGAGTCTACCTTGAGGGGCAGCCCCGGGGGACCCAGCTCCTCCCAGACCCCCGGCTGCTTCACTCGGCACTGGCTCCTGAAAGTCGCTCACTCGGCTGGGAGCTGGGCCCGGGCCTCAGGCCCCGGACGCGCGTTTATCTTTAGCTCGTCCGCCTCACTTTAGAAACTGGTGACCCCGATTCCAGCCTGCGAGGTGGCTCCCATCCTAATTAATAGATCCATTAATTAATTGCCAGCAGGCTGTGGGCCATTAGCGATGGTTTGGTGGCCTCAGTCACAGACGGCTCAGAGCAGGGCCCTGCAGCCTGTGGGACGGCGTCGTGGGGACACAAGACAACCAGTTGATGTTTTTGGACCCAGATGACATTCCTCTCCCGATGCCTGGTTCCCGGCCCACCTGATAGCCCAGCAGGGGTCAGAAAGAGACCGAGATCTGTGGACAGCGACCCCGGAGCTGGGGGGTTTCCTTCTCAGCATCCCCGGGACCCCGAGTTTATAAGCAGGGGAGAGGCGATTCTCCCCCTTTCCTTCTGTGGCTGAGGGCCGCTGTCCGGGCCTCAGTTTTTCTGTCTAAAATGGAGCTTCCCCGGGTTGTCGAGACAGGTCGGTCATTCATTCGTTTAACGCACAGTGTCCGGCGCCTGCCCCGGGTCAGGTGCGGCGAGAGGTGTTGGCCGCGCAGCAGGAACCGGACGGACCGGCGCCACCCTCAGAAGGCTTTCGTCTCATGATCGTCTGGAGACAGAGGGTTCCTCGTCGAGGGAGCGGGAAGTCGAGAGCCCCGTCCCGATACAGACGCTTAGCCGAGGGCTGGCCCGCTGTGAGCCTGCCCGACATGGTGACGTCGTGAATCATTATCTTCATTAACAATCATCATCGTCATTATTGTTGAAATGGGAGGGCGTTCCCTGCTGACTCCTGGGAGCAGCCCCCCCCCCCCAGATTCGAGCCTGGCCTGGAGCAGTCAGACCTCAGTCAGGACCCTGTCTTGCTGCTTCCGTGCTGAGGGGCTTTGGGCAACTCACTCGACTTTTCTAAGCCTCAGTTTCCTCATCTGTAAAGTGGGAATTAAATACAGCCTCTGCCTCACAGGGCCCTTGCGAGGGTTGATGAGGTGAAGCGTGAAAGCCCTCAGCACAGGGCCTGGGACACGGTGATGCCTGGGAAACGAGAGCGGTGTTACTACTTTTATTATTATTGTCATTGTTGGGGTTTCTCCTTCACCTCCTGGGCCTCGCTGTCCCGCGGCCAGACGGACGGGAGGTCAGGCCACTGGCCGGCCTTAGCCAGGCCCGGCTTTTGCCGGCTTTGGAGGGTCAGAGGACGCTCTCCGCGTAGGAGGGCTGGCGGTTCTTTGACAAATAGCTGTTGACCCTGACTGCATGCCGGACGGCGGTCAGGGCCCTTCATGGTGTCATCTCGCTTAATTTCACAACAACCCCGGAAGGGAGGACGACGACTAGCCCCATTTCACAGCTGAGCAGACTGAGGCACGGAAGGTGAAGTGCAAGGCCGCATTGTCCGCCAGCAGCAGGGCCTGGACTCGAACCAGGACCCAGTTCTGTCGGGCACTGATGTCCCTTCTCCTGACCCGCTAGTGGCCAGAGGTGCCTCTCCCAGAGCGACCCCCTTACCCCTGCCCCCCTAGGGAACCCCCCACCTGTAGTCACTATGCTTGTACTTTTCCCTTTACTATTCTTTTAAACCTCTTGAAACACCTGGCCGCTGTCATCTCGTGGAAGTGAACCCCGGCCCGGAAGCCTGAGAGGCGCGGCGCGGGTGGGGGGGACCGTGTTAATAACACGAGCAGGATTCCCTTCTCCTGCCTGGACCGTGAGCGCCGCCCGCCCGCCGGGTCCGGAGCCGCGGGGCCGCCCTGTCGTCGGGCTGCGTTCCGCATGATGGACTTCTCGGCCGGGCTGATAATAAGCAGGTATTGATTGCTGCCTCGGTCATTATCAAGATTTATTTAGTCAATATGGCCTCCCCGGTCAATAAATCGTGTCGTTGATAAAGAAGGAAGGAGATAGACTTGTGGGCTTTATTAAAAAAGTTTTTTAGATTTGTTTTTAACAGCCAAGCCCAGCCCCCCTTTCCGGGGCTGTGTCAGCCCCACCCTACATGGCGTGTTTCGTTCCGTCAGCTCTTTCCTTTCATGCTGGAACTTTCCCTTATCGCTCTGGTTTCTGGATGCAAAGACTCGGGGCCACAGCTGGGTCTGGAGTGGCCTCTGGGACTCTGATGTCTCCTCACGTTTCCAGTCTGGCCAGTCTTTGCTCTGAACCTGACATTTATTCAGCAGAGAGCAGATATTTATCGGGCGTGCGCTGCGGGCCCAGCACAGTGCCAGATGCTGGGTATGGAGGGGCAAGCTGAACAAATAAATGTGTAATTACAGAAATGGAAAGAATGGAGGAAAGAAGTGACCAGATGCTGAAATCGAGATTGAGATGAGGGAAGCACCTATTTATTCAGGGTGATTATAGATGGCCACACTGCGTAGGTGACATTTAGGCAGAGACCTGAACGATGAGGAGCTGGTCAGGCAAGTTCAGGCGTAAGAGACATTATAACTACAGGAATAGCCTGTGCAAAGGCCCTGAGGTGGGAATCAGCTTGACACGTCCAGGAATTGAAGGAAGACCAGTGTGGCTGGGACAGGGTGGGCAAGGAGGGGAGGGGATGAGGTCTGAGCGGGAGGGAGGACCAAATCAGAGAGGCCCTTGTAGACCACAGTGAGGGGCTGGATTTGGCTGGATTCTGTTCTCCGGAAAGCAGGAAGACATGGAGAGTTAGAAGCAGTGGAGAAACAGGACCCAGTTTGTGTTTGGTTCCCATTGGGTTCGGCCTGATAGGGAACATTGAAGGAAGGGAAGGGACCTTTAGAAAATAGGTCAAGAGAGCTTCTGTGATAAACTGATGTGAATCTCTGCCCAGGGAGGGTCTTAGTAGGAAGGCTTGGGGCACACGAGTGTTCTGAGGACGGCACCCCTCAGTGGTGGGGGTGGAGAAGGTTGCCATGGGGACGTGCCTGATGCCCCCTGGGTGGCAGGTTAGGAAGGGGGTGGCTGCTTCCCCTGTACAAGTGGCCAGCTGGTGTGGGTTTTGGAGGCTTCTAGTGGCAGGGACACAGTGGGCAAGGGGTGTTGCATCCCCCTCCTCAGAAACAGAGCTGGTGCAGCGGGGCTGGGGGTCGGGGGGAGGGTCTTGAGTTACGTTCTGAGAAGGGCTCTGCACACTGGCCTTCCAGGCCTGGTTTCTAGCATGTTCCAAGTGTTGCTCATTAGGAAAGACCATGAAAAGATGAGGCGACCAAGATGGTGTAGGTATCAGAACCCAGGCCACGTGAGGGTGCTCTGTCCCGGGGGCCATGTCCTGGCCTTCATATATGGGGACGCTGTTGGGCAGAAGAGGGGTTGGATGTCTACCTGGGGGATTATAGGGGATGTGGGCTGCAGTGCAGAGTAAAGAGGACTTTTCTCACCCTTTAGTTTTGTCCAGTCTGTGAGCACCCGTGCCCTGGAAGTCTAGCGGGGGCTGGGTGATCCCCCGTCTGCCGTCCGTCCAGCGTCCTTTCATCTGTTCCTCGATTGTCTGCTCACTCTCCCATTTTCATCCACCCACTCAGCACTTCATCCAGCTTTCTTCTTTCCCATTCCTACTGACCTCATCCACCGATCCATTCATCTGTCCGTATATCTAATTATCCATCCATCCCTCCATCCGTCTGTCCGTCCATCCCTCCGTCTGTCCATCCGTCCATCCATATGTCCATCCGTCCATCCGTCCACCCATCTATCCACCCATCCATCCATTCATCCATCCATCCGTCCACATCCACCTACCCATCCATCTATCCATTCATCCACTTAGCCACCCAGCAACCCATCATGCCCCCATTACTTCTCCCCTGGACTTTGGTCTCCCAATTTGCTTTCCTGTACTGACTCTGGCCTCCCCCACTCTTTTTAACACATAGCAGCTAGTGAGATGATTAAAAACCTGTTAAGAACCATTTCCAATGGCTCTTCATTGCTTTTGAGGTGAAGGCCCCAATGTGACCTTCTGGGCTCAGTTCTTGGTTTATAGTATTGCAAGTCTTCTATTTTCTTGTCGAACTTTTGTGTAGTTGTTCTATCTACTGTTGAAAGTGAGATATTGAAGTCTCTATTATTGTCAAATTATCTATTTCTCCCTTCATTTCTGTCCGTTTTTGCTTCATGTGTTTTGGTGCTCTGTTATTAAGTGCATATATGTTTTTAATTGTTATATCTTCCTAATAGATTGACTCTTTTGTCATTATAAAATGCTCATCTTTTTCTCTAGTAACATTTTGTTTGTTTGTTTTAAAGTCTATTTTGTCTATCTGTATAGCTCCTCACCCTTTCTTATGCTTGCTGTTTGCATGAAATATCTTTCTCCATCCTTTTATTTTCAAT
Organism: Diceros bicornis minor; assembly: GCF_020826845.1. Classification (NCBI taxonomy): domain Eukaryota; kingdom Metazoa; phylum Chordata; class Mammalia; order Perissodactyla; family Rhinocerotidae; genus Diceros; species Diceros bicornis. The sequence continues at coordinate 9,414,741 of NC_080774.1, forward strand.
CTGTTTGTGTCTTTGAATTTAAAGTGTGTCTCCTGTAGACCAGTGTATAGTTAGATCTTGTTTTTCTATCCAGTCTGAAACCTCTGCCTTTTAATTGGATTGTTTAATCCATTCACATTTAGTATTATTATTGACATAGTTGGATTTACATCTGCCATTTTGCTTTTTGTTTTCTATCTCATGTCTTTTTTGTTCGTCTGTTCCTCCTTTACTGCTTTCTTTTGCATTGAGTGAATATTGTCTAACACAGTACTTTAATTTCATTAATGATTTCTTGACTATATTTTTGAGAGTTTTTTTTTAGTGGTTGCTCTAGGGTTTCCATGTATGTCTAAACTTATCAGAATCAGCTTCAGATTTATAATACCTTAATTCTAGTATATTCTCTGTTCTTGACCTTGATCTTGAGCCACATTCCCTGAGCCTTCTGTGTTCCAGACACACGTCTTCTTTCATTTTCCTTTGCACTACACCCGCCTGTGGATGACCTGCTCCCCCCTGCTTGGGACACTCTTCCCACGTGTCCCCTCTGTCAACTCCTCTTCGACCCTGGGAGCTTACTCAATATCATCTCCTTGGGGCAACTCCCCTGCCATCCCCTGAGATGGTGGACCCCACCTCTACTGTACTTAACATGGTGAGGATCAGACATTGCTCTGTGGACTATTGATTATGCCGGCCTCCTTCTGTGACCTCTAAACCCCATGAACTCCCTGTCTCCAGAACCTAGCAACAGAGGGCTGACCACATAGTAGGCCCTCAAAAAGTGTCAGTCAAATGAACAAACAAGGATAGATGTGAATTTCGTGCGACTGTATTTACATACTTATGTGTGTATGACTGCATCTTTGTGTGTGTGTCTTTGAGTATGTTTATGGGTCTTTGCACATTTATGTGTGTGTCTGTGCTGTTGTATTTGTATCTTAATGTGTTTCTGTATATGTCTGTGTCTGAATGTCCTTCTGAGTGTCTTTGAACGTGTGCCTGTGTGTCTGCATCTGTGTGTGTGCACACGCCTGTGGCAGTGTGTGTCTTTGTCCCTATGTGCGTCTTAGTGTGTATGTGTTGTATGTTTGTGTGCTCACGCTCCCAGGCAGCAGCTCCTTTCAACGTCCTTTTGCCATGCAATTATTTTTTGACTAGTTTGGTGTAGCATTTAATGATTTCCCCACAGCTGAGCACGGTCCCCCGAGTATTGATCTTGCTGCAGTGGAGGTGACTCAGGGTAACGTGGGGCCAGCTGGCGGGTGCTGCCTCCTTAGGATGGGCTGCTGCGTCTCTCCCAGCCCCGCCTTGATCCCTTAGGGGGAGAACCCCAGGTTGGTAGCTTGGTGCAGGGGCAGAGTGGGGCTCCTGCCAGACAGACTGGCCCCCTCTCCGCACTGCGTGATGCAGCCAGGGGACTGTCCCTTTGCAGGAAATGAGCATAGCAGTAACAGTCACCTCAGGGTTGTAAATGAGATAACCCATCTGAAGGGCCCGGCACGGAGCCCGGCACGTACCAGGCCCTCCATAAATGTCATTTTGTCTCCTGCTGTCATGCTTGCTCTCTGTTACCTCTTCCTTCAAGGGGGCCCTTTCCAAATGGCTTCTCTGGGGCCGTCCAAGTGCTGCACACCTGCTGCAGCGAGAGCAGCATGCTAACCCACAGGTGCACACAGAAGTTCAGAGCCTTCCTGTAGACACACAGGATTTTCCCAGTAAAGATGGGATGTTACCCCAGGAGTTTCTGGCTTCTAGAAATCTGTCAGCTGCTTCCATAGTCTCCAGCCTCAGATCTCTGTCGTGCTCCCCTATATTCTCCGTATCCCCAAACTGCCATACTCCTTACACTTCCCAGCCCTGCATTTGCTTTTCCCTCTGCCTGGAAGACTGTTCCCTTTGTTCTTTGCTGGCCCCAGCCTCCTTCCCTGACTCCGTGCTGGGTTGGGCTCCATCCTCAGTCTCCAGCCTGGACATCCCTGGCCTGGGCTGGTTCCTTGTTGGTCTCCCCCATCCGATGGTGAGCTCATCACTGTACGTCACAGCTGCAGTAACTGCTGTGGCCCTTGGTGAAGGCTGAGTGCCTGGTACCTGATCAGAGGCCAGTTTAAACACTGAGGTTCCTGGCTTCTCTTTAGTAGAAGAGCTGGCATCCCTGGGCCTGCACTTCATGCAGAGCAGCAGTCAGCTGAGCTGCGTAACGGAGTGGGAACTGGGGGTGATTTCCCATTTTGCACAACCCCCACTGAGCCCTGTTGTCCCATTGATGCTCCCTGTCGGGCCCCCCTAAGGCATGTGAGTTAGCAAGCTCGCTCTAGGGACCAGCTCTTCTCCCTTCGTGGTTGGTGTGGAGGTGATTCTGCCTTCTCTGGCCTCAGTGTAGCCATGCCAGAAAATGGGCAGAATTCACATGACCATTCAGGTATGAGAGGAGCTCAGAAGTTTTTTTTTTTTTTAATTTAACAAACACTTATCAAAGGTGGCTGTGTGCCAGACACAACTCTAAATGCTTCCTAAATACCGTCATTTAAGTGATTTAATTCCCATAGCAACTCTATGATGTAGGCACTATTAATATCCCCATTCTGCAGAGGAGGAAGGCTGAGGCTAAGTGGCTTGCCCAAGGTCACTCAGCAGAGTCAGGCAGTCTGACTCCAGAGCCTGTGTTCGTAGGCTCTCCTGCCCCTTGTTATTTTGTGGAGACCCAAAGCAGAGACGGTGTAGTTGGGAAGGGGCCACTGTCTGTGCGGGTCTGCCTTCTAAGGTCTTACGTGACGGCGTTTAGCTCACAGTGGACAGCGCTAGCTGGCAGGAGCGGGGGCCGGGCCAGGATTCCCGGGAGTGGGCACTGACCAGCAGCTGGGATGTCAGGGTCCTGGGGGCCAAGGTTGGAGCTGGTGACCAGGGCCGAGACTCCGGGAGGAGCCAGGCCTACTCCCTGCCCGTCACGTCCTGGGGTCGCTGGACCCCGGGCCCCCGGGGCCAGCAGCCTGGGAGCCTCTCTGAGCCAGTGTCATCCCTTGGAGGGCGTCCTCCTCAGCCTCCGTGAGCAAGAGGCTTGGTCCCACGGCCCATGGCCTACTTTGTGAAATTCATCTCTGGGAAAAAATGCTTCTCCGAGCAGAGCAGAGCATCTTGGCATCTCGTGGTGGGTGAGGCCATGTGAGGCCCTCTGCCTCCCCGGAGCGGGCAAGAGAGAAACCCAGGCTCAGCTCCTGCTTCCCACTTTGCTGCCAAGGTGGGGCGCCCTGGGGCCAGCTGCTCCCCGGCCCCACAGCCCCCAGAGCCGGCCCAGCTGCCCAGCTGCCCCATCAGTGCACGTTACCTTGTCCCCGGCCCGGGTCGGCCCTTGAGTGGTCAGGCTGGCCCAGCTGCCAGCAGGTGAGTGGGCTTGGGCCGGAGCGTAATTTGTTTCTCTGGGATGTATCGATGAGCTGCCCTCATTAAGCACCTTACTAATGAGAATCAAACCACTTCTCGGGGAGCTGGTGGATCTGAGCCTGGCACTGCCGTGAGCAGACCACTCAGTTGCGCGGGGGTCTCCGTTTGTCTTCCATACTGGGGGGCCTCCTGTGTTCTCTCCCCTCCACACCAGACCTGGGGTTTGCTGTGTCCATCTTGACCACGCACAGCAGGCCCCTGGAGAACTCGGGGGCTGTTGAGAGCGGACTAAAGAGTCATAAGGCGGAGGCTCATTGTGGCTTCCTTTGGGAGAAGTCCTTCTCACCACCGGTCAGATCCATTGGGCTGTTTCTCATGCTGGGCCTCTTCGGTCGGTCTGTGAGGAAAGGGAGATATTGGGGACGAGGACAGTTCATATGTGTGACTGTGTGTGTCTGTCATTTATGGCCGTGTAACAAACCACCTCAAAACTTCGTGGGGTAAAACAACTCCTTATACTCACAGAATCTGTGCGTCCGAAGTTAGCACGGAGCCCAGCTGAGTCAGCTTGTCTCTGCTCCGTGATGTCTGAAGCTTCAGCTGGGAAGATTCAAATTTTGGGGCAACTTGACAAGTTATGTGTCTAGCGGTTGATGTTACCGTTGGCTGGGACCTCAGCTACCAGCTAGAACGCCGACCTGAGGCCTGTTAGGTGGGCTCTGTGTGGGCTACTTTGGGCTTCCTCACAGCATGGCGGCTGGGTTCCCAGGGTGAGTGTCCCCAGGGAGCGAGGTAGAAGTGAAGGCGTTTCCATGATCTAGCCTTGGAGGTCTCAGAGTGTCACTTCCATCTTCCCTGCTGGTCAAGGCAGTTACAAAGGACAACCCAGTTCAAAGAGAGGGAAGACCCCACCACTTCCCTCAAAGACCCCACCGCTTGATGGAAGGGATGTCAAGGTCACAGTGCAAGAAGAGCATGTGTGATGAGAGATACTGTGGCGGCCATCTTTGGGAAGAACAATCTGCTACAGTAAGGGTGGTGGTGGTGACTCAGGGCCGTGTGACAGACCGTGAAGAGTGACCAGAGGTTGTATGAGGGGAGTGGGTGTGATAGGAAGTGGCCAAGAGGGAGCAGGTGTGACAGGAAGTTCTGTGAGGGGAGTGGGTGTGACAGAGATGGCTGTGTGAGGGGAGTGGGTGTGACAGGAAGTAGCCGAGAGGGAGCAGGTGTGACAGGAAGTTCTGTGAGGGGAGTGGGTGTGACAGAGATGGCTGTGTGAGGGGAGTGGGTGTGACAGGAAGTGGCCAAGAGGGAACAGGTGTGACAGGAAGTTCTGTGAGGGGAGTGGGTGTGACAGAGATGGCTGTGTGAGGGGAGTGGGTGTGACAGGAAGTAGCCGAGAGAGAGCAGGTGTGACAGGAAGTTCTGTGAGGGGAGTGGGTGTGACAGAGATGGCTGTGTGAGGGAATGGGTGTGACAGGAACTGGCCAAGAGGGAGCAGGTGTGACAGGAAGTTCTGTGAGGGAAGTGGGTGTGACAGGAGGTTGTCCAAGGGGAGTAGATGTGAGAAAAATGGCCCTGTGAGGGGAGCGGGCCTGACAGGAAGTAGCCAAACAAGGAGACCTGGGTCAGCCAGAGTCCGCCATGATGGAAGTGAATGAGCCTGATGGTGACAGTGCCCAAGATGCTGGGCACATCCTTCCTCGCTTTCCAAGCTGCCCCCTTGGGGTGACCAGGCCGATTCCAACATGGGGACTCAGGCCTCAGACAGGCCAGGCCAACACCCTCCTTAACCGGCCCTGTCTTGCTCCCTGCCCCGGGCTCCGCCATGTTTCCATCTTCCTGTGGACCCCTAGCTCCCCACTCCCGCCAGCAGCCTCCCTTTCTTCCAGAAAGAGCGGCTCCCACCTCAACAGCCTGGAAGCGCTCCAACCACCGTACTTTTCTTCAAATAAGAGCAGCTAATTAACATTATTCTTTAATTATTGCCTTTATCAACAAGGGGTCTGATTTGTACCAGCAGGATAGTTGCTTTCCCTTAAACTACCCAAGTGAACGCTTCAGTTCCTGGTGCTTTAGAAATGAATTTGATGTCACCTGCCCTGAGTCACTTAATGGGAACGCCTGGGTAATGACTGTGCGCGCTAACTCCGTTAGCAGCCCTGGAAGCATGTAATTTGGCCCCTCAGGCAACAGCACTTTTGAAATCTCTGGATAGTTTTGAACTCTCTGTTCTTAATTAAATATGCAATTTTTCACGGTAACCAGGTTAATTCTTTTGTGTTGTGTTGTAATACTGTTAGGAATTTTCATAGTTCTTATTAAACATTATTCAGGCATTGTGAATTCCATAATTAAAAAAAATGAAAAGAACAAAGCTCGATTCACTCCTTTCTTTTCCCTGGCTAATTTATCAAATGAATTTTGCAAATTTTTCTTTCTGTCCCCAGACAGTGTGGCAAGTGTTTTAAAGGGGAAGGATTTAATTGCCCTGTAGGGATCAGCTGGTTATGAAGGATTTGGCTGTTTGATTAGTAAACCCAGTTGGGAATGGTCTAATGCTCCATGATCTTAAAAATTGTCTGATTGTACCCTCTCCAAGGAGGCCCCTCTTTTCGTTATGCGGAGCAGCAGCTTCACACAAGTGCGGTTGTTAGGGGGTGAGGAGGGGAGAGAAGACGATCTGACTTTATTTTAAATTGGGGGTCTGGGGAGATTTTGTCTCCCCATTTCCCTGGCTGGGGAGGAAGGGAGAGAGACAGAGCTAATCTCAGATCGCAGGGGCAAGGGAAGGTGGAGGGCGGCTGGGGGTGGGGCCCGAGGGGACGTTTGACCACATCCTTACAGGTAATGGCTCCTCAACCCTGAGCTGATGTGCGCCCTCCAACAAGGCCCCTCTTCGCAGGGCTTCTGGGGCAGGAGGGCTGCTTTTCCATTTCTGGAATCGGGCCTGTTCTCTGAAAGAATGTGCAGACCCCCACTGAGCGTGGTGGGTGGTGCGTGGACCACCTGCGCCACCTGCTGTGCCTCAGTGTTCCCCATCTGCAAGATGGGCAACTTACTTCTGACCTCTTCTTACTTTCCGGGGTCCCCTCAGTCTCGGCTTTCTGTCTCCTAGAGGTGGGGAGGTGGGAGACGGAGTTAGGGGAGGCTGGCAGGGGCCAGACCCCGCAGGGCCTTGAGGGCCGCAGTGTGGAGCTGGGATTTTCCTTTTTAAGGGCAAAGTTCCCTGGATTTTGGAGGCGGAGAGGGATGACATGGAGGAGGTGTCACTGAAGAGAAAGTGGGTGGGGCCACAGGTCTGGCTGGGGAGGAGCAGGAGGGAGCCTTGGTGCAGAGGGGGCCCTGCCAAGCAGCCCCTCCCCCCCGCCCGCCTCCGTCCAGATTTGGCATCTTCAGCCCTGAGCTCGGGGAGCCCCCCAGCCTAGGGTCACCCCCAGCCTGCCTGACAGTTGGAGCTGGGGGAGGAGACGCGGCTCCCTCCTTCGGGGGCTCCAGGCGCGGCATCAGTGGGGTTCAGCAGGTGGTTTGGGTTTTCAAGAGAAGCCAGAAACCTGAGTTTTATGAACCTTCTTTCAAGGTGTAAATGTAGGGAAGAAATTGAAGATAATTAAATGCTGGGCGCACAGATCAAACCGGCGCAGAAATGTCAGATTGGATCCGTGGCCCCTGGGTCCCCACATCTGTCCCAGTGCTTCAGGGGCTCTGAGCTGGCGGAAAGAATCATCTCAATGCGATTATTTACCGAGCGCTCTCCCAGCACCACGCCTGCGCCGAGCCCCTGACAGGTGCGAACTCACTTTATCCTCACGGTCTGAGGAGGCGGGTGGAGTCTTGTCCCCGTTTCTCAGACGGGCAAGACTGAGAGTCAGAGAGGTGACGCCTGGGACGTGAACTCAGGTGTGTTTCTGTTTGGTCACAGGGCTCTGTGTGGAAGGCACCCCTGGGAACCATGGCAGGGAGGGGGCAGTGACTTATGTTAGGTCACGTGACAATGCCCTTGCTTGGTTCTGGAGTCAAAACCAAGAGTCAAGGCCCCTGAGCTCCGCCTTGAGTGATCTTTATGGAAAAACGAAATCGGGTCACCACCCCCTCTCCTCCTCTTAGAAACTTTCAGTGGCTCCCTATTGCTTATGGGAAGAAGTCCAAACTTTTGCCTGTTGTGCTCACCTCCTCTCCCACCCTCACCACCCCCATCTCATCCTTTACTAGACTTCCTGCCCTCAGCTCCCCAGCCAGACTTCAACTGTTATCTGGTCCACAAATGCCTTCTGCTTTCTTACCTCTGGCCCTTTGCATATACTGTTCCCCTGCCTGGAACTCTCTTGTCATCACTCCACCTTGACAGACTTCTCTCATCCTTCGAATCTCCAATCTGGGGGGCTTTCCTGAGCCTCCTGGCTGGATTGGGGGCCTCCTCCGTAATCACAGCACAGTTCACTGGGCTCACTCCCCTTGTCTTTCTTATTTTAAGACCTACGAGGGCAGCGTTCCTGTCTGTCTTGTTGACCCTCATCACGCACACAGAGCTTGGTGCATATTAGATGCTCAACAGATATCTGTAGATGGCACCCCACTTCTGCTGCTCCCAGAAAGTGTCAGGGGCCGGGATCTCTCCCCTAAACTTCCTGGACTCCAGCAGGAAGCAGGGGTTCCATTTGGTTTGAAGACGCTGAGAGGAGCAAATTACACTTCCCCCAGGCCCAGGCCAGCCTGCAGCTCTGGAAGGTTCTTTTGGAGCCGATGGCCTCTATGAAGTGAGGACAAGACAAGGCTGCTTCTCCAAGGGTCGGGGAGAGAGTGAGGCTGCCTCGCCGCCCTCAGAAGCAGAGAGAGAAGGCTTGGCGCCTCCTCCCCCTTCCTCCCCATCATCAGCTTGATCCTCTGGATGGTCAGGTGCCAGTGATAAAGAGGAAGGGAAATGCCACCGTTCCCCTCCCTCCAAGAAGAGCTCGAGGCCTTAGAAAGAAAGCGAGCCGTGACACCTGTCACTTCTCTGCCTTCTCATGCAGGGGCCCCCGGCCTGCCCTGCTGCCCCTTCCCGGGGCGGCTTCCGGAAGTTTCCCCGCTGTGGCCCCCTGGAGGCCAGGCTGTGGTTGGTGAGACCCTGCTTCGCGAGCCCCAGGCCCATGGCATCCTCAGCGACACGCACACATGTACGTGCACACACACGTGCACACACGCATGGACACTCACGGAGGAAGGAGGAGAAGCGTGTGTTTGCAGCCTGCGTCCTGGGATCCCTGCGCTCGGCCGCCTCCTGTCTGTCTCCTTTCCTGCGTGAGTGGTGGGGGGACGAGAGGAGCCGAGGAAGCTTTTTGGGTTGCGGGGTGGGGAGGGAGGCACAGGCCACAGAAGGATGATCAAGGAATCCCGCGACAGAAAGGAAAAGAAGGGATTTACAAAATTAATTTTGTCGGATGAAGGCCATGTTGCCACGTTATTGGAGGGTTTGCAAAGGGGGGAGCAGACGCCCAGCACACCCGCCCGTCCGCGCCCCGCGTGCCTGCCTCCTCCTTCCCGCTTTGCCCTCACGAGTGCGGCCGTTCTCTCTCGTGTTCTTTGCACTGAACATCGACATCTTGCCGTCTTCAGGACAAGCGTTTGATGAGCCCGACGTCCCCTGAAGCGAGTGGATGGCTGTCCCCTCAGCCAGACCTCGTCCCTGGGCATCTCTGGGTTTTTTGCTTTTAAAACACTGCAGTGATGGAAAAACGTGTGTTTCTGGTTTTGCATATTTCCCTGTTCTCGGTGGCGAGGGGTGGAGTGCCTCGTGGCCAAGAACCTGGGTTCACATTCTGCCCCATCAGTGAGACTTCAGCCAGTGCCTCAGTTTCCCCGTCTGTGAGGTGGGTCCCCCGCGGCCTGTCTCGTGGGGAGTGTTGTTGGAGTGAGATGAAGGAGCTTCCCTGAGGTGTTTGACTGGGGCCTGCAGGTAGGAAGCCCCCATAAGTGTTAGTGGGTCTGTCTCGTTGGCTCCTCCTGCCCGGCGCTCCTGCCTGGGGTGTGTGGCTTCTCGCGGAATCCGTGTGGAATGCGTGTGGCACGCGGAGGTGCTTTTCTGCCTGTGCTGGTGTGGACGATTCCGTTGGGGACTCTGGTGTGGGAATACAGATGTGTGCACATGCACACACACACACACACTCATTCAGCTAAACCCAGCGGAGGGCACAGGGCCGTTCTGGTTGAGGGTCCACGAGCATTTTATTGTGACTAAATATTTATCTGGTGCTTGTAATGTGAACGTGGCACCTTGCAGTAGATAAAACGGGGCCATGTAGCAAGGCCTGAGAAGCTACGGGCCCAACTCAGCGAGGAGGCTGCTGGCTGAGGAAGCGGAGTGGGGAGGGGCCAGGACCAGGGGATTCATTCGTTCAATCAGGCTTCCATTCAAGGAGGACTTATCCAGCACCTACTGTGTGCCAGGCCCAGGCCATGTGCTGGGGATGCCCCGGTGATCAACACGGACGTGCTCTCTGCCCTCATGGTAGTGTTGGTCTTCACGGTGTTTAGAAGCAAAATCCCTTAAGAGACCGACATTAATCAAATAATCACACATATTTGAAATTGCAAACCCTGCTAAGGGCTGTAGAGAAAATGAGCTTTGTGTAACAGATTTAGTCTGGAAGTCAGAGGAGGACTCCTGAGTCAGCCAGGTGAAGAGGAGCCACGGTAGTCCAGGCAGAGGAAGGGAGCAGCATGTGCAAAGGTCCTGGGGTGGGAGGAGACACCTCTGGTTCCAGGAAGTGAAAGGTGACCAGTGTTGCTGGAGCACTGGGTGAGGGGCGGAGAGGTGGGTTGTGTCTGGGGAGGGTAGACAGGGCTGGCTCATAAGGGCCTTGTAGGATCCTGCTGAGGTCTTTATCCTGAAAAGAGGGGAACTGTGCTGGGAGGGGTTGGAAGGGTGAAAGAGGAAGAGAATTGCAGGGGTTTGAGGGCCTAGAGCCTGGGGTGGGAGAAGTGGCTAGACAAGGAGGCTGCTGCCACCATGCCATCCCCTGGCTAGAAGCTGCATGCCCGGCCTCTCCAGGCATCTAGAACATTCACCAGTCTGCAGGATGGAGCAGGTCAAAGTAGGGACAGAATAAAGCAATTTCCCTGGGCAGATGGGGACAGGGCTGGGGGAGGGCCTCACCACATTCTAATATATGCTTCCTTTCTGCCATTTATTATTTACCCAGGGGCTTGTGAAAAGAAAAAGATCCAAAAAACCCACCGACTCCAACATTGCTGCAGGCGTACAGCCTGAGGGAACAAGTGTTTTTTCTCCAATATTTGTGCGTGTTTGAGTGTGTGAAGTGCTGTGCTAAAACTCTAGGCCCTGGCAGCACAGGGGGCTCCGGGGCCTTGGGGGTTGTCGGAGGGGCCCCCTCTCTCTCCACGCCCGTGATAAGGGCTGGCATGGCAGGGCCGGCCCCCTGCAACACGGTGGGCGCCTGTTTCTTGTCTGCTCTCTGTTCCAATAACTCCTCCAGCCTCGGGGGCTGGAGGTCCTCGGGCAGACAGGATTCTGGAACGGTGGCATTCCCGCATGAGGGGTTGGGAGGCAGGGGGTCCAGGGGACTTGGCGGCTGCGCCTGCAGAGTGATCTTCAGCGCCGCACACAGTCTTATTAGCATCGTAATCGCTCCCAAATCCTGGTTCATTATCGCGCTCCGAGCTGCAGGCTGAGGCAGTGGGGTTTAATAGTTCCATATGAGCCATTCTGGGCCGCAGAGTAAATATTGCTCATTCTGAAAAATTGGGTAAATGTGTGTTTACGCTGGTGACGAGCAAGGCGCCAGCCAAGGCGGTAGCTGGTGTCTGGGCCGGCGCCAGGCGAGGTGGTGGGGGACCGGGAATGCTCACACTCCGATTCATGTCTGGCTGGCCTTGGAAACGTTCTTCTGGACATGGAGGTGAGGGTTAGGAAAGAGGCTTTGCCCTGAAATGAGGGTAGAAGGACCCTCGTGTTTCTTGTTCATGTGGCTCTGGGGTGGACAGGAAAGACGCAGGCCTCCAAGCTTGTGTAGACAAGTGACTGGATTCAGAACCGGGGGGTTGGTTATTACGGGCAGTGGGAGACAGTGTGGCAGGAGCTAAGTGTGCAGGTGAGTGAGTTCTACTCTGGGGTCCCTGTCCTGCCACTTAATCGTTGTGGGAGCCCAGCAAGGTACTTGACCCCTCTGCGGCCTCAGTTTTCTCGCCTGTAAAATGGGGACAATAGAAGTACTTCCTCATGGGGTTGTTGTGGGATTTAAACAAGCATATATCTATAAAGGTGCCTGGCGTTGTGCACAAGAAATGTGAGTTATTAGCATGATTCTGGTGTGGCTGGAGAGAAGAAGGTTTGCCTTTGGATCTGGCTGTCTCGGGGATTCTTTGACTTTGAGAATCCGATGAAAGCTGTGGATTCTCTCTTCAGAAACCTGATAGAGACACATACATAGCATTTTGCATATAATTTCAGGGGTTCTGGGGTCCTCCAAGTCTGTCCTTGTAATCCAAGTAAGAGCTCCTGATCTCATCGTGGGTAACCTTGTTGTGGAGTAGAAGTGAGTCAGGCCCTGGAACCTTCTAGAACTGGGTTTTAGCCAAGGCCTGGCTGTCATCCTGGCTCTGCTTCATATTTGCTGTGTAAAGTTAGGTGAGCGAAGAGACATCTCTGAACCTCGGTCTTATACTTGATGTGGAGTTCTTCACATGAAAAGGATTTGGACCATATACAGCACTTGGCCCAATGCCTGGCACACAGTAGGCCCTCAGTAAATATTATTACTATCATCATCATCATCATCATTGTGCTTGACTGAAGACCTAAGAGTTACTAAGTGTAGATTCTGCCCCTCTGTTACGTTTATGGTCTGTATACAATAATTCTGTTATCTGAAGATCTTGGGTCTGATCTTGCTAGTTACTGTATTTGTTGATTCTCACACATAACAGACTGTTTCGCTGTGTGTTTTGTAATTTTGGATTGAGAGCTCATCTTTGGTAGGATCGTATCTCTTGGAATTTTGTGTGGCCTGGGTTCCCCCTAGAGTAGAAGTCGGCAAACTTTTTCTGTGTAAGGACAGATGATAAATACTCTTGGCTTTGAAGGCTGCAGTCTGATGAAACTACTCAACTCAGCTGTTGTGCCACGAAAGCAGCCATAAATACATAAACTAATAATGTGGCTGAATTTGGCCCACAGGTCATAGATACCCCCGCCTCCACTCGAGAGAGGTTTTGTATGTGCTTTTGCTTAATGTCCAGTGGTATTACCAGAGGAGGATAATTTTTTATGTTAATTTCTTGGCTGAGAGCAGACGTTCTCCAACAGCATCTGGGAACTTGTTAGACATGCAAATTCTTGGACCCCCTCCCATATCTTCTGAATCAGGAACTCTGGGGGTGAAGGCCAGCAATCCGTGTTTTAGCAGGCCACCCAGGTGATCTGACGCACACCAGTCTGAGAACGCGAAGGGTGGTATAAAACTGAACTCCAGACCCGGGTGAGGGCAGACCAGGCCCGTGGTTACGAATTACTGGTTACGAATTACTGCTTTTTGGTTTTCTAGTCTAGAGGGAAGGCCGAGACCGATCACATGCCTCTCTTCTTCCTGTGTTAGTGGACAGAAGTGTTCTGACCCACACTCCCACTGAGGCTGAAGACCTCTGGACTACCGAGACGGGCACCGGTCCCCCTTCCTTGCCAGGGGCACTCAAGTATCAGTTCACACACTTGGCGGGCTGATTTTGAGTTTCCTCTTCAGTTTTGGCTCTTGGGAATTTCTCGTACTTTCTTACTGAACTGACCTATATATTTAAAGGGATGTTGGTCCATTTTATCCGGCATCTCTGGGTGCTTTGTAGTGGGTTATCTTGTTTCCTGTGTTACTAGACGTGGAAGTCCTTCCGATGTCCTGAAAGGTCGAGTTTCTCCTTTAGAATTCTTCTTCAGAATATCTGGTATTCCCGTGCTTCTTCGGTGACCTGACGTTTGTCACTTGCCCTGGGGTCCGGGCCCTTTTTGTCACTCGTGGGGACCAGAGGCCAAACATCTCCTGGGGGTCTCCCGCCTTCCCTTTGCCCGGGGCTTGAAGCCAATTCAGCCAGCATTCATGGAGCGCCCGCTGGTGCCAGGCCCTGGCTGAGGGATGAAGGGGTCACCTGTGTACAAGTGACATGTGTCTGTGCTAGAGGATGCCACCCCATGTCATTGTGCCTGGGGACCCTTCTCTATCCCAGCGTGTAAGTCCCCCTGTGCCACTCTAGGGGAACTTGACTCCTTTAAGGGCTTTTCTCTGGGGGTCAGAATAGGGCCAAGATTAAGAGCACTGGCTTTGGAGTCCACTAGAGTCAGGTTCAGCTCCCAGCTCTGCCTCTTACGAGCTGTGTGATCTTGAGTGAGCCCCTGCACCTCTCTGAGCATCATCTTCTCTGACGTAAGCTGGGGTGACAGAGGGTTACTGGAAGGACCCAGTGAGAGCATTCATGGAAGGCATTGGCAGAGCACCTGGTACCTGGTGAGTGCCCAGTGGATGTCCCTGTTTGTGACCCAGATGGCTGTTGTGAATCTGCGTCTGATAATGGACTTGGAGAAGTCAGGCTGGCTAGGTGGCAAGCCCTCAGGTGCCATTTTGCTCACAGAATGACAAAATCAGGCAGCAGGGCAGATACCGTTGCCCACAGTAGCAGATACATCTTGAGTGCCTGCCCTGCTCCCCACCATTCCTGGAGTGGCCTTCTTCATGCTTCTACCTCCTCCTGTCAATCACATGACTCAATCTAGGGAGGAGGGGGAGCTGCCAATCATAGTTCTCCTTACCCCTGGCTATGGTGATTGGTCCAAGGGGAAGTCACATAACTCAAGCTGGACCAATCGGGGAGCTTCCCTGGGATTTTGCAGTTGGATCAGAAAAGGGAGTCTCTTTTTTCTCTCTGGCTGAGATGCTGGAAGGAAGGAAGCCTAGAGTTGCCTGGAGCCAGGGTTGCAGACAGCCTCATGGAGACAGTGAAACCAGCTTGCAGGGAGAGCCCAAGTGAAGACACGGAGAGAGACAGAATCATCCCAGAGGCCACCTTCTCCCCTGTCTCTTTATAGTTTGATTACAGGAGCCCACTCTGTTGTTTTTTGTTTGCTTTTGTTTTTTGTACTTTTTTGTTAAGCTTTTTCAGATTAACTTTGTACCACCTACAATCAGAAATACCTTCTATGGAAGGTTCTGGAAACTCTTGGCCACTCCATTCTGCATGGCCAGATTTCTACAAAGGTGAACCAGCCACATGTCACATCTGTCACCCGGCCTGGTGCTGACCCGCCAGGTGGCGCAGGGTGTGCTCTGTTGTTTGAAGAACACGTGTGGAGGATGAGGGGACAGAGGGAGGCCACACAGTGTGCCAGCACAGAGCCCTGGGCAGAACTACACTGCTCGTGGGCTTTTGAACATCCTCTTCCCACAGGAACTTTTGGAGAGTGGCTGGTCAGTGACTCGGCCATGGTCACGTCAGTAAACCACGCAGAGAAGTAGGGTTCCACACAGAGCGTCCACAGATGTGAGCTGTTCCATCTTCCGGGTCTCAGATTCTCTTCAGAGAGGCCCATTGGGACCCCCTAGCAGGAGTCACCTACCCTCCTCCCTGGTCACTCTCGAGCCCAGCAGGTCTGGCTCATTGGGAGTGGATTTTGCCCCCTTTTTCAACAAGGCCCACAGACACGCACAAAGTCCCACAGTCCCTCTGAGCCCGCCGCACCTGCTGACATTCAGAACAGTTCTCTCCCCTCATCTTTGATCTCAAAAAAGATCATCGTGAAAAAGATTGTTTTGTATGCGGTTTACCCAAACGCCACTTTTTCTCCTTCTGCCCAAGTTGTTCTTTTTCCCCCCTCCTTTTGTTTCCTTCTTGGATTCACTCTGAGGTTGGCTTCCTCAAACCAAAATAACTCGCAGCGCACGGGGAGCGCTTCCTGCAGGAGAGTCACATCTGTGTGAAAAGGCAGCAAAGCCGGTGATTTCTGCACTTTGAAGCCGCTTGTCGGCGAGTGCCGTGGCACAGTGTCGGATGTCACCGAGGTAACTGGGGAGACGCCGGAGACCAAGCTTGTTTCCAGAACGCCTTCAGCCCAAACTCTGGGCTCCGGGGACCTGGGAGCAGCATCCATTTTCTGCAGAGATGAAAGGCGGTGCTGGTCGGAGCAGCTGGTACGTTCCGGCATGTTCCCCGCAGGGCCCCGCAGCCGTGCTTTGTAGCTCACCTGCTCTGCCTTCCCTGGTCCAACTCTGTCCCTTCTTTCCTGACTTGGGGCCTCCTCGGGGGCTGGTGGCTCCCTGCGAGGAGAGAGGGGTGCTGGCCGTGCCTCCAGGGCTCTCCTGGGGGAGGGGAGGGGGATCTCATAGTTAAGAATGTGGCTCTGGAGTCAGGCTCTCTGGGTTCAAATCCCAGCTCTGCCATCCTAAGCCAGTCCTGTCCCTTCTCTGAGCCTCAGTTTTCCGTCTGTAGAATGGGGCCATTGGGTTTAGTGAAGACGGTACAGGGAAGGCACCTCGTTAGCCTGGTGCCTGGCACATAGTAAGCGCTCAGTACACCATAGCTGCTGTTCACCTGCCAGGAGCACCCTGGCTGGCCCTCCTGATGGCCTATCACCTCTCCTGTTTTTTTTTTTTTGTTTTTTTTTGGTGAGGAACATTGGCCCTGAGCTAACATCTGTGCCAATCTTCCTCTATTTTGTATGTGGGATGCCTGCCACAGCGTGGCTTGATGAGCAGTATGTAGGTCCACGCCCAGGATCCAAACCTGCAAACCCTGGGCCACCTAAGTGGAGCACGTGAACTTAACCACTATGCCACTGGGCCAGCCCCCCATCACCTCTCTTTAAGTCTTCCTGTCGACAACCCTTCCACCCCAAGGTCGATCACAAATAAAGCCTGCTTTCTTTATATAGTGGTGTTTTGTTTATACGTGTTTGTGTTCCTGTCAGGAGCAAGGCCCCCCACCTCCCGGGCCTCCTCACCCCCTACAGCTTTCCTCCTCTGCTCCTGTAATCCTGTGTCCATCTCTCCATCGTAGTACAGTGCCAAGTGCATGTCTAAGCCAGGCAATGGCAAGCTCCCACGAACAGTGGGGCGGGCAGGGACATTAACGGTGGAGTCACCCCGGGCAAGCAGGAGGAAGTTGGTGGCGGAGCAGGGGGGCCGGACAGCGGGGGAGACCCGGCCCTGCAGCAGGGAGATCAAACTGAGGACACTGGGCCGCATGGACGAAATGCCAGCTGCCGCTGCCTGTGGTCCAGACCAGGTTGCAGCCACGTCCTCTCCCCACCCCCACCAGACTGTGAGCTCCTTGCGGGCCGGGATGGCCCCCCGCCCACCCCCAGGGCCCCGTGCTGGGGACAGCACATCACAGGGGTCAGCACGTTTTTGATGAATAAATAAACGCATTTGCTGTTGGCCTACTCATTTATTAAAGAGTACGATGTGTTCGACGTGGTGATTGTAGAAAAAACAAGCAAAAAGAAGAAAATAAAAATCCCTGCTTCTGAGATAAATCGTTATCACGGTTTCTTAGACTCTTTGTCACCATTTAATAAACATACAGAAAAGGACTCAGATCATACGTGTTCAGCCCGACGGCTGTCACAAGCCCAACACACTCGTGGAGCCATCCGTCAGGTTAAGAAGTGAAGGTCCCTGCCCCCCCCCAGAAGCCGCGTCACGCCCCTGCGGTCCCCGCCAGCCCGCGCCCCGCGGGTGACCGTCCTGACTTCCAGCAGCGCGCGTCGGTTTTGTCTGGCTGTGGACTCCACGTACAGGGAACCGCCCAGCCTCTCTGTGGTGTCTGGCTTCTTTCGCCAACATTGTGTTGTCGCGTGTGTGGCTCCCGTTGGTTCATTCTCGTTCCCCTCCAGCATCCTGCTGTGTGAGAGACCACAATGCCTCCATCCGTTCTCCTGTTGGTGGGCATCCGGGGGGCCTCCAGTGGGGCTCCCACGAACAGCGCCGTCAGGAACATGGGTGTGAGTCTCTCTTGGTGCACAGGGGTGCGAGTTTTTCTTGGTATAAATCAGGGCTTCTCGATCTCGGCACTGTTGGCACTGGGGCTGGATGATTCTTTGTGGGGGCCGTCCTGGGCACTGTAGGGTGTTCCTCAGCATCCCTGGCCTCCGCCCACCAGATGCTGGTAGCACCCCCACATGTGACAACCGAGAGAGTCTCCATGGACTGCCCCATGTCCCCTGGGGCGTGGACACAGTCGCCCATGGTTGAGACCCACGGTACGTGTCAGGGGCTGGACCTGCGGCTTCAGGAGGCACAGGCAGAGCTTCAGTCGCGTGTCTGCCAAGTGGTTTTCCAAGTGGTTGTGCTGTGTACACCTCTGCCAGCCGTGCCTGACCTTCTAATCGTTTCTAATGCCTTTATATATAATTCACAAATTTTGTAGAATGAAATCATGCTGTAAATGTTATTCCACCCCATGCTGGATTACATGGTCTGCTCTTGTATGTCATTTATCATTTATTCCTCCGTTAAGAGCAGTAAAGTGAGTGAGTCTGTGCTTAACTCCAGAATCTGACTTCCTTTAGTTTAGTCCCCGGCTCCACTGCTTTCTAGCAGTGCAGCTTTGGCCAAGTGACTTCGCCTGTTCGTGCCTCAGTTTCCTCTTGTGTCAAACAGGGACATAACACTGTCTGCCTCTGTTGTTTGAATGGTTACATGAGTTCGTTAATACATATGCAGCGCGTGGAACACGGCCTAGCCCATGGCGAGTGCTGAGCTGACTGTTACTGCCCATTTTAGTGGCTGTACATATTCTCCAGTGTGGGTGAGCTATGGTTTGTGTTGTGAGTCCTTTGGTGTGGGATGTAAATGGTTTTCAATCTGGGCTGCCAGATTTTGCAAAAAATAAAAAAATAATAATATAGGCTGCCTAGTTAAATTTGAATTTCAGATAAACAACAAATAATTTTTCATGTAAGTATATCCCATGCAGTATTTGGAACATGCTTATAGTAGAAAATATACGCTGTTACCTGAGTTCAGGTTTATCTGCGCGTCCTGTACTCTGTCCAGTTGTCCTCTGAATTCCCGTTCCCTTCTCTCCTGAGCATCGCTGTAATTAGCATCTTTGCACACAAGTTGTGTTTCCCAAACTTGGCTTCTCATTTGAATCACCTAGGGGGTTGTTAAAGAGCAGAATCCGGGCCCCACCCAGATCTCTTGATACCAAATCCCCAGGGCTGAGTCAGAGTCTAAATTTTTAACCAAGGCCCCAGGTGACTCAGAGCCGAGACTTTGGGGTAAACTCCCCCGCCCCCCATGTTTGTCATGTGCTGGGTGGAAGGTGGGGCAGGGAAGGCTCTTCCTCGCTGCTCCCCGCCTGGTCAGCTCTCCCTATGGCTGAAGATAAAGGGCCTGGCCTGGCCTGGCCCGGGGCCCCTCTGCTGGAGCCCTCAGCTCTGGCGGGGGGCCGAGGGGGTGTCCCCACCTCCAGCTGCCCCTCAGCTCGGCTGGGCGCCTGGCCCGGCCTTACAGGAAGCGGCAGTGAACTCTGGCCGCGGGAGGGAAGGGCGGGGGCGTGGGCACCGGGACCAGCTGCATCGATCTGTCTGCAGTTCTTGGAAGGCCCGTCAGGAGGACAACAGGCGGCGGGCGAACAGTGGCCGCGGCCCCGCCGCAGGGAAGGCCTGGCTGGGAGCCCGTCTCCGCCCGAGGTGCGCTCCGGGTTCTGGCCGCCGCCGTGGGGGCGCAGTGCCCCTGGGGCCCAGGCCTGAGGCCTCCTGAGACCCACCGTCTGGCCAGGTAAGGGGGCCTGGCCAAGGGGCAGGGCCTGGGCTCCGCGAGCGGCCCCCTCGCCCGCCCCTGCCTGGCCAGAGCCTCAGGGACTCACGGCCCATTCATTCGGTCCCCAGGTCGGGCCGGGCCAGGCCGGGCAGCGGTGGACAGAGGAGACGGCGGCCGCCAGCTCCGTCCCCTCCTGAGCCCTGCCCGCAGCAGCAGCCGCTCTCCCGACTTTGGGGGGACCGAGCTGAGTTCTTTCCATCCAGCCGCAGCCAGCCGGCCAGGCCGCCGCCGCCCGCTCCGCTCAGAGCCGCGAAATGACGGCCCAGACGGGATCCAGAGGATCGGGTCAGGGGCAGAGGGGCCTCCGACCTGTCAACAGATGCTGATTGGAGAGAGGACTCCTGGTCGGAAGAGTTTGCTGGCGGGAGCATCTGCCTCTCTCCGGCCTCCGGGATGCTCTCTGGGGCGGCCGAGGCATCCGGGTGGTCTGGGCTGGGGCCTGGGGCGGTCAGTCCTCAGGGTGTGGGGCTGGGGAGGGGGATGCTCACCCTCCTTCTCCGGCCATTGGCTGCTGATAGCTTGTGCAGGGCCCGCTGTTTTCTGGGGAAGAGCTCGTCAAGCAAATTTGCCTCCTTGTAGTGTTTTCTCGCTTTCTTTAAGTGTTTGCTGTAGGCCAGGCGTTGTTCTAGACTGAGGGAATAGTGTCGTGACCAAGCCAGAGTTTATAGTTCTCATTATCTGCCTTACTAGGGGGGAACCCAGGGCTCAGAGAGGTGGAGTGACTTGCCCGGGGTCACTCAGCAAGAGGCCCCTGCCAGGTTCAACTCCCGCTAGTAAATGAACAAAATAATCTCCCTGGGTCAAGTGGGAAACTGATTCTGAGTAATAACGATGATGATAATTCCAGCATTGATTGAGGGCTCACTGTGTGCCAGGCACTGTGCTGAGTGAGCTCCATGAGGTCTGTGTTATTATCATCCCATTTTTTTAAGTTGTGGAAGCTGGGGTTCAGAGAGGTGAATTCACTTTCCCGAAGTCACACAGCTAGCAAGTGGCAGAGCTAGGATTTGAACCCCGGACTTTGGCTTTCAAGCTCAAACACGTATTGTCTAGGTACTTTCCGGGGTTCCCACGAAAGCCTCATGCGCTAGTGGGAAGCATCATTTCAATAAACCTCAGGCGTTTGGGCGGGGATGTGCGGTAGGGGAGGATGCTGATTCACCCCCGACTTTATCAAACGCTCCTCCAGGGAGTGCACAACACCAGGCATAATAATCGCAATAATATTAACAACAATAACAAGAGATGCATTTGTTGCGCATTTGTGTAATTCCCACGTGCCTCCCACGTAGAGATTACCCGGAGAACTTAAGATACATACCTGATTCTTATTCCCATTTGACAGAAGAGGAAACTGAGGCTGAGAGAGGTTGAGTCATTTGGCCAAGCTCACACCACAGGAAGTGGCAGAGCCGGGATTTGAACTCTGCCTGCTCAGAACAAGGAAGCAGCTCACCCCGGTCCCCTTCATCACTCAACAGATGGTCCAGCTTCCTTCTCCCAAGTTCCAGTCTCCTTCCAGCCCTGCCTGACACTCTTACATTTTTCCCTCCTAAATCCTTCTTTCCAGTCAGGTCAGCCCTGGAATTCGAGCCCCAAAATAATAATGCCAAGTGCGGCCTTTGCTGCAGCTGGATTTCCTGCTTGCTTAGCAGGATGGAAACTTTGGCGTGGGGATGTGTGTCCTCTTAAAAAACCCTTTATTTACTCTGCTCTTGTTTTTATAAGATATGACTCTTAACGAGGCTTTAATTCAAGGTCAAAGAGTCTAGAAGTTAGCGAGAAAGCCCATCGCCCCTGTGGGCCCTGCCAGACACATAAACAGCCAATGGCTGGCTTTTTTCATCTCCTCTGTTAAAAACAGTCCCATTGCAACAGAGCTCTTCCTTGCACGAGGAGGTAAAATATTTGAACTGACTGTATCGCCTGTCCCTAACTGTTTGTGGAATGCAGCCGGCCCCCCTCTCATCTTTGTTTATTTTTTCCTTTCCTGTAGTTCAAGGAAAATAATTGATTAACTTGGGAATTAGGGATCATATTGTTCCCCAGCCCCGCGCAGCCCCCCGAGGCCCAGCCAGCCTGCTGGCCCTGCTCCGGGAGTGGAGACAGGCTTTTCCGTCAAAGGCGCAACCGTGGCAAGGCCCAGGCGGATGAGGCTAATGTATTCGCAGTCATGATACGAAGACTTGAGTGTCTGGAACCCCAGCCTCCGGGGACCGGTGGGGCCACGCCATCGACCTGAACCCCCTGGACTGCGTCCCCGTCTAAATCCATCAGCCTCGCTAGCCCCGGTCGTGGACCACTAAATAATTTACGGTCCTGCGGGGCGGCGAGCAGCGGGTCACCGGAGTTCATGGGTTAATAACAGGTTTGGTTTTCGATGTCAGCAGCTCTCTTGATAACGTATGAAAGAATCCTATTCTGTTGATTAGATTTTGAAATGGATCAATTTTTAATCAGCCAAACACCTGACTCACTCAATAAGGGTTGCGTTGTGGAGACAGGGTGGAGGCTGGCTTTATTTACAAGAGTGTTTGTTTTTTGGGGGGCCATACGCAAATTCCCACCCAGGGCCCTCCTCCTGGAAGAAATTGACCGGATTATCTCCCACCTCCAATGGCAGCGTTTGATTCGGCTTCTGATGAGTTGGGAAATCCATGGGTCTGTTTAAGAGATAAGAACAGCAGCTAAAGGTTTGATTTAGTCATCCATGGTTATTGATGGAGAAAGCATTTATTTGCCAACGGAGAAATTTTGCTTAACGTAACAGCGAGGAAGAAGGGAGGAGACAGAAGGAGTCTGGGTGGGAGGCGGGGGTGGCAAAGGCGTTTTAGCTCTGGGGGTGGCTGGGTTTCCAGCCCTGTCCTCTGAGATTTTCAAAACAGTGGTGTGGAAGTGGGCAAATGAGCATATTAATGCAGAGAAGGTTCATTGTGGAGGGGTGTTGCTTTTGGTCATTTTATTTATTCATTCAGCAAACAGTTGAGGCCACCCCGTGTACCAGGCACTGTGCTGGGCATCATGGATGGAGCTGTATTGAGAGAGACGGGTTCCTGCCCTCGTGGAGTGGGCATTCTGGTTGGGGTGGGGAGGGGAGGCAGGCCGGGAAGAAAAACAAGGTGTGTAATTACAGAACAGGCCAGGAGGCTCCGAGAGCGCATAACGAGAGAATAACTTTGTGGTCAGGGAAGGTCTCTGTGAGTGAAGGGAAATGGAGGCAGGAGGGACGCGAGGGTGAGGGCCTGGAGGCCGGCGTGCTGGAGGAGCCCTGAAAGGTTTGAGCAAAGGAGGGGCTTGTTCAAATTCTGCGTTAGAAGAGATCACTGAGGAGGGTAGGCTGTAGGAGGGACATGGTGGGGGTGGCTGCAGCCATCGGGGAGCGGCGATGGGGGCGTGGACCAGGGGCACATCACGAAGTGGGGAGAAGGGGACAGTCGGCAGTTCCGGGCTGTGGCCAGGTGGCTGAGGGGGGCGGGTGGTGCTGGGCCCGCTGGGCCCCGGCCTGGCCTCGTGAGCCCGCAGTGGCCTGGTCCCACGGGAGTGGAGGGATTCTTTGTGGCAGAACGTTCCTGTCTGTGGACCGGGCCTCCAGACTTGTCCTCAGACTGGGAGAGCTGGGAACAGGGTGGCGTGAGGCTGGGGACTTGGCGTGAAGTCAGAAGGACGTGGGGGCTTCCAGTCTCAGCACCGCCTTTTACAAGCCCTGACCTCAGACGAACTCCTCTTTCCACGTACAGGTGAGAATAATTTTTGGTACAGAACTTTCCGGAAGGACTCATGAGAAACTGCCACCGGTGGTTGCTCCTGGCCAGGGGGACCTGGGCTGGATGGGAGATTGACTTTCTCCTTCACACCCTCTTGTAGCCTCTGAATTTACGCTGGCTGGTCTCCTTTGTTGCCGGGGGTGAGCTCGTGGATTGGGGGACTTGGAGGAGCTGGGTTTCCCGGCATGAGTAGTGATTTCTCACTCCCCGGTGCTCTGCTCCGAGAACCATCGATTGGGCAGCTTTATTTATTAGCTTAATCTTTGCACGTCCCTCAGTGGCACAGGTCCTGCACCTGCCTTGTCAGGGACAGAGGGCCTGTGCACACCTGTGTGCGTGTCCATGAGCCCGGGAGTGTCCCTGCGGCTTGGGGACTGTGCAGGAGGATGCCTCACCTACCGGCTCTCCTTGATAACAAGCAGGCTCTCACAAGCATCATAATCCAGGCGTGGCACATGGTAATTGCTCACTGAGGCATCTCAGTGGAAAGAACCATCTGATCGAGTGTCAGAAGTCCTGGGTTCTGGTCCTGGCACGTCCACTCACTTGCTGTGTGATCTTGAGCAAGTCACTTCTGTTCTCTGAGCCTCAGTACCTCATCTGTAAAATGGATGTGAGAGTCATATCTGGTGTTCTTGCTGCTTTGAACAGGCTGGGGACACTTCTACCTCAGGGCCTTTGCACTTGCTGTTCCCGCTTTTCTCTCACGTCAGCATAGCCTGCTCCTTCACTTTGTCTGGTTGTTACTCAAAAGTTACCTTCTCAGGGAAGCCTCCTCTGGCCACCCAAACTAAAATTTCACAATGCGCGTGCACACACACACACACACACAGCCATGCGTGCACCCAAACCATTCTTCCCTGCTATATATTTTTTCTTCCTGAGCACTTAACTTGATTGATCCTATTATTATATCTTTTAACCATTGATCTCGTTTACTGATTTCTCCAATTGAAGTGTCAGCTCCAGGAGGGCAGAGATTTTTTTCAGTTTTGCTTACTGCTGTCCTCCTAGCACCTAAAATGGGGCTCGGCCTGGAGTAGGTGCTCGGAAAACACCTGTTGAAGGAAAGAATGGAATAAGTCAACGGAAGGCACTTACAACGGTGGCTGCCACATAGTACACACTCGACAGACGCGAGTTATTGTTACTACTAATGTCGCTGCTATTGAGCTTTTCTGAGCCTCAGTTTCCCCCCTATAAATGGAGACGCTGTGGATAAGAATCATCCTAGAGCTGTTGTGAAGGTTCAGTGACGTGGACGTTGAGTTCTTGGTGCGGCTCTGACATAGAAGTTCTTCAGTAAATAGGAGCTTGTACAGTTATAAGTACAAAATGGATGATAAAGCCCCCCAGGTACGGGAGCATTTCTGGGAAGTGGAGTTAGCATCTGGGACTCAGGCGCCAGCCCTCACCACCCCATCACCAGTCCTGATTAGCTACTGCAGCAGTGGGGGCGTGAGCTTCTGATTTGCCTTCAACTATCATCTACCCGGAGTGTCCACCCAAGGTTTGCAACACCCCCCTGGGATTCTAGCTTTCTCAAGGGATGTCTTAAATTCTTTCAAACAAAGTTCATTTGATTTTGTTTTCATTTATTTTAAAAGTGTGGAAAGTTTCTTTTCTCTTTTTCAGAAGGGAGAGGTCAGTTCATATGTATGGTCCCGGCGAAACAGCCTCAGCACGTCGCGATGTGAGTGAAAGCCAGTGCTGAGCCGCACATAGTGTGTCGCTTCTGTAAATCAAAACAGCAGAGCCCCTCCCAGCCAAGGGGATGACGTGTGTTCCTGGGCCTGGGCCTGGGTCCCGAGCTTCTCCCCTAGAGTCGGGAGGAACCCCATCCAGGACTCTTAATTGCAAGCAACAGAAACCGACCCAGCCTCCCACCAAGACTCACGTCAGGGGGGCTTCTCCAGCTACCAGGAGATTCTGCTGCTGGCTGGAAAAGCGCAGCAGGTGTGCACAGCAGTTGGGGGGAGCGGGATGGGGTGGGACGGGGATCCCCGAAGACAAATAAAGGGCTCTTGCTAGAAGCAATGGGAACTGTGCCGGGGTAGCAGTCATCCACCGTGTAGCCTGAGGCAGAGGCTAAAGCAGACTGGCAGATGCTGTCACCACTGTCACCATTCTCCCGGGACTTTTCAGGGACCTCCGGCAAGCTTCACCTGCTGCTGATGGATCTCTGTGTCCTGGGGGCTTTTGTCCCAAACCACAAGGCCACTTTGCCTGAGAGGGGGCGGGCCAGAAGGGCTGGACGTGACCCTGTGACCCTCGGGCGCAGCCCTCAGTCTCAGGATTGGTGCATAAATACCCCGGCTCCCCGCCCGAGAGTGGAAGGATGCTGAGGTCTCTTTTGCACTTTGGTTGGTGGAGATTATGGGCAATTTCTGTGTTTGGCTTTCTTAAGGAAGTTTTTAGGTTTTCAGCATTGAGAATGCATTATTTTGTCATTTGAAATCAACCCACTGCAGAAGAGCAGCAGTGTCCCCAGGAAGGTCGGGCGTGTCTGTGGGGACAGCAGGTAGCTTGGTGGCATCTGTGTCTCTGCTCATGTTGTGGGCAGAGCAGTTCCGGCTTCTGCATCGAGCTTCGATGAAGGGGAAAGAGTGAAGTGGAAACGTGGACATCACAGTGCATTGTAAGGCAAAACTAAAGGGATTGAAATCAGTCCAGAGGAAAGGCTGATGACCTGAATGGTTTGCGTTTGGGGAGTTTTCTGGATTTGAAACTTCAGTGGGAAGAGATGTTTGAATTAGTTCAGCGTCTCTTGAGCACCTACTGTATGCAAAGTACTGTGCTGGGCACTTTTAGGGGGAGAGATGAGACCAAGCTTCCCAAAGAGTCTGGGAGAACCCACAAACAGCAGTGACCAGAGTGGACAGGGGTGGTAGGCAGGTGACCCGGGGGAAGTTGAAGCCCAGGGCTGGGGGCAGAGGAGAAACAGTGGCTCCATCAGCTGGGGAGCCTGGGGGAGAGGACGGAGCATTTGATACAAGCTTGAAAGCTGGAAGACTTGACAGACTGGCAGAAGGAGGAGAGAACAGCGTGGGCAAGGGCCTGGAGCGGGGAAGGCCAGGGCCACGCCTGGGAAGCACTGAGCATCTGGAAGGGAGAGGCAGGAGGGGGGCTGGAGAATGCAGGATCCTGAATGTCACGAAGAGGGGTTGCCGGCTAGCTTGGTGGGCCATAGGGAGCCACAGAAGGCGTTGGAGGAGGAGAGGAGGTGTTTGGAGCCATGCTTAAAAGATTCTTTTATCACAGGTTTCTCAACCTTCACACTGTTGACATTTTGGGCCACTTGGTTGTGGGGGCTGTCCTGTGCATTGCGGGATGTTTAGCAGCATCTCTGGTCTCTACCCACCGGGTGCCAGCTGCCTCCCCTCCAAGGGTGACAACCAAAAATGTCACCAGATAGTGCCACATGTCCTCTGGGGGCACAGTCCCCCCAGGGGAGAACCGCTGTGTCATTGTGGGTGGGAGCAGGGAGACCAGCCAGGGAGCAGCCGGCTTGCACAGGGATGTGGCCCAGAACAGGGCAGGAAGGGGAGGGCGGGCGCGGGGGCAGAGGCCTTTGAGAACAGGGACCAGAAGGCCGGGGATTCGCAGGTCAAGGAGACGGTGGGGGAGAGCGATGTGGGAGCCTCGTCCTCCGGGGCCGAGTCCAAGGCCCGGGGCCTGAGGGGTCCATGGTGCCGGGGGCAGACGGGAAAGAAAGGAGAACCCTTTGGGTGAAGGGCGCGGGGGGACCCCAGAGCCAGTGCCTCCTGGGGTGTCCTCAGGGCTTGACACAAAGTGGGTTCTCGGTAAGGGGGAGGGTGGTGGTGTTGAACGAATGAGTGAATGAATGAATGAGCCAGATATGAAGCCCTTTAAAAATAGGACCAAGGTTGAAGAGGGAGCTAAAAGATCATTTTCTCTGCCATGTAGTGAGCACCGACTGTGTGCACGCAGGTGGGCCCTGGGCGCCAGCCGGCCTCTGATCTCGTGGCGAGTGTAGCCTGGGGCGGGGGGCGGTGGCGCTGAACAAGCAGCAACAGATAATGTGTGATTGCAGGGGGCACTCAGTGCCAGGGAGGGGCAGCACGAGGGAGGCTGTGCGTTGGGAGCCGAGCCTGGGCGTGGAAGCCCCGCCACTGGTCAAGGATTGCCATCGACAGGGCGACCCACTTTTGGCTCAGAAAACCCGTCATTTGAGGTCACTTTGGTGGTGGCAGGGTGACAAGCCACCCCTTGGCACGGCGAGCAGTGAGAGCAGGCCAGACAACAGGGTGATTTCCTCTAGTACTGGGGTAGGAGTAATCAGGGAAGGCTTCCTTGAGGAGGTGACATCTGAGCTGAGACTGGAGGGCCGAGTAGAAGTTTTCAGGGGAAAGTACGAGGGAACAGCATATGCAAAGGCATCATGGCTGTGACAGAGACCAGGATTTGTGAGACAGAGAGCCTTGACTCATCTTAAACCTTACAAATAAAGATGATTTCCCTCCTGGCCTCCAGTGGTCAGGACCTATCGGTGGGGTGGAGTGGCCACTGGCATCTGGGGTGGGGGGATGCTCCCCTTCCCTCCCATTCCTGCCCAGTCTCTGTTCCAGGGGAGCAGGTGGGAGGCCCCCAGATGCCCCCTGCCCACCCACGCCTTAGCAGGTGGCGACTTGGATATTTTGAGAGTGTGACTTTTAGTTCCTTCAGTGCACTGCTGGAGAGAGCAAACTTAACTTTTTCCCTTTTTTTTTTAAGGCCAATTAAAAAAAAATTTCTTTTTGAGAGCGGGCCATCGGCTATTACAGAAATAGTGAACAGGAGTCAGCGCCGGGGCGTGAGTGGTCGGTTTTAATTAGAACATTAAAGTATTTTAACGCTTACACTTTATATTTCTGCGAACTTGATTAGATAGCGTTTTAAATACCTGTGAACGTTTTAAGGACTCTGGGCAATGAATTATTTGCAATTTCACAGGAAACTTCTATTTTAAAAGCAAAACGGTCTGCGAGTGGCGGCGAGGGCTTGGCAGCGGCGTCTACACTGTATAATGAGGAACCACGTGGTGGGTGGCTTGGCAGACAGCCCGCTGGGCCCGCTGTCACCCAGGCTCCCCGGCCACCGCCTTCTGGAGAGGCTCCTGCTGGGTGCAAGGGACCTGGGGGGCCTCGGGGTCCCCCGTGCCTGAGGATTCCTCCCCCGGAATGCGTCTCCAGGGTGCCTCTCGGTCTCTCCCCCCTCGGCCACTTGGGGCGCCCGTGGAAGCCTCTTTGGGGGGCTCCTGGCTTCAGCTTCCGGCCCCTCCAGGCGCCTCCCCACCCAGCACCCAAAGGGGCGTCTTAAAACACAAGTCAGGCTCGTCGCTCAGTGCTCAGAAGCTGTGCAGGGGAAAGTCAAGCCCACGTCGGCCTCCAGGCCCCCAGCAATGGCCCCGCTGACCTGGCCCTGTCGTCTCTGCCCTCCCTCGTGTCACACAGCCCAGCCACACGGGCCTCTTCATCCTCGTGTGCTCCTCTTGTTGACTGAGCATCTGCTCTGGACCAGGCGTTGTTCTGGGCCCGGGTGACGGAGCGTGAGCGGGCCGCCACTGTCCCTGCCGTCAGGGGCTGCCCTGCTCCTTCAGGGAGACAGGCGGCAAAGAGACCAGTGAGCACCGGGTGTGATGGATGGGGACAGACAGTGACACGGGGGGAGGATGGCTGGGGCGCTGTTTCGATGGGGGAGTTAGGACAGCTTTCTCTGATGAGGTGACCCTTCCAGGCCGGCGTGACCTGAGGGCGCAGGCCGTGGTGGCTGGAGTTGGCTTGTACAGCTCCCGAGAGCCACTTGTGTCCGTCTCCTTCCGGCTCCTTGCTCAGTGACGTCCGGTGGGAGCTTGAAGTCAGCCCTGGTGGGACTGTTTACACCATGGGAATTGGCAAATGCCGCAAATTAGGGCTTTCTTCCCGGAGAGCCGGTTGTTAAGCATTTGCCAGCACACATCTGGAGCAGGTCCTGCAGAAAGGGTGGGAGGGTGTCCCGGGCGTTCCCTGAAGAGGGAATGTGTTTGGAAGGTTTGAAGAACATCATGGAAGACAGCGTGGATGGGGCTGAGTATGGGGGGGCGCGAAAGGAGACAAGCCAGAGAATTTCTTCAATGCTTTTGGTTTCTGAAATAGACTAAACTTGTTTGTGCCCCAGGACCTTTGCACATGCTGTTCCCTCTGCCCAAGATGCTGTTCCCCTGGCTGGTTCATTTAGTTCGTGTCTCCTCCAGAGAGGCCTTCTCTGACCATTTTTGTTAGAGCACCTTTTTCTCTTTATTCTTCATCAGCACACTCTGGTTCCCTTCCAGCATTTGTCTCAATTTGTAATTGGGTGTCAGGTTGTTGATTGCATTGGGGTCTGTCTCCCCACTGAAGTGTAAGCTCTGAGAAGCTCCCTGCTCCCTGCTGTCCCCCACTTTCCAGCAAGGGCCTGCCCAGAGCAGGCGCCCAGTGCCTCGGTGTCGAGTGAGTGAACATTGAGGAAAGCCTTTTCTGTGCCCGGCGCTGGTTTGTGGGGTGTCTTAACGGCATGAGATCAGAAATCAGGGACAGAGATGCCTACCTCGTGCCCAGCCTGGTTCCCGCAGCCTAATTCCCGGGTCCCTTCTCCGTAGCCTGGAAGCAACACAGCGGCCAGCTGGGCCCGCTCTGCTAACGGCAGTCGTCCCAGGCCGCCGCCCCGTCAGTGTGCAAGAACAAGCTCTCTGCTCCCTGAAGACGCTGGTGACGTCGGAGGTTAAGTGTTCCTATTATATCGCGGCTGGCATTTTTATTGTCACCCGAGCCGTGGATGTCAGGAGTTCAGGACTTCAGATGAGGTTTATTTCACATGGAGAAGGTGCTCGGCCCGCTGGCGCCTGGGCCCGCGTGGCCAAAGGAGGGAGAGGTTGGATCACGGGGGCAGGTTCCGCTGAGCCGACACTTTCTCTTCGTCATGGCGAGCTCGGGACAGACGGGTGGAGGTGGGCCGCCTCAGGTCTTTCCTCGTTCGTGAGGGACTGTCCATTTATGGTGGAAACGGCCCTGCCCGGGCCCGCTAGTGGGGTGTGCGGTGCCCAGAGAGGAGGACGGTGAACTCACGGACGTGCGCGGAACCAAGAGAGGAAGAGCGCTCCTTTTCCAGGCCTTCTCGTCACCTCGCTGTCCTTGAGGGTTCGTGGCCGGGCTCTGCCTTTCCCAGCCGTGTACCCTTTGCAAGTTGCTTAGCGTCTGGTAACCTCAGTTTCTTCTTCTGTGAAACGGGCTAATCGTGCAGTTTGTGGTTCGTGAGGATTGAAAGTGATGATGCGTGTCCAGATCTTAGAAGGGTGCCCAACTCGGTGAGCGCTCAAGAAGTGTTACTCCCTGCCGTTCCAGTGTCGGGTGATGGGGTTGCTGCTTCCCGAAGCCTGTGAGATGGGAGCATTGTGGGCTTGTTCCGGGGTAACAAGGGGCTTCCTAAAGAAAACGCCCCGGATGCAAAGTCACCACGGAACGTTCTGGCCTCTCCACTTCTCGCTGCATCTTGAGGCGATGCAGGTTTAACCAGAAGGTAATGCCTTTTCCTTGAGGAAATGCACTCAGGTGCTTAGCACTGGACCCAGCTCCTGGGAGCGGCCACTGATTTCATCCTTGGTCAGAGAACTCTCCTTCTCTGTGTTGACTGCTGTAGACTGGACTCCACTGAGAGCCATCTGCTCGGTTACTCAGTTGTGTGTTACCTGAGGGGACAGGGGTCTGTCTGCCTCGGTTGCTACTCTCTCCTCGGGGCTTAGAGAGCCCGTGCACATAGTAGGTGCTCCATAAATATTTGTTGAATGAATGAAATCATGTGTCTGTAGGGGTTTAAAAATGAAAGACTTGGGCCCGGCCTGGTGGTGCAGTGGTTAAGTTCGCATGCCCTACTTCAGCGGCCCTGGGTTCACAGATTTGGATCCTGGGTGTGGACCTACACACCGCTTGTTAAGCCATGCTGTGGCGGCATCCCATATAAAGTAGAGGAAGATGGGCACAGATGTTAGCCCAGGGCCAATCTTCCTCAGCAAAAAAAAAAAAAAAAAAAAAAGACTATCTCCCAGAGAAATGGAAACTGAAGCTCACACTGAAACCTGCACAGGAATGTTCACGGCAGTGTTATTCATCATAGCCCCGAAGTGGAAGCAACCCAGCTGTTCTTCCCCAGGTCAGTGGTTGGACAGCTGTGGTATATCCATACATGGAACACTACTCAGCAATGAAAAGGAACGAACTATGGATACACTAACAACTGGGATGAATCTGGAAGGAATTATGCTGAATGACAAACCTAGTCCCAAAAAAGATGACATACTGGATGATTCCATTTATACAGCATTCTCGAAGAGACAAAGAGAAATGGAGAACAGGTTGGTGGTTGTAGAGATCGAGAACGGATTAGGGATGGGGACGGGGTGGGGGGAGCAGGTGTGGCTGTAAAGGTCAGTGTGAGGGACCCTCCTGGTGCTGGGAATGTTGTGTGTCTTCACTGTGTCAGTATTCATATCCTGGCTGTGACTTTGTACTGCAGTTTTGGGGGTTACTACAAGGGGGAAAGTGGGTGAAAGGTACAGGACAGCTCTCTGTATCCTTTGTTACGACTGCATGTGAATCTGCAATTATTTCACAATTAAAAGTTCAATTTAAAAAAAGCGAAGGACTGAAAGCCCTTCATTAGATGTTAGGGATACAGGACTGAACCCCACCGAGTGATGCGTCGCCTCAAGTCTCCACAGCAGCTGTGTGAAATAGGCGGCTGTGATGTCACCATGTCACAGGAAGGAAGCAGGCTCAGAGAGGTTAGGGACTTGTCTGAAGACACACAGCTGGCGGGTGGTGGAGGTGGGACCCCAAACCCTGAGTTCTTTCCTCCGAACACGCCGCCCTGAGTCTGTGGTCTGGATGCTGAGCAGAGCCGGGAAGCTCGCCTCCCTTGTGCTGTCACGTGAGGTCTG
This sequence comes from Diceros bicornis minor, assembly GCF_020826845.1. NCBI lineage: Eukaryota > Metazoa > Chordata > Mammalia > Perissodactyla > Rhinocerotidae > Diceros > Diceros bicornis. The sequence goes on from NC_080774.1 coordinate 9,446,621, forward strand.
ACCGCGTAGCTGGGCGCCGTGGGTGACCTCTTAAGTGACCGACAACTCTGGGGGAGAGGTGGCCGAGAGTCGGCTGGAGCTGCCCGCCTGGCTGCTCCTGAGTGGCCTGCTGACCTCAGGAGTCATGACCCCTTCCCATGTGTTACGCGAGGATGTTGGGTGTGCAGTGTCGGTGTTGTCAGGCCCATTTGACAGGTGGGGAGACTGAGGCATAGGACAGAGAAGGTCCCAGCTGGAGGTGTGGTCCTGTCTGGCTCTGGCATCCTGGGTGGTGGTCACAGCCCTTCGATTTGTTCTGCACTAGTGCTGTTCTCAGGGCACCTTCTGCCCCGAGATGCGCTGGCCAAGGGCACAGGCTCTGCAGCCGTGTCCAGCGAGCCCTTGCCCTGCAGATCACCACCTGTCTTCTCTTCTCCCGGCCTCACTTTCCTCGGCTGAGAAACGGGGGTGATAACGAGGATTAAATAAGAAAGCAGATAACACGTCGTAGGGAACAAGACCACTGGTGTCTCTGAGGTCTGACTGCCACCTCTGCCCTGTCTGCCCCGAGGCCCCGAGTCTGTGCAGAGAGTTCTGAGAGGAGCCCCGCCCCCTCCCTGAGTGACCGGCCCTTACTTGGCTCCCTGGGGCCTGTGTCTCCTGGACCCGCGTTCAGCTTCGCTGTGGGTTTCCTGAGTGGGATGGCCCGAGCTATAATGGGGCCTCCCGTGGGGCCTGGGAGGCTTCCTGCAGGAGGCAGCACCTAAGCCAAGAGCTGAATGATGACTGGGCTTTCCCAGGTGAGTGGAAAGAAGAGGGACGGGCATTCCAGAGAGAGGGAACAGCAGGTGCAAAGGCTCGGAGGTGACAGGGTACAGGTGCTTTTGGGGAACTTAAACGAGGGCAGTAATGCTTGAATATTAAACAGGCACAAAGCAGAACCCAGTCACTCTGGCCCTCAGTCTCTTCCTCTGTTAAAACAGCCCAAGGTAGGCTGGAGAGATCCTAGGGAGCTCATGACCAGGTAAGGAGTTTGGACTTCCTCTTGAGGGCGATGGGAGCCATGGAGGGTTTTGAGCAGAAGAGTGAGGCAGACGGACTTACATTTGAGAAGAGTGGTTCTGGCCGCTGTGTGGAGTGGAGGGGAGCAGAGTCGAGCCCCGAGTCGGGGCTGCTGCAGCATCTCAGCGAGCCATCATGGGGGCTGGAGCAGAGGTGTGGGAGTGGCCTCGGAGAGAAGTGGGCGAATGCAGGACATTTGTCACTGTGGAACTGACAGAGCTTGGAGAGGGGCCAGATGAGGGGCCCTCTCAGGTGAGCCGGGTTTCTGACTTGGGTTCTGGGCTGGGCGATTTGCAGAGGCCCCTTCACCTCCCTGTTCCACGTCCTGTCTGTAACATAGGGGTAAGTTCCAGCCCCCATCTCTTGGCATCCTTGGCCTCGGCGAGGGTCAAATGCAGTGCCCCCCGAGCCGGTGCCTTACAGTGACAGCAACCCCCCAGACCCCACCCGAGCCCATGGCTGTTCCAGTGAGACAAGGCCCTGGTGTTAAAGACACCACTCCCTTACTTTGTCCAGTGGGTTTTCAAAGGAGCCACAACCCCATCAGCTTAACACACATACCGATGTTGGTTTCCTTTCTTTCAGTCATCAACACTAGTTTGGGGCTCTCCTCTCTTCTCCCTCTCGTCTCAGAAGTGCTCAGAAACAGCGCCGTCACCAAACCCCAGGTTCCAGGGCAAACACTAGCGTTTCTGCAGCTCCCTCTGGTGCCGAACCTTCCTGAATGTCACCTCCTTTCTTATCTTCTGGTTGAGGGCACGGGTGAGGGAGTCTGACCAGACTGGGTCTGTGTCCGGCTGTGCCAGGTCCTAGCTGACTTCAGCCACACCCAGCCTCAGTTTGCACATCTGTGTAAGGGGTCATTCTTTCCACTCACCTAAGAAGGTGGCGAAGGAGTCCGTGAGCACACTGCAGCCAGGGGCCGGGCGGCCGGGCACAGCGCCGGTCCAGAGGACAGCCTCAGTAAGAGGCGGCTGGTGATAAATGACGCGAGAGGTTGGCCGTGGTGTCACCATTTGGGGAGAGACGTGAGATTTATAGCCCAAAGGCTGCCGATGTAGATTTCCTGACTCAGCCAGGCCCTCTCCGTGAGGCCTGGAGGAGACACCGCTGGGGTCCTGCTGGCCCAAGGTCAGGTGTAACCAGGCGGACGGCCTGCCCTCCTCCCTGGGCAGCCCCCCGATCCAAGGAGAAATCGATGGGCCCCCTGGGAGGTGTGGGATTGGGCCAGCTCGTCCTGGCTGCCCAACTGACGGGGTCCATTTTGATTTCTCACCCCAGCCAGCCTGGAACCTTCCAAAGGCGCTGACAGCTGTCACCCATGGTTCTGTGCACTTGCTATAGAATAGCGTTGTGTTAGTGTCCTGGGGCCGCCGTGACCAAGTACCACCAACTGGGGGCTGAAAACAACAGAAATTTATTCTCTCACGGTTCTGGAGGCCAGAAGGGAGAAGGGAGGCGGTGCTCCCTCTCCAGCCTCTAGGGGAGGATCCTTCCTGCCTCTTCCAGCTTCTGGTGGCTTCCGGCATCCTTCGCATTCCTCGGCTTGTGGCTGCATTGCTCCAACCTCTGCTCCGTCGTCACACGGCTATCTTCTCTGTGTGTACTCTCCCATCTCATAAGGACAAGTCCTCGGGTATAGGGCCCACCCTAATCCACCGTGACCTCATCTTTACTAATTACATCTGCCAAGACCCATTTCTCAATGAGGTCACAGTCTGAGGTTCCGGGTGAAGGTGAATTTGGGGAGGGGGCGCTGTTCTACCCTGTACAAACCTCTTTAGAAAATGTTGAGGGCCAGAGGGTCCTCTTCACCCTGTGCTGTGAGGTGGCTCTGTGGGGAGTGGGGATGACCCCCCGCCACGGGCAGGAAGAGGGGCTCTAGGTGTTCATCCTAAGTGTGATACTGACGGGAACGCTGAGATGTGGGGTCTTCCCACGGTCGGGACGAGGGGCAGAGGCTCCTGAGCGGCTGAGCTGAGAGCTGGGCGTTCATGTGTCCTCAGGCCTTGACAGCCCACTTTTCCCCGGGCCTCAGTGGTCTTCTCTGTAAATTGGGGATAATTTCAGCACCTTCCCTGCAGGGCCATTGTGAAGACATCACATGTGGATTTTAACACTAGAGACGGCTGCGTCCAGGGTCTCGCTGTTTGGACAGACTCTGCAATGGGGAGGGGGCCGTGACTTGAGGTGATGGGTCCCAGAGTCAGAGCAGGACACACTGCTCCAAGAACAGTGCTCCCTCCTCTCAGATCCAGCCCTGGTTCCCGCCAGCGATCGCCCAGGAGAGTCTGAGCCTTTTGATGGTAAAACTGATGAAATCGCAGAGACGCCTGCAGTCCCCATTCTACAGATAAAGAAACTGAGGCTTGGGCGGGTTTAACTGACCTGCCTAGGGCCACGCAGCCGGAAGGTGGTGGGGCTGAGATTCAAATGCACGTACATCCAAATTCACTTCTCTGGTTCCCTCTCCCTCTCCTAGGCTCCTCCCTGCCTCAGTTTCCCCATCTGTAAAATGGCGTCTCCTCCGGTTTCCAGCTGAGAGGACCCCGACTCCAGCAGAACCGTGCTGAGTATGGGGCCCCGAGTGTTACGTAAACCCCGGCTGCCCAGGAGGGTGTCTCAGCTCCCCGTCTCCTGTCCCTCACACCACGACTTGAGATTTTTTACATAGACGGGAGCTGTGTGTGGAGCGATGAGCAAGTGAGTATGTGTGTGTGTGTGTTTGCAACAAATATTTTATAATAGACAAGCCTCGTCTGCCACTTCTAAAAGTAGTGAAAAAAAATCCCACTTTGAGAAAGTAAAAATAACACAAAGCTTGTGTCACCGAAGTCACTGAACTCAGCTGGCACCGGCTGCTCGAGCCGTGGCTGCTTCGGCTCGTCCAGGGGCAGCGGGTCGGGGCCAGAATTTCAGGGGATGGACACCCAGACTTTCAGGAGAAAAGTCCCCGTGGTTAGTTTGTGGCTGGAGTGACTGTGCAGCCACCTTTTTTTTTTTTGCTGCAGGAGGAAATGTCTCCCTGAAATGCTCTGGCTTCTTTCTCTTTAAAAACTGAGTCGACAATTGATAATTTTGCCCTAGTGACGGGCACCTTAGAGCTTTTATTTCTTGGAGGCCAAACATTGATGTTGTGTGAAATGGGAGCTTGGCCGAGCCTTTGTGCGGATCTCAAGCTTCCTGAAAAATTTATTTACTGTGACTGTGATCCGTAGGAGCGAATTGATGTTTATCTGTAGTCGTCCGCGCCGGCCAGGAGGGGAAAAATGCATAACTGCACTTTCCTCTGAAGCCTTGCGAGACTGTTTAAATAAGTATCTAATAGTGAACTTTCAATAGCAGACAGCAGCTTGACGGACAGGGCACGGTGTATTATTAACCATAAGCAGCCTTAATCTTTCCCCCATGTTTTAGAAGAAGCTTTATAACCTTCTGGCCGAGGAATTCACGAGAACCAGGTATTTGAAGCTAAGCAAAATGATCCTGGCTGTTCCAGTGGCAGAATCGATAATGCTGAGAGCCGCATGAAGGAGGGGAGCAGAGGCCGCAGCGGGGCCCGGCGTGGGCGGCCCCAGCCACTTCCTTGTGGCCGGAAGGTCAGGAGAAGTTTCCGGGGGTCTGGAGCTGCAGGGGGAAGTGAGGGGCGTGCGGGCAGCCTGGCTTTCCCGCCAAGTGAGTGACTTCTGCTGAACCTCCAGCTTGGAGGGTCCATGGGGACAGGGAACAGGGATGCGTGTCTGCCTGCTGGGCCCTGGTGACAGCCGTGCCCGGCCCGTTGGTGGCAACCCCCATTTTAAGCAATAGAAAGGCTTTATGTGACTGTCCGATGCATATCTGTCTTCCCCCTCTGGACCAGGAGTTTTGCGCAGCCTGGAAGGCGTCTTGTTTAACCAGGAGGGCTCTTGATCTCTGGGAGAAGGTGGGCTCTCTTTGTTACAAAGTCCTCCCCCGGCCCCTACCTGGCCCTCGGCACCCTTGGGCGTGGAGGAGCCTTGAGTGTCTGTTTTTCCCCCATTCGCTCGTCAGCCCCAAGAGCGCGGGGACTCACCACGTTCACTGCAGTCTCCCCAGCCCCGACACTCCCTGGGGTTCCTTATGGGCTTGGCTGCTGTTTGTTGAATGACTGGTGTGGGTTTTGCTGGGGAGGAAACAGCTGTGGTTAAGACCATGAAGGTCAGATCACCTTGGGATCAAATTCTGGTCTGTTACCCGCTGTGTGTCCTCAGGCAAGTGGCTTGCCCTCTCTGGGTCTTTGTTTCCTGGTCTGTAAAATGTGTTAATGGGGGAAGTGACTTCACCATTTTAAGTCTCAGTTTCCTCATTTATGAAATAGCCGTAACAATGCTACCTTCCGAAAGGGCTGTGAGGCATAACTGAGAGAATGCTGGTGGGGGCCCGGTGAGGTGCGCGTAGAGCTGGTTCTCAGGAAGCTAGAGCTGTCATTACTGTGCATGTTGTTACGATATTACTGTTATCATCATCATCATCACTACTTTTGCTCCCGTGACCTAAGGGAACTCACAGCTTCTGTGCGTTTCGTCTGCTTTGAGCACTGTCACCCCCTTTCAGAGTCTCGAAGCCACGACAGGGACACGCTGAGACCACGCAGAGTCAGGAGGTGCTGGTCACAGCGCCTGGCCCTGGAGCTGCCCTGAATGAGCCCCACCCACCGCGGCAGCTCTTGTGGGTCTGCTCGTGCCGGGCCGTGAGCTACCCCCCGAGCTCAGGCCCTGAGCCCCCACCACCCTCCCTCCAGCAAGGGCGCCAGGCCCAAGAAGTTTCACGTCCGCAGAACCAGACAGAGCTGGCGGTGAATCCCGGGGCAGGAGGCAGGGGCTCGGCCACGCCTGACGAGAGGGAGTGGCTCGTGGGTGACAGCCCTGGATTATCCGTGCCAGTGAGCCTCCCGTCACTGTGGAGAACCAAGAGCTGCCTGGCGCTCAGAGCGTTATCATCGCCAGAGCCCAGTTCACTCTCCTGCGGCTGCCCAAGGGTTCAAAGTGGAGCCTTTCTGGGTGGGTGAGGGGGTGGGACCATGGTCTCAAGTTCTCCAGTGCCCGGGTCAAGGCTCTTTGTCTGCCCCGGGCACCCTGTTCCCCTCTGTCCTATCTTCCTGCTCTCCAGAAGCCAGTTGGGTTTGCCCAAGTTATCGTCATAACGGTGCCATGCGTGGAGCGGGGTAGGAGGCCAGGCCCCATGCTGGGTGCTCCCTGTGAGGATCTCAGTAGCTTGTATGACTTACACCCATTTTCCAGATGAGGAACAGAGGCCCAGAGAGGTGAGGTCACTTCCCTGAGGCCACACGCATTCCCATCGCCTGTCCCTCTTCTCTGATGCTTTAAGTCCTCACTTCCCAGCCCAGCTGTGTCTCCAGCCTCCTCTTTCCCTGGGGATCCTGTCTGGGGCTCTTTCCTGTCCACTTCTCAGGCTCCCGCCTGTCTTCCGCCGCGTGCTCACCCCTTCCTGACACCTGACAGGAGCTCCCGGGAGGCGAGCAGGGGCCTCAGACCAGGGTGCGCCCCCCGAGGCCCACAGCGTGGCCTTGGAGTGAAGACCCAGGTTGTTCTGGGCTCGGCGTGAAGGTCTCAGATGCTCAGGTCCCTGTCTTGGAGTGATGAGCCCGTCATCTCCCCCTGCTTCCTGTGTCATTTCTGGGGGAGCCTTCCCCCCACTGCTCACGTGCTGATCCCCACGCCCTCCACCTCCAGGCTGGAGCACGGGGAGCTGGGAGGGAGCAGAAGCATCTGGATCTTTCCTTTTGGCTTGATTTATTAGAAACTAACATGAGAGCTTAGAGCAAGGCACTGGGCCGCAGAGGGAGCCTCAAAATCATATTCATTGCAGCGGTAATCACTAATGCATATTAATATGTCTACTCTGGGCCGGATCTGGGGAGCCCCTCGCTAAATAAGATGGGGCTCCTGCTCTCAAGGAGAGAAGACCACCCAGGACACCACGAGACAGAGCTTTCCTGCGGCCCTGGGGACACACTGGGCAGGTGCTCAGAGCCAGGGGCCGGGAAGGAGCCACAGAGGGACTGTTTGCAGCAGGTCTGGGAGGCGAGTTTGCCAGGCAGGGAGTTAGGGGGGGCCATTTTTCACCAGGGAACAGCATCAGACACAAGGAACAGCATGGGCTCTGGCCCAGAGGATGAGAATGGGGTGCTGGGGACCGGTGAATCATTTCATTGGCGATCGAGGTGAGCTGGGAGCAGGTGTGCGTGTCAGATCAGACGGGACCTCCTGGGCCACCGCGTAGAGTCTGGACTTTTCCTGGAGGCTCAGGGTGAGGATTTGGGTTTTATTTCTAGAGCTGCAGGACGCCGTGGAGGGGTTTGAGCCTGGAGCGGCAGTGACAGGCTTCGCTTACCTTTTGCATGGAGCCCTCAGGCCACCATGGAGAGAGAGGATTGTGGGGGGAAGATCAGAGTCGGGGAGACAGGGAGAGGCTGCTGCAGTCGTCCAGGCCTGCGTCGAGGCGGCCTGGGCCCGGCGGTGGCCTTGGGGCTGCCCGGGAGAGGCCCAGTGTGGGGACCTGTCAGAGGGAGATGAGGGAGGCTGGAGGGGGGACGTGGAGGCTGCTGTGGGCCATCGATGCGCCGCCATTTCTCTTCCCTCCCACATTTTTACGCTCGGGGCCTGCGGAGCCTAGGTTGGTCGTGTGGTGATGTGTAAACAGTTGGGAACAGGGCAGAGCAGAGAAGGCAAGAGCCGGGGACCGGGGCGTCACGTCCTCTCTCTAGCAAGGACTGGCTTGGTCCCTTTTCTGGTTTCTCTGTACGAATGCAGAGGAGGAAGACGGTGAGCTGTGCCTTGGCCGGTCGGCCAGGAACTTTGTGTTCGTTTACTCACTCGGCAGCCACCAAGCAGGTTTGTGCTGTGCCCGTGCAGGAGACAGGGGACGTGGCAGGTTGCTCCCAGCACTCGGGGAGCCCCTCATCCCAGCTGCCGGAGACAGACCAGGCATGGGCAGGTGGACCCAGCCTGGGAAGAGCTGTCTCCTATGCAGGGAGCCCAGGAGCCCGTGGGAGCTGAGGAGAGGTGCTTGACACAGTCTGGGGGACTGAGGAACCTGCTGGAAGGAGGCTGCCTACATTATAGCTCAATGGAGGCAGGAACTGGGCTGCCTGTTTCACACAGGATCCCCAGACCCCCAACAATACGGGATGAAGTGACTCGGGAGCTGAGACCTGAAGGATGACCGGGCGCAGCTCTGGCAGAGAGACCGGCACGTGTGTCCCGGGAGGAGGGGGCAGCTGGGTGAAGGCTTGGATGGGCTTTGCAGAAGTCGCCTGTTCAGAGTGCCCAGGCCCCCGAGAGTGAGCAGGGCGGGGCAGGAGCGGAGGCTGGAGGCCACATTTGGGGTCTGGGCCTCCGAGCTCATAACAGCAGCTCACTTTCCGTCCCAGCGGAGCATGTGGCTTCCCTTCTCCCGGACGTCCTCGCCACACCTGGAAATCCGGATTCGGTCGCTGCTGGGAGGTGTGAGGAGAGACTGGAGTTTGCAGGCGGGGCGGGTTGTGGGGTGGGGGTGGAGAACGCGCCCCCATTTGTCAGGGGCGGACCCACCATTTGCAAGCTGCCTCCCTCGCGTGTGGTGCTCGCGGTGGAGGGCAGGGCTGCGTCCGCAGGGATCCGGCTGGAGGGAGCCAGTCTTCCGGGGGAAGTCGGGGGTGTCTCTGCCTTATGGGTGTATCATCCCTGGGACCCCGCAAGGGCCATGTAGAGTAAAGCCCAGGCGGCCGGCAGCTCCCTAGGCCAGCGCCCCCCGTGCGGGGTGACCCCGCGTCCCCCGCTGCCCAGCGCGGCCGGGAGCGGCCCAGCAGGTGCGGTGCCGTCTGGCGGGCTGCAGAGGCAGAGAGGTAATGCTAATGTCGTGTAAAATTAGAAGGAAAGTGTTTGTTGCAGAAGCTGCGTCAGCGCCGAGTCCTGTGGGAAGGGGACTGCTTTCTCGCAGCCTTTCGGTTTTATTTTTGCACACTCGCTTTGTATTTGCTCGTGGTGCTGCTGACAGGCCCTCGGGGTGGCTCAGCCTGCGGGGCCGGGGCCAGAGGGACGGTGTCACCGCCTGGTCCGGACGGTCCTGCCCGGGGTGAGTGCCAGGCCTGCCTCCAGCTGGGAGGACGTGGGGTGTGGGAGCAGGAGGCCGTGACTGTGTGTGGGGGTCCCTGCGTCTGTGTGTGCGCCCAGCCTGGTGTGTGTGTGTGGCAGGTGTGGCTCCCCAGGTGTCTTTCTGGTGAGGGGGTCGTCCACGTTCCATCCTGGGTGTGGATCTCTGTGTGTGTGTGTTCCTGTGTTGTGTGTGTCTGTCTGTGTCTGTCCATGTGTGTCTCTGGGAAGTGGCTGAGTGTGGGTCTGGGTATGTTCTCAGGGGTCCTGCGTGTCTTTTTCTATCTGTGCATGGATGTGCGTGAGCATCTCGAGGAGGCACATGGGTGTGTGACTGTGGGTCTCTTGGGTCCGTACGCTCGCATGTGTGTGCATGTGTGAGTATTGAGCGTGCATTTGAACAGGTGAGCACATGGTGGGGAGTGTGTCACGTGAAGAAGCATGTTGCGTGTGAGCCTGCAGTGCATGTGAGGGCATGAGCCGGGCTGCGAGTGCACATGTGTGAGGGACTGTGTGGGGCACGTGTCGAGTGTGAGCGTGTTGCACGTGAGAGCCTGTGTGGTGTCTCCCGTGCTCTTGCATTCGGCGCCCCTGGCAGAGCTGTCCTGGGGTGACTCGGCTGTGACGACCCTCCGTGGGTTGGAGGACACAGCCCAGCGGGTGCTGTCGAGAGGCAGCCAGGCTCCCACCGGCCCAGCTCCAGTCAGAGACTTGGAAACTTCCAGATGCCCCTGAGGGTCCGCGTTGTTGCCCACCCTGCTCCGGCTGAGAGGGTCTGTCAAGCTTTGTCTCTGTGGTTTGGGCCGTATGAGCAGTGGGTGTTTTGTCTCTGGAGCGGGTGCTGCTTTCCAAATAGGAGGTTATTTTATGATCCAGAATGTGCTTTTTCACGGCGGGCCTGACCCGGTGGTGGGAGCCCCGAGTGACAGTTGCTGATCTGGCCCCGGGGAAGCTGGCGCCCCGGGCTTGGCCCCCCCAGCTGAGAGGTCGGGACTCTGGCCACAGCCCTGGAGATGGGCAGGGCCCCCCCAGAGGCCACGGCACGGTGGCCTTGGGCTCTGCCACCCGCGGGGCGCGACCTGCCACAAACACTTCTCTAGGGCAGAACACCCACGCCCTGCAGGGCACCTGATGGCCGCTGGGCTTCTCCACGGGCCAGAGGAACCTCTTTTTAATCCCCATCCCTGTCCGCTTACCTCCCTGTCACTGAGATTTGTCTTTTGTGGTATCACCCTCTGCAGGACGGGGAGGCTGGGAGGAGGGAGTCTGATTTTACAGAGTATAAACCAGGTGCTGTGGAAAGTTCCGTACGATCAGGAACCAGTGCAGATCCAGAGCCTGGCTTCGAATGCTGTGTGGCCCTGAGCATGTTGCTCAGCCTCTCTGAGCCTCAGTCTTCTCATCTGTAAAATGGGAATCGGGGCATTGCCAGCCACAGCGCTGTCTCTCACTTGTGTCCTCGGGGCCTTTCTTGAACACGGCCGATTTGTGTGGGCTGGACAGGCTGGGTTCAGTGTGTCCGACCTGCGTGTGATCTTGGGCAAGTCATTTTGTCTGTGCCTCGGTTTTCTTACCTGTAAAATCGGGCTAATCATAGTGCCTGCTGCATGGATGTTGCGAGGGTGAAATCCCTTCCTTTACATGAAACGTTAGAGTGTAAGTGCCATAGGGCGTGAGCTATTATCGTTATTTCTGGAATGTCTGAACCCAGGTTAAAACATCCCGCCAGCACACAATATCATCTTTTTTCTAATACAGCTTGTAACCTGCTCTTTCTGCAGCCTTGTCTGCTCTGTGCTGTCGGGCAGCTGCCGTGTGCCAGGGCCCTGGCTGGGAGTGCCCGGGGCGGTGTGGCACGGGTGTGGGTGGGAGTCCTGCGTGGGTGGGCTGGGCCACGTGCGGTGCTAGTCTCTCCTCCAGCGACTTGGCAGTGCGGGGGCAGGCTGGGGTGAAGTCACTCTGGGCGGCAGCCAGGGGCGGGAGCCAGCCAGCAAGAGAGCCACCTGGCAGCTCTCCCCACCAGGCTGGATCCAGCAAGCCGGTGGCAGCCGCAGGCGCCCAGAACTGTTTCGTGCGCTTGTCAAAGGGCGACTGACATCTGAGCCTCGGCGGCGACAGCAGAGGGGAGAGCCACGCACAGAGGGGTATTTCCCTGGAGCCTGGCACCGCCCAGTGCCCTGAGCCCACTCCCCTCACACCGTGTCAGGGGCATGCACACTGATGATCATGTGCTCAGTCTAGCTGGGCGAAGCCGTTCACAGGGGCACGGCCGTGTGCTCAAATGGATTTTCGTGCATTATCTCATCCAGTCTTCGTAGAAACCCCTGGAAGTAGGTCCTACTTATTTCTACTTTATAAAGGAGAAAGCTGAGGCTCAAGAGATGTTTTAGAATCTTCCAGATCTGGATAGAAATCCTGCCTCCTCCAGTTGCTGGGTGACTTCGGGCCAGTTACTTAACCTCTCTGAGCCTCCAATTCCCCACTGCTTAGGGTTGTAGCAAGGGTTCAGTGAAACAGTGTAGCTAAAACATTGAGCGGGCATCTGGCGTGGTGAAGGATGTTTTTAAAAAGGTTGTTGTTATTACTACTATTTTATCTTTTTGCAAGGGAACATTCTTTCCCTGTTTAACAGAGATATTGACAAGATTCAACTTTGATGCCTTGATGTCTGCAGGGAGGGATTATTTTTAGGAGGAAAAAAACCCCTATTTTATTATTATTGACAACAGATAAGTCTGTGAGTTTCCTGCCTAGCGGGGACACTACTCTTGAGGGTTGGCTTCTGGGGGCGGAGCCTCTTCTATTTCATGGAAAAGAAACTCCCCTGGGTTGTTGCCAAACCCTTCCCCCCCGCCCTCGCCCCCCCCCCCCGAGTGCCCAATCCTGTAAGTAGACTCACTCGGACGCTTTGTCCAGAAGGTGTGGTGTACAGCTGTTGTTCAGCAAACGCTTGCTGGATGGGTGGATGGATCATGCTCCCAGGCTCACTGCAGCCAAGGGGGTGACGGATTCAGGCATGACCTGGCAGCCCCCCACGGAAGAAAGGCGCCTGATCTGGGCATCGCCCCTCCAGTGATGCACACTTTGCAGAGCCGTGGGTGCCTGGAACATCTGTGACTGATGGCCAGAGGCGAGCAGAAAAGTGAGACGCTACTGCACGACTTGAAGCCCCGGGAATGGGTGTGAGGCAGTGAATATGACTTCAACAGACAGGTGTACACTGACTGTGGGGGAACTTCACTCATTCAGTGAGTATTTCTGTGCTCAGTGCCAGGATGCAGGGAGACACCCTGAGGGACCAAGTGAAGGAAGAGTACTGTTTGATGCGTTAATCTCCAATAGACTTCTCAGGGACTGTGTCAAGGTGCGGGAGAATCTGGGCCACTGTCTAATGAGCAGGACTCTTGTGGTTGTATGTGAGAGAAACTCACCTGGAACCAGCTTAAATGAAAAATGATTTTTATTGGCTTATGTGACCTGGAAGTTTCAGGGCAGCTGGCTTCAGGCACGGCTGTATCCAACCACTCAAATGAAGTTATCTCATCCTGCTCATCTCCTGGCTCGGCCTTCCTCTGTGTGGGTAGCTTTGTTCTCAGCCAGAGTTCTCCTCTGGCGGCTGTTTCGCCAGCTTGGCAACTCTCAGGGAAAGAAAGCACCTTCTTCCCAACAGCTCTAGCGAAAGTCCCAAGATTGACTCTGCTTGGACTGACTCGGGTCTGTGCACTTGCCCAAGCCGTTCTGACTACCTGGAGCGCCCTCTTCTCTCTTCTACCTGTCCCAAACCATCTGCCCTTCACATCCTGGCGAGCTCTAGAGCTGCCGCCAACAGCCTCCTTCTGTGTTTGCCTTTATCGTCCTTTGTGTTTTCTCTCTCTCTCGGGGCACTGATTCTCTTTTTTTCCTGCTTTGTATCTAACGCAGCCACGTCCTGGCTGTGCTGTGTTCACATCAGGCAGATCAGGGTCTCTGGCAGGCCGGAGTTTCATTTCCTCCCTTTCTCTCTTCCCCCATAATAACATGACAAACCCGATAGGTGCCTCATAAGTGCTTGATGATGGATTTGGGGCATTAAGGATTTAATTTAGCAGCCAAATCCCAGGGTGGCTCGGGGGGCGTCGTGGGTCAGCAAGGTCTGAAGGGAACCCCGGGAGTCGTCTTGCTGGACACATTCGTGTATAGGTGGGTCCCAAAGGCTTGGCCCGGGCACAGGCTGGTGGGGAGGTGGGACGGGGGAGGGGCAGCTCAGACACCGAGCTTTCCCGGGTTCACAGCAGCTCTGTGCCGCTCTGGCTGTGTGGCGCGGGGCAAGTCGCTTCACCTCTCTGCTGCCGGTTCCTGGCCTGTGAAATGCGATCATTCGGGCAGTGCACGTCAGGAAGGGGCCTGGCACACGGCTCATTGGCGGTTCGCTGTATGGCCGTGCTGTCTCCAGAGGCGCCAGGTAGAAAGGGGGATTGTAAACTCCTATTTAATGTTGGAGGAAACAGCAGCCCGTGGGCTTCAGAGACACCCTTTGGAAGGAAGGGGTGGGGCTGGGGGCCGTGTGGCTTCACAGAGCATGAAGGGGACCTCAGTCTTGGTGGCTTTGCCCCAAACGCCGTGTTTCCTGGCCAGGTTTTCGCTGCGGTGTCTTGTGACTCCTCTAAGTCGCCGCCCTTGGCCGATCCGCCCTGTGAGCGGCCCATCACTGCCCCCCGAATAGACCCCGGCGCCTCGCTGAGGGCGGGGGTCCCTGGGGTCAGAGGCCGCTGTGCCGCCGCTGCGCCCTCCGTGTGCAGGTGCGCCGTCTTACTTCCTCCCGCCTCCTCAGAAATATTTGGGGGCGATTAAAAGGAAATGTTCTTTTCACGGTAATGAAATGGGGTTTGGGGTTTGGGGTTTGGAGTGGTCGGCCGCCGCCTCGGGGCGATGCCGGCCGATTCGATAACCAAGTTGCTGGGCACTCAGTATCCTCCCAGGACGGTGACTCAGCGAGGGGAGGTGTGTTGAAATTCAGGAGAGGCCGCTGTGGGAAGCCCGAAGGCTCTGTGTGTGTGTGTGTGTGTGTGTGTGTGTGTGTGTGTGTGTAAGTGTGCGCACGCGCACTGCTCCGCACCCCCCTCCAGGCCTGTAACTCAGCCCCTGGGAGATGGGCCGGGCCGGGCGGCCGAGGGGGACTTGGGGGCCACGCAGACCTGAGCTGGAGCCTGCCTCTGTCACCTCCTGGCTAGGGGGCCTTGTGCAGATGGCCTCCCCTCTCTGTGACTCAGTTTCCTTGTCTGTAAAGAGAGGAAAACAGTGATGCCTGCTGGGTGGGGTGTTCACAGGATGAATTGAGAATTTCTGTTGGTGGTAATTAGTGACCGCCCTGACTGCGGTGATGATGTGAATAACTAATAGTTCGTGTTATTTGCTGGTAGTCCGAGGAGCAAAGAGCCATGGGAGCGCCAAGGAGGGGGTGATGGATGCAGCGGCAATCCTGGAAGACTTCCAGGAGCAGGGCCTTGAGTGACAGCTCTTCCAACATGACAGGGAGGGGAAGGGGTGGATGACACTGTCCTGTTTCGGGAGTTGGTAGACTGAAAGGCAGGGAATGTGTGGAAGCTTCCGGCCAGATGTGGGACCAGCCGCCGTCCAGTGTGGCCAGAGAGGGGAAGGGTCAGGGATGGGGGGGGTGTGGCAGAAGAGGATTTGTTCCCGCCACTCAGGTGAAATGGGGGTGGACAAGCCCTGTGCCTCGGGGCTCCTTTGTCCACGTGAAATTCAGAAGCGATGGTGACACGTATGTGCTGGCCATCATGCCGAGTGTCCCCTTACACTCTTGAGTCTCCACCTGACCCCCGTTTTACAGGTGAGGAAACGGAGGTTCTCTGTAACATTTGTTTTACCCCAATGTAAAACAATGGGGATGGTTTCTGTGACAGTCGCCCTGTCCCTTGCAGCAAGGCCTAGCGAAACCCGGGTCATCTTCTGCTCTGTGGCCAAGCCCGAGGGCCCTCGCACAGCCCACCTGCCCGGCAGTCCTTGGGCCACGTAAGTTTCTCCTTTGTGGGAGCTTTCTGACACTTTACTGGGGCGTGTACATCCTTCCTCGAGATTCCCCGCCTGATTCTCTCAGGAGAAGGTGTCACGGCAACATCACTTACAAGTCTTTTCTCCCTGTTCCCAGCTCAGTTCCTCTGTTGCCTCGGGGAGTTCACCTGGGCCGGGCCTGATGTCGCAGCTGCCCCCGTCTTTACCACATTTTCCCTGGCTCCGGAGAGTTTGGAGGGACGGGGCGTTTGCCCTGGCAGGCGGGATGCCTGTTCTCTGGGGGGGCCAGAGGGAGCAGAAAAGTCTGGGATGGGCCCTGAGAGCTACACCAGGAAAACAGAAGCCCAAAATTAAAAATACATGAGGGTGAAAAGCAAATAAATGATATTATGCACAAAATCCCTTTGTGCCGGCAGCGACAATGTGGGGATGTCCCTGCCTGTGGGGAGCTCACCTGAGCTGCACAGGGTTCACCCACTTCCAGGCTGAATCTTTGCCAGGCCCCCCCAGGGGCACTCAGTGTGATGGAGAAGACTGGTTCTAGAAGGTCCCACAGGTGAGAAATGAGGGGGATTTAGATGGGAGTAGCACTCACTGCCTGTCACACCCCTGCTCTCTGAGCTGGACACTCCCCAGCCATTGCCGTTGACCCTCGCAGCACCGACCCATTTCACATATGGGGAAACTGAGGCAGGGAGCGGTTAGGTACTTGCCTATGGTCTCTGAGGAAGTGGCCAGGCTGGGATCTGAGCCCAGGGCTCTCTAACTTCAGACCACCCTCCTACATTTACAAATGGGGAAACTGAGGCGCAGAGAGGGTTGAGACTTGCCTTTCAGAGGAACTTGCCTGTACCTGCAACCACTGGTTACCTCGTGGCCTGATGGGGGAGAAACAAATGAAACAAATAGAGGAAAACAGAAAAGAAAGTCTAATTAAGTGCCACACGCAGTGGCCCAGCTCATGGGAAGCCCTCCTCAGTCCCTGGTTCAGGAGGTGCCGGGTGTCAGAAGCAGGCGAGCCTCAGCCTATGAGGCCGTTTGCACTCAAGTTTCTTTGCTCTTCAGAACATGGGCTCAGTTACCCTGTTTGGGGGGAATGTTCCCATGTCTGCCCTCTGAGTTGGAGAGAACCAGGAGAGGGGATGTTCTGGAGGGGCCAGGAAGGAGGTCGTGTGGGGTCTAAGGAGGCCCAGCAATTGTCTAAAACTTGGCGGCTGTTGTAGAAATGTTTCCTACCTCGTGGGGCAGGGGGACCCGCCCAGGGCTGGATGTCAGGGGACTGGGCTCTGTCTGTGCTCTAAGGCCAATGGCTTCCTGCCTTTGCCCCTCATTTCTTCATCTTGAATCAGACGCTAACCGAGGCACCTTCCGTGAGCTTAAGCAAGCGCGTTGCATGTGTATGTGCCCAGGTTCAATGGGAAGGCGTTCTGGGATCAGTTAGCAATGTCTGCTGTGGGTGATGGAGGAGGTAGTGGTGGTGTGTATGCCATTCATCCATTTATTCATTCAGTGGGCACCTTCTGAATGCCAACTATGTGACAGGCACTGGAGATGGAGCAGGAAACGAAGCAGGCGTGGGCTCTGCCCCACCCCTGGAGGTTTTGGCCTGAGGATGGAGACAGGGTAAAGCTGTGCATTTGGATCACTGCTGAGTTCTCAACAACTACGTTTTACCTGGCACACCTGTGCCCTCAGGTATTTATTGATTGGACAGGTGAATGGATGAGCCAAATGCAGATAAATATGTGATTACAAAGAGTAATAAAAACTGCATGGGAAAAGGAGAGATGATGAAGAGAGAAACCTGTGCCCGGAGGGCTCACAGGCCAGGGAGAGAGAGACTGCATTCGGCAAAAAAGCCAAAAGTGAATTTATAATTCTGAGTGTTGAGATAAGAGATGGTGTGAAATGTTGTCTGGAGAAAACCTCTCAAGGTAAGGCAGTTAGGAAAGGCTTCACATTTCATTTCTTAAAAAAAAAATTTTTTTAACTTTTCATTTTGAAATAGTTTCAAAAAGATTTACAAAAAGTTGCAAAAATAGTACAAAGAACTCCACATGTTCCCTTCACCCAGATTCCCTAAATATTAGCATTCAACATAACCCTAAAACAATTACAAAATCAGGAAATTAACATTGATACGACACTGTAATCTTGTGTACTGATCTCACTCAAATTTTGTCATTTGCCCACTGATGTCCTTTTCTGGTCCAGGGTCCAGTTTTGGATCATGCATTGCATTTAGTTGTCACGTCCCTTTAGTCTCCTTTAATCTGGAACAGATTAAAGTGCATGAACCCAAGTCAGTCCAGTCAGGGTAAATCCTGGGTCTTTTGCTAGAGCTATTGGGAAAAAGGTGCTTTCTTTCCCTGCGAGTTGCCAAGCTGCTGAAACAGAGCTGCCAGAGGAAAATCCTGGCTGAGAACAAAGCCACCCACGCAGAGGAAAGCTGAGCCAGGAGATGAGCAGGATGAGATAACTTCATTTGAGGGGCTGGATACAGCCATGCCTGAAGCCAGCTGACCTGGAACTTTCAGGTCACGTGAGCCAATAAAAATCCTTTTTTGTTTAAGCTGTGCTCAGTGCCAGGATGCAGGGAGATGCCCTGTGGGACCAAGTGAAGAAGGAGTTCGAACTGTTTGATGTGTGAATCTTGAATAGACTTTTCAGGGACTAAGTCCCAGTGTGGAGAATCTGGGGCCACTCTCTACTATAATGGGCAGGACTCTTGTGGTTGCAGGACCTTGGCACTTTTTGATGAGAACTGGCCATTTATTTTGTAGAATGTCCCTCCATTGGGAATGTGGGATGTTTACTCACGATTAGCTTCAGGTTATGCGTTTTTGGCAGAAATGCTACCGGAGTGACATTGTGTGTGTGTGTCCTTCTCAGTGCATCGTGTCAGGAGGCACGTGAAGTCCATTTGTCCCACTACTCGTGACGTTAACTTCGTCGCTTGCTTAAGGCAGTGTCTGCTGGGATTCTCCACTGTGAAGTTATTATTTTTCCCTTCGTAATTAATAAGTATCTTGTGGGAAAACATTTTGAGACAACGTAAATACTCTGTTATTCATCCTTCTTTGCCCACTAATTTTAGCATCCATTGATACTTCTTGCCTGAAACAGCTACTGCTGTGGTGTTTGCCAAATGGTGACTTCCTCTTTGCATCATTACTTTTACATTTGTTAGTTGAAGAGCTTTTTCTTCTCCCCCATTTAGCTATGCAATTATTTACTTATACCAGTACGGATTCGTGGATTCATATTGTATTCTGCGTCCTCCCTGTCTCTCTCTCCCCTCTCTGTCCACGCCCCCATCTCTGCCCTCTCTCTGTCCCTCCTCTCTTTTCTGCCTCACCCTCCTTCCCTCCCTGTTTTCCTTCCTCTCTTTTTTCTTTGCTGAAGAAGCCAGGCTATTTGTCCTGCAGAGTTTCCCTCCACTGGATCTGGCTAAACACATCCCCGTGGTGTCATTTAGCACTTTCTTCCATCCCCTGGGTCTCCTGTGAGCTTGCGGTAGCCCCAGAGCCTTGATCAGACGCCAGTTCAATATTTTTGGCAAGACCACATCACAGGTGGCAGTGTGTCCTTCCGTCAGGAGGCACACGAGGTCTGGCTGTCTCCCTTTCTGCGACATTGAGATTGATCAGTGGGTTCAGGAGCTGTCAGCCTGATCCATCCGTTGTCAAGTTCCCCACCAGCCCTTCTTCCACTGGGTTTTGCACCCACTGATAAGCATTGCTGGGCCCATTAATTCATTAGGGGTTGCAGGATGTTGGTACGTTGATTCCGTCCTTCTTTCTCAGATGGAAGATTTCGCTGCAGAGAAACCACCATCATCAATTGTTGGCTTACCCTGAGGGAAAGTGTGTCCAGGAAAGGGAAGATAAATGCTTAATTCTTTCCCTTTATTTGCCAGTTTTCAAAATAAAGAGTTGGTACCCTGTCATCTTCCAAAAGTGGCCAATGAGGGTTTTTAAAAAATATCATCATAAACCCACGGATGCAAGCATCAGGTCTTCATCCATTTCAGTTATTATCCTTATTCGTGCTCAGAGTGTCCCATCGCTGGTGTGCGGGGGCCTCTGCAAGTCAGCTTCTGATCCTTTGGATCCGCCAGTGGCCTTGGACAGCCTCCTTGCTTTCCAGGAAGACAAGATGGTCCAGACTCCCCGGGGACATTTCCCACCTCAGCCTGGGACTCACATGTCGCTCCAGGGAGTCCTGGATCCTTTCACTGGGAGATGGTGTTTAGAGACCACAGTCTGGGTGCTGAGTGAGTGAATATACAAGTCTCGAACAATGCAGTAGCTCAGCCTGGGACTCACATGTCACTCTAGGGAGCCCTGGATCCTTTCACTGGGAGATGGTGTTTAGAGACCAGTCTGGGTGCTGAGTGTGTGAATATATGTCTCGAACAATGCAGTAGGGGGGGCTTTGCAGAGTCCACGGTGGGTGGGGAACAGGCAAGGCGGTGGCTTTGAACTTGGGTCTCACCTCTTCCTCATCCTGTCCCAGGTTAATGACCACGTTTGTTTGCTTTTACTCCTTTCCCCCAACTTCTTCTTCATCTAGAAGACAAGAGCGGGTCTCCCCGTCTCCAGCCATCCCCTTCCCTGGGCTTGGCATTTTCCCGGGGAAGGGCTTTGAGGTCAGAGACCCCCTAGGAGAGCGAGGCCACTTGTGGTCCGTCGACTTTCCCTTGGGTCCTGCCGTGCTTTGTTGAGCCACTCGACGTGATATGACTCAGCAAAGGGGGGTTGCCCCTGCTGCTTGCGTCTTAGCATCTTTGCGGGGCGGGGGAGCAGTAGGAGAGTTCACCGAGGGACCACCAAATGCAGACCAGACAAATGACGGACAGCAACTTAAAAATCCCTCCAGGCCTCCGATGTTACCCCGCCTCTATCCCAGCAGCCTGCACGTCTGCGTTGGAGATTAAAACTCACATTTCATTTTTATATGCTGTGCTTAATCCAATAATGATTTCGTGTTACAAACAGCAATAATATCTTTCAGCATAGTTAATCAGAATAGACTTAATGCTGTCACTATTTATTAACCTTTGTTGAAAAGCAAGAAGTTTCTCTCTAATCTGTGATTGTTGGTCTTGTCAGGCTCTATCAAGTGAAAAAACAGTTTTGGCATTCATTAAAACGGTGCGAATCCTGGGGTGACAGTTGGAGCCGGATGGAATTTGGTGCATGAAATCTTTGTTGTCTTCACCGGGGTAACTGAGACGGCTGGGGGCCGCGAAGGGGGACCCACACGCTCGGAAGACTGAGCGTTTCATCCCTGACTTCCTCTTGGATGAAGAAACTATGAATTGAGAGACAGGGGCAGAGGAGGGGGTACAGGTGAGGGGAGGGTTTGGGCCTGTTGATGCCTCTCGCCAACGAAACTCATTGTTAGTTCAAGGCGGTGGCCTTGAACTTGGATCCCAGACACCTCATCACCTTCCCAACGCTGTCCCACGTTAATGACCCTCTGGGAGCCACTTATCACTTTTACTCCGTTCCCCCAACTTCTTCATTTGGAAGAAGACAGGGTGGGTCTCCCCCATCTCCAAGGCCCACGTTGAGTTGGAGTCCAGTTGAAGGAGTCCATCGAAACAGTATGGCGGCCGTCACATGTCAGTATGAGCTCCAGATCTCCACTGCAGTGGAGTAAGAGGTCTCAGTTGGGGGTCCTCAAGCTTTGGTGTGTATGAGACTCTCCTGGAGAGCCTCCCCGACTCCTGGGGAATGGCCCGGAGTGTCCTGAGATACTGCATTTCCACGAAGTTCCCAGGCAATGTGGATGCTGTTGGTCCGGGGACCACCCTTTGAGGAGCACCAAGGGCTTCGTGGTTTGGGGTTTTCTGAACCGTGCCAGGGTGTCGTCACTGGGTCAGTGGCCCGATGACCTTGGCTGGCGGCCTTTTTGGAGGGTTTTGTCTGAGGACTGTGGTGTGCTTGGGATGGCAGGGCTGGGCGTCTCAGCTCGAGGCAGTCAAGCAGAAGGCATTCTTCTTACTCACACCTTACAGGTACAGCAGCGAGCCTTCCTCACTGTCGCTTCTCTGAAACAGGCCACCTGAGCCAGTGCTGCCCAAACTTTCATATGAACATGGATCACCTGGGGCTTCTGTTTAAATGCTGATTCTGATTCACTAGGACTTGGGTGGGGCCCAAGGTTCAGGATTTCTAACCGACTCCCAGGTGGTGCCGAGCTACTTCACTGGACCACACTTTGAGTAGCAAGGGTCTGTCGAATAACAAGAAAACCCAAGAGTATGGTTGGCTGACTCCTGCTCCTTCCTGGACCTGAATTACAGAGTTTGAGCCTTGCTAAATCCACCAACTCCCCCAAAGTGAAATCTGCCTTAAAAAAGAGAAAAAAGAAAGAAAGGTTTCAACTTGCAGACACCTCCTCCAAAGGAACACGGCTTTCCCAAGGGGCTTCCTTTTCTCTTTTTCCCCTCGAACAACCCCCAGATGTCTTTCTCAGGAAGTCCGTGTTGGGTCTTTACCTTCCAGAGGTGATTCAGAGAAAAATCTAATGCAGGAAAGAGGTCCTCGTGCTGGGAGGCGTGGAGGAATATTCCACGAAGCAAATGCTGGTTGTTCCCGGCTGGGTGGGGGCGCCCGAGGCCGGGGGCCAATTGATCTCCCCTCTCATAAGAAGGACAGTCCACTTGGGCGTTGAGCAGCGTGGTTAGTGTTGCCCATGTAAACGGGGAGGTGAGCAGGTGCTGTTAATTATTTAGCAAGAGTTAAGCAGTCTGGGTGGGTGGGTTTTATGCTCTGTTTGGTAATAAAGGTTGCTGCAGAAAGGAATTTTTAAATTCAGTATTCTCATTTGCCTCATCTTGCAAAGGAGCTGAGCGTTGGTTTGACTGGTGGGAGCATCTGGAATTAATGAACCAGCCTCTTACAGTGCAGAAATCAATGTTTGCTGCATTAATTGCACGATGCTGAAACCCCGCTCTTTACTTCTGACTCGCAGAGCCGCGGCCGAAGAAATCTCTGTAAGTGGTGTCTGGGGCTTCGCTGTTGTCTCCATCTGTCCGGGCAGGGGCAGGAACCGCTGCTTCACTGTGGGCTTGTGACATGGGGACATGGAGGCCCCAAAGGGGCAGAACTTGAGGATTGGTTTCCTTTTGAGTATCTGGACCCTGTCGGGATTCCACCCCCTGAGAGCTTCCAGCTTGTGGTTTTCTTTAGGTGAAATAAGCCTTATTGAGGAGGTCTCTGTCTTTCACCTGGACAAATGTCCCTCGCCTCCCGCTTTTCCCCCATGGTAGCCCTCTTGGAGTGTCACCCAAGACGTAGCTCGGCCACCACCTCCTTAAACGCTGGGCACTGGACAGCCTCAGCCCCCCGCCCGGGCTGAGCGGAGCATTCTGCGGGCCTAGCCTCAGTGCTGGGCGCTTTGCACGGACCACCCAAGGAGGTGACATTTGGGCCGCGTTTGGGAGGATGTATCGGAGCTTGCCAGGGAGGGAAGGATGGAAGGGCATTCCAGGGAGAGGGAACAGCGTGAACAAAGGCCCTGAGGCAGAGAGGTGCCGTCCTGGAGCCCTGAAGTTCCTACTAGCTGAAGGGGTGGAGGGAGCCGGGGAGCGCGGATGGGCAGAGAGTACAGGCTGGAGAGGAGCCTGGGAAGGTGTTTTGAGGCCCTGAATGTCTGGCTAAGAACTTTTGATTCTTACGGGAACCTGGCGAAATGCTTAAGCAGGAGACGAGGTGATCTGTGAAGTTTTATTTTTAATTTACGTACAGTATTTTTTGTTTTAATGTACAGTCCTATGAGCTTTGACCACAATCAGAATACAGAACAGTTCCATGACGCCCTGAAATTCCTTCATATGCAGAGCCTTCCCCCCCCACACACACCTGGCAGCCACTGGCTCTGTTCTCTGTCCCTGTAGCTTTGCCTTTTTCAGGATGTCACATAAATGGAATGATGCAGTATCTATAGATACAGATATTTGCTTTGTTTTGTTTTGTTTTTGTTTGTTTTTTGGTGAGAAAGATTAGCCCTGAGCTAACATCCGATGCCAATCCTCCTCTTTTTGCTGAGGAAGATTGGCCCTGGGCTAATATCCGTGCCCATCTTCCTCTGCTTTGTATGAGATGCCGCCACAGCATGGCTTGACGAGTGGCGTATTGGTCCGTGCCTGGGTTCTGAACCAGCAAACCCTGGGCCACCGAAGCGGAGTGCGCGCACTTAACCACGACCCCACCAGGCCAGCCCCGATATAGATATATTTTTAAATCTAGCTTCTTTCATTTAGTACATGTATTTGAGATTTCTCCATGTTGCTGCATGTATCAGTACTTTATTCTTTCTCATTACCAAGTAGTATTCCACTGTATGATTTATATCCATTTGTTTATTCGTTCACCTGTTAAAGGATGTTTGAGTTGTTTGCAGTTAGGAATAAAACTGCTGTGAACATTTGCATACAGGTTTTTGTGCGACTCTAGTTTTTGTCTCTCTAGGGTAAATACCTAGGGGTGGGACTACTGGGTCATTTGATAAGTGTATGCTTAACTTTTTCAGAAGCCTCCGGGCTTTTTTCTAAAGTGGCTATACCATTCTGCATCCTACCAGTATGATGGAAGAGTTCCATTTGTTCCACAGGCTCGTCAACACTGGGTATTATCAGGTTTTTCTTCTTCTTCAATTTAGCCATTCTAATAGCTGTGTCGTGCTCTCTTATTGTGGTTTTAATTTGCATTTCCCTCATGACGGATGATGCTGAGCATCTTCCCACGTGCTTCCTTACTCTCTGTGTATCTGTTTTGGTCGTGTGTCTGTTCGAATACTTTGCCCATTTTTTAATTGGGTGGTTTGTTTTCTTATTGTTGAGTTTTGAGAGTTCTCTATATTTTCTGGAGATGATAAGTCAGATATGTGATTTGCACGTATTTCCTCCCAGGCTGCACCTTGTGTTTTCCTCTCCGAAGTGCAGGTGTTTCATAAAGATCGCTGCAGCAGTCGGCGTCTCTAACTCTGCCCCTCTCATCCTCACTCGCCACCCTCCCGCCGTGCTGGCTTTCTTTCAGTTCCTAAAAAAATATATCAAACTCTTTCCTTCCCCAGGGCCTTTGCCCATGCTGTGCCCTCTGTCTGGAATACTCTTTCCCCTGTGTCCCATCTAAGAAATCTTTGCCTACCCCAAATCATGAATCTATTCTCCTGTGTTTCCTTTTAGAAGCCTGTGTTTAACATCTATGCTTAGGTCTCTGATCCATCTCAAATTAGTTTTTTTGTATGGTGTGAGGTAGGGATTTGGGGTCATTTTTTTTTCCATAGGGATATCCAGTTATTCCAGCATCATTTGTTTGAAAGATTTCTCTTTTTGCTTTAGATTGCTTTGATGCACTTTTTCAGAAATCAAATGAACATCTATGTGTGGGTCTATTTCTGGGGTCTTTATTGTGTTTCATTGATCGATATGTCTATTTTTACAGCAATACCATACTTTATTGATTATATCGCACAGAAAGTTTTGAAATCAGATTGTCCTCCAACCTTGTTTTTCTGTTTCAAGATTTCTTTGGATATTCTATGTCCTTTGAATTTCCGTATAGATTTTAGAATTGGCTTATCAATTTCCCCAAAAACAAACGCCCCCTGGGATTTGGATTGGGCCTGCATTGAATCTATAGATAATTTGGAGAGAGTAAAATTTCCTAACACTGTTGAGTCTTCCAATCCATGAACATGGTATATCTCCATTTTCTGCCCCTGACTCTTCCTCTGGCTTACTCTTCTTCCTCTCTCAGGGGCCAGCTTAAGTGCCATCTCCTCATGGAGGTCTTTTTCTCCCTTGACTAGATGATTTAGCTCCTGTTGTACCCTGTGGTGCCCCCTCTCTTCCTTCTTGGCATTAATCACAGAGGTAATAATTATTTGTGTGATTATTTGTTTTGTATCTGCCTCCCGCACTAGACCATGAGTTCTGTAAGGGCTGGGATCGGGTCTGCCTTGTTCACAGACTGGCACACAGTAAGTTTTCAATCAGGATTCACAAATGAATGCACGAATGCCCTCCTGTTCTTTTGACATAGATCTGCAGGTCACTGGCTGCTGTCACTCACAGTTCGATGCGCTCCTTGGTCTCTGCTTGCTAATGGAGAAGCCAGGGCCTTTCCTCCCACCCTGTCTTGGCCTTCCACCCAACTCTCACTTCCTGCTGACATGCGGTATATGTCGAGAACGCCTACTCACTTGACAGGTAGATGCGTGTAATTGTGATTTTTAAAAAAATGAAATTGTACATCTACAGAGAATTTTTAGGTAATGATTATAATACAGAGGTTTAATTTATTTGGGGAAGAAAAAGGTGTTGCTTTCACTGCATCAGCTGGAGCGTTTGAAAAACCAGTGGGGGAATCTTGATTGATTTAGGCTGTGCTCATAATTAGGAAATGCCGGGGCCTGCAGAACGTCGAGAAGCAGTCAGGACAAAGTGATGAAATTAAGAGCCTCTTTTTTCCACTCCCCCAAGAGGTCGGTGGTTGAGGGGCACTGTGTTGTTAACTAATTGGTTCATGGATGTTACTTGCATATATAGATTTCCTTCTGCATTTTGATCATACGTCGATATATAGGCCCCAGCATTAATTAAATCCCCGGGGTAAGAATTTCTAAGGAAGACTTGAAGAAGAACTTTCTGAGAAGGGGTGAGATTGTTGGGACAGGTGGCCTGGGCATGTTGTAGAATGTGGGTGATTCAGAGCAAGATGAGAGAGGGGATTCAAGAAGGTAGCGTCCTGTGCAGGAACCCCGAAGGGGGAGACCAGAGACACTGTTTACTCTGAATCAGATCTGGAGGTGGTTAATACACACAAAACCAGACTTGACTGGAATTTCTTGGGAGCTTGATGAAGGGCAATGGAAATAATATAACTTCATCACAATCAGAGCTTGTAATTTCCTCCCGTGGTCATAACTTATATTTTATACAATGCACTATCTCATCTTGGTTGCACAACAGCCTGGAAAGGCAAGGGCACGTATGATCATTGTTATTCCCACATCACAGATCAGCAAACTGAGGCTCAGAGGACCGCTGTGCCTGGCCTGAGATCCCAGAGCTGGCAAGTGCAGATTTGGATAGTCGGGACCATGCTTTGTTCTCTGCATCTTGCCACTGAGTCAACACTAGTTGAAGTTTTCCTCTTAGAGGCATATGATCTAGGTTGAGGCTAGGGGAAGAGTTTTGGGGTGACATTTGTGGCTTTGGAGACTGTGGAGATATTCTTCATAGTGTTAAGTATTAAATTCCATTTATTTAGCTATGTATCAGCCAGTATAGGCTCTGTTACACTGCTGTAACAAAAGACCCCCTTATTTCAATGGCTTAACACAGCAGAGGCATAATTCTTGCTCACATGACATACCATTGGCTACATGTCCATCGTGGGTGGGCGGTGGGCTCTGTCATCACAGTTATTCAAGCACCAGGCTAAGGGAGCAGCTACCAGCTCTACTGTTGCTGTTCACTATGCCAGAAGGATGGCCTGCTATGGGGGGTCTTGTGGCGCAATAAAACGCTCTGTCCTGGAAGTGACACATCTCTTCCGCCTTCAGCTCACTGGCCAAAACGAGTCATGTGACCTGGTCCAGTTGGTAGGTTGCTGTTGGCCGTGGTGGGAGTATTTACACCACAAAAATGGGCAGGCAACACCCATCAGGGCTTTTTCCCAGTTCTTGAACATTTGCCAGCACACCGGTGCCTGCAGCCTGCCTGCTGTCACCATTGGGCAGCATTATCAGCGTCAGTCTGGGACTGGCCGGCCCTCTCAGGGGATCCAGCTGGTTCTAGGGGTGGCCAGCTTCCCTGAGGCCGCTGCCTTGGACCATCAGTCTGCATTCATCCTTGAAAACTTAACGCCAGGCTGATGTCCCTCCCTTTAAGCCACTGCTTCTCAGGCTTGACTGTCCACTAGAATCACCTAAGAGAGTTTTAAAAACTACGGATTTTTTACAGGACACACCGCCAGAGGGTCTGATTTCCTTGGTCTGGTGTCTGGCCTGGGCATGAGGATGTTTAAAAGCTCTCCAGCAATAGCCAGAGAACTACAGCTCTACGCAGACTCATGTGAGAAACGTGGGCCACCAAAGAAGGCAGATTGGGGATTGGTGATTTAATTCACAGAAAATTTTCTCAGTTTTCCCAGCAATATTCTGTAAAGAACACTACAGGGTAGGAGATGGCAAACTTTTTCTTTAGAAGCCGGATAGTAACTATTTTTCACTTTGTGAGCCGTCTGGTCTGTATGGCAGTACTCAGCTCTGCCGTGCCGGTGTGAAAGCAGCCGTAGACGAAACGTTCAAGAATGAGCGTGCCTGTGTTCCAATAAAACTTTATTTACAAAATGAGATGAGCTGGATTTGGCCCATGGGCCACAGTTTGCCAACCCCCATCTATGGTGTTCCTTTAAATGGTGGCCATGCCTGTCCAGAGATTTTCCTTCTTAAAATCGACTCACACGATCACCGTGAATGTGCCCACTGGACCGACAGGTTGCATTGGTCTGTTGAGTACCCGTCCAGCCCCCCAAATTCTTTAAACAGTTTTAGCTGTTCTCATTCATCTGCTAGGTGAACATCTACCACTGCCAGACTGAGCCCTTTGAAGGCGAGGATCCCTCAGTCTTGTTCTCCTGGCACAGTGCTTGCCCCTTGCGCCTCATTTAACAGATATTTGTTGGATGAAAAAATTGATCAAATAGATAGCATTTACTATTTTTTACAAAATTTTATTATGGAGAATTTCAAATGTCTGGAAAAAGAGAGAATAGAATGGAGACTCTCCACGTAGCATCACCTGGCTCCAACACTGTATTGAAGTTGCTTGCGTCGCTGTGTTTCTCCAAGTTCCGTAAGGCCTGGACCCTCTCTGTTACCCTGTACGTTGCCGTATACCCTGGCGCTGTGAACAGGGTCAGGCAGGTAGTAGGTGCTCAGTGTAAATGTGTTGGCTAAATGAAAGAATGAGTGGATGACAAGCTGGTGCATTTAGATGTGATTTATGAGACTTCTAGAAGGTTCACTAGCTATTACACAGACTTGGAAATATTGTGGGTTAAATCTTGACTCCTTCCACTTAAAACCACAAATAGCGTGGTTCGGCCTCTGCAGGGGACATTAAAATCCCCGGATACCTTCCTATCCCTGTTGGTTCCCAGGCCCCACTGCTAGGCATTGGGCTGTTGAGAAGACTGGTGTGTGAGAAGCCTGGTAGAATCTTGCAGGTGAAGGAAAATCTACCCCCACCCACCCCAGCACCGCCCCATGCTCCTCTGACACCTTCCCTCCAGCATCCTGTAAGGAAGGGAGTGACCACAAGAAAATCTGGTCTGATTTAAACCCCTTTCAAGTTACCAGGCTGCTGGAGATTAGCTTCGAGAAAATACGAAAATACGTCGGGGTCTGCTTTGATTTGCAATTTGAGATAAATGTGGGAAACGTGTTTTTGCTTCCTAGGAGAGGATTATGTTGCTTTTCGAGTTGGGTCTTTGTCACTTTTGATTTTAGAACACTTACTCATGCTTCCAGTCATGAACGGAAACCAAACCACACAGAAGCCAGCCCAGGAGGTCCCGCTGTCTCAGAAGCCCGTTGTGTTCTCGTTCCCATGAACTCCCGCGTCGGGGTTCCCGCCTGTCGCCCGCCAGAATTTTCAGGGTTCTGCTCTTGGGCTGCGTCAACACTGGTGTTTTATCTCAGACGTAAAAAATCTCATTAAAGTTGTTAAAAAATAACAAAACAACTAACTTGGTATCTTACATTTCGGGGTGAATCATTCTTTACCATGTTGATTTAACGTGTAATGTAGCCCGTATTCAGATAATCTGTATAAATCACCCAGGGGTCCTCCACCAGGGTAACTGTGAACTCAGGCAAATTTCAGATTCAGCGAACATGATTGTGGGGCTTAAACTGGGAGGCAGAGAATGAAATAAACATATTTCCTATCAACAATTCCTTCTTGGTTTACTTTATCCACTAATTCATTTGTTAAGGAAGGCAGTGTTTTAAGAAAATTTTTCCAATTGAAAAACATCTGTATAAATTATAACCCGCGGATGCTTTCATCAGAGGTGTCGTTACAGGTGTGAATCTGACACCCCTTGAGTGGAGGGGCTCTTGGGGTGAGCTCTTGCCTTCCCAAATTCTTAGGTTTACTCAGCATGCCTCTGGCTGAGGACTTCTTCCACCGATATTTAAAATATATGTGCTATTTCCAGGTGCTATGTGTTCCTCAAAAACAAATCACTCCTACGTGGTGAAATCCTGTTTCTGCAGCTAATATCAAAACACCATCCTCAGTGCCGTCCCCTGCTGGAAGTTTCTGGTTCGACTGTCTGAGTGCTCTGTGGTCTAAATATAGCCATTTAAAAAGAAGATTACAGCCGGCCCGCTAGGGACTGCGAAAAAGGCTTTCACGATAACTCTGAAAGCCTGATGCCTTTAATCCTTAACTTTAATTTAAAATAAAGAAATCTTCTCAACTCATATTCCATTTTCCACATTCTCTCTCCCCTCCCCTGTCCTCCCCTACAAATCTTTTAATTTCTGCCCCCTCCTGTGTGAGGAATAAGACTCTTTACAAGTAGCTTCTGGAGCAAGAATGGGCTAAGCTGTTTTAATTTCTTGCGAGGATGTTTTCATAGATGAAAATCAAGTCAACACTCAAGAGTATACACAGCCCTTGACGGAGATGGGGAGAATTAATCAGGCCAGAAAGTTCGGAATATAAAAAGGGAGAGAGTTGGGGGGTGGGGGGAAGGATGTTTCATCAAACCGAACTGCTGTGGGAGATGCAGAGATAAAAGGATCTCCTGCTCCGAGTGCCTTAAATATTGGCAGGCAGTGGGGTCACGATTTTTCTTTTGTTGTTATGGAAAGCTGTACAGATAATTAATGCTGTTGAAGGAAGATTGTTCTGTTGGCGTCTGCGAGGCTGGCCCCCCAGTCTGGGATCTTCTGGAAAGAAACAAGTCAGGGAAAAAAGTTTTGCACCGGGGGAGAGCCTGCCAATGTACACCAGCAATAAATAACGAACGGAGAGCCTCCAGCCACCGGCTAGTTCCTCGTGGCTGCAGACGCTTGATCTGGGGAGGCTCGCGGTGAACCTGAAATGGTGTGGGGGACCGTCTCCCCGCCCCCGCCCCACCCCGCCCGTCCAGACTTCATCTTTTAAACAGTCATTATTAAAGAAAGGAAGTTGCAACAGAAGCCTAGGAAGGTTATGCACCGGCTTTGATATTTACAGTTTTATTTCTTCCTAGATGGACGGCCTTGGCTTCATTTAAGGGGCAGGAAATGGGTGACCCCATCCTTGATGTCAGATGCAGCCGCGGGGACTGGGAGTCCTGGCCAGCCCTGCCGGCCCCCAGGAGCCTTCTGTGCCTCTGGCTGACGCAGCCTGAGGGGACTGAGGAAACTCAGCACCCCAGAGGGATAAAGGGATAACTCACGATTACTTGGCCCTTAGAATGTGCCGGATCTCGTGCGCTTTCTCTACGTCAGCTCACCTAATCCTCCTAAAATCCACGGAGGGTAGTGCTGTTTTTGGTCCCACTCCACAGATAAGGAAACTGAGGCCCTGGGGAGTGAAGCTCACACAGCTGGCAAATGTCAGAACTGGAGTTTGAACCTAGGCAGGCTGGCCCGGTGGACACTTGGTTTAAATAAAGGTGAAATTCACACAACATAAAATTAACCATTTTAAAATGAACAATTCAGTGGCATTTAGTACATTTGCAGTGTTGTACAATCACCCTCTGTATCTAGTTCCAAAACATTTCATCACCCCAAGGAGAAACCTGGTACCCATTAGTACTCGCTCCCCATTTGCCCCTCCCCCAGACCCTGGCAACCACTGTTCTATCTCTGTGGATTTGCTTATTCTGGACATTTCCTATAAATAGAATCACACAATATGTGGCCTCTTGTGTCTGGCTTCTTGCACTTTGCATAATGTTTTCAAGGTTCACCCATGTTGTAGCAGGTGTCAGTACTCCATTCCTTTTTATGGCTGAATAATGTTCCACTGTGTGGATGGACCACATTTGGTTTATCCATCCATCTGCTGATAGACACTTGGGTTGTTTCTTCCCTTGGCTGTTGTGAATAGTGCTTCTGTGTACGTTCATGTGCATGTATCTGTTTGAACACCCCTTTTCAATTCTTTAAGGTCTATACCTAGGAGTGGAATTGCTGAGTCAGATGGGAATTCTGTGTTCAACTTTTTGAGGAACTGCCAACTGTTCAAGGTTGACAGTCTTAACCACACATTCTGTCATAGCTGGATCCCCCAATACCTCTGGAGTTGTGCTGGATTCTTTTGGAAGGGAGCTGTTGTTGCTGTGTCTCGGGGGCACTTCTAGCTTTTAGTTCTGGATGCGAGGATCATTCATGCATTCATTCAGCAAACATATTTTGAGCACTAGCTTTGTGGCAGATGCTGTGCCAGATGCTGGGCTGTATTGAAGAACACAGTCATGGTCCCTGCATTTAGGCCTCGCAGTCTAGAGGGAGAGGGGACGTGTGAAGCAGGAATTGCAAACTCAAATTCCTGCAGGTGCCCACTGGGCAGGATCAAAGAGGGAGGTGGAGCAAACGCGAGGCTATAGAGAGTGGTGGAGACTATGGCTAACTAGAGGGTGGCTGCCTAGGCTCATGGCTCTAATGATGGTTGCCAGGCAGGAATGCAAGAACAGTGTGGTCAGATCTTCAGATTTTTAAAAAGGAACTGGAATTTTGGATATTTGTGTAAAATTCCTGATATTTCAGATGCAGCAGAAACTTAAGAAAATGTATCTATAAAGGGCAAATGGGCCACCACATTATGAACTATATTAGTCAGAGTTCTCCTGAGAAATGGAATCCACAGGATTGTGTGTGTGTGTGTGTGTATACATGTGTATATATATACCTATATATGGAGATTTATTATAAGGAATTGGCTCACACATCATGGAGGCTGAGAAGTCCCAAGATCTGCAGTTGGCAAGCATGAGACCCAAGAGAGCCATTCGTGTAATTCTGGTCTAGGTCCCAAGGCTTGAGAACCAAGAGAGCCAGTGGTTTAAGGTCTAGTCTGAAAGCTGGCAGGCTTAAGACCCAAGAAGAGCCAACACTTCAGTTTGAATCTGAAGGCAGGAAAAAAACCAACATCCCAGCTCAACAGTCAGGCAGGAGGAGATCCACCTTACTATCAGGAGGGTCAGCCTTTTATTCTATTTAGGCCTTCAGCTGATTGGACGAGGCTCACCCACACTGGGGAGGGCAATCTGCTTCATTCAGTCTACCAATTCAAATATTAATCTCATCCCAAAACACCTTCACAGACGCACCCAGAATAATGTTTGACCAAATATCCGGGCACCCTGTGGCCCAGTCAGGTTGACACATAAAATTAACCATCACAAGTCCACCCCTTGTCAACTTGGCACCAAACACATCTCTGTAAACCAAACTTAAATCTCCAGATAAAGACAGTAACAGGGTCATAATTCTACCTAACATGATACAGCTATCCTGCGTGCAACCAGAAATGCACTAACCCCTTCCCCAGAAGAGGAGGGCAAGTTCTAGGTGATGTTTGCCCTTCTTGTTCTGGGCTCAACTGAAAACCCACAGCTTTTCAGGTCACTGGTAAGTGGGGCGGAGTCACACGCCCAGACGAGGAATATGCTGCCTCCAGAATCTAAAGAGGTCCGCTCAGCATTGTGCCCCGGTTTTGGTTGTGGGAGGGGTGAAAGGCAACAACTTATCCCTCCCCTTAGAAGGGATATCTCGGCATGCCCCATGCTCTGGACCCTAGAAGCTTCACTGAGGTGGAAGGCCCCTGAATCCTCGGGTTTGTTTTCTGCCCTCTGACACCCGTCTTATTCCTAAGTCTAGAACAGTTGCTGCTTCTTGCTCAGTAGGTCTCGTCAGCCTGATGTCAGCGTCGTGGGCCAGGGTGAAAACTCTGGACGGGAAAGGCCGTCAAGATCCCTGCAAGCTACATGAGGAGCTGGGGCTGGAGAGTGGCTAAGCCGAGGTGGGGCAGTGAAGGGGTGCTGCTGGCCTTCCCACCTGAAAGCAGACCGCTCCCGGTGGACCTTCCTGATAGGTGTGGAGGAACGAGCATTTGCCAGGTCCGTAGCTGCATACCAAGGCCCGGGGGGTGTTAATTTGCTCGAACAGCAAAACCACATCTGGCACAGCAGCTGCGATTGCAGCCGCCGCCTGGTTAAGCTGACGTTAACCCACTGTCATTCTCCAAGATCCATCTGCCTTCTGCACGGGCCAGACAGGCAGACTGGAGGGGATGTGGTGGGGTCCCCACCCCGCGTCTTTCAGGTCCTCGACAGGGTCACAATCTCTGCAGTCCCTCTAGGAGTGTGGTATTGCTTTGGGTTT
The DNA here is from genome assembly GCF_020826845.1 of Diceros bicornis minor. Classification (NCBI taxonomy): domain Eukaryota; kingdom Metazoa; phylum Chordata; class Mammalia; order Perissodactyla; family Rhinocerotidae; genus Diceros; species Diceros bicornis. Next base: position 9,480,199 of record NC_080774.1, read on the forward strand.
ACTATTTTCTAGGTGGAGGCAGTTCTGGTGGCTTCCACTTGGCCCTTCCCGCCACGATATCCTTCACTGCACAGGTCAGGGAGCCAGTGTGGGGATCCCGCCAGCTGCTGAGCGTGTCTGTTCTGATTATGCATTCTGGAACTGGGGAAATAACCACAAGATGGGTTCAGGGACCCACTGGGCTCACGGTGAGATGCATCTGAGTAAACCTCCACTGATCACCTGACCTCCATAAGCCCCGACTCTGACCGGGGGACCGTAGTGACATTTTGGTCTCCTGGAATCACTGTCAGGTCCGAGCCGGTGTCCAGTAGTCCCGGAGACATCAGATTATCTCCTGTTCCCCGGTGCACAGTCACCCTGGTAAAAGGTCGCAGGTGCCTGTGAAGACCCCTGCTCCCCTGTGTGGAGGGCTGGGAGAAGATTTCTCAGATACAGTCAGGGTCCTTCCTCCAGGGGACCTGCCTCCCTCGTTCTGGGGGTTCCGGGTCTGTGAACTGGCTCAAGCCTGGGGATTGATTGAGGGGCCATGACTCTCTGCCCTTATGACTCAGGTTAGACTTTCCTCTGCTTGACCTAGAATTTTCTGCTGTTACAGAAAAGAGCGAATTGCGTAGGCTTGCTCTCGACTTCACTTCTGGGCACGCCACGACCAACTAGCCAGTGCCACAGGTCAGCGCGAGTCAGACCGTTCCGACTGCTGCTTGGACTCTGCCGTCCCGTAGGGTGCCCGCGCCCACCTCGCCTTTGGCGGTTGAGTGCCACCGCTCGGCCCTGCCACCCTGGGACCCAGTTACTCCCGTGCGTCTGGGTTTCCCGGTTCCGTGACTGTGCCCTCACTGTAAGGTCGCACTGTCCTCGAGGCTGCCGGGGCTCCCTCGCGAATTTACTTCTCACAGTTGTGATGAGAGGCGTGTCTTCAGGACCCTCCCAGGGTGGGCGAGTAGATCTTAAATGATGCATCCGCTTGTGTAACATCCCGTCTCCCTGAGCCTTTGAGTCCATTCCTCCACGGGAAACCGAGGCAGGTCCGGCGTGTCCAGCTCCGTCACCGTGGGCCACTTACGGGGCCAGGTTTCAGCCAACCAGCCAACTCTTAGAGCCCTTCCTGGCTCCCCGAGCTGCAGCATAAAGGCAGAGTCTCTGCTTAATGAGCCCGTATCAATAAATTCATTCTGATCCAAATTTATATTCCTTCTGCCGTTATCTCATGCCCTTAATGTCCATTCACACTTATATTCCCAAGATTCCTGTCTGTATACATTGGAAGTGGTTCTTGTGGGATGTGGCCACCTTGTCACGGTCATACTTTGTCCCTTGCCTGTAGGGGCTGCGGGGACCTGAGCCTAGTTATGGGTCTAGAAGCAGAGGGGGCGGGGGGCGTCCTGAGGAGACTCAGCTGTGTCTTGAATGGCAGCTGCCTCCAGGGAGGTCGTCACATTTCCTCAGGGAACGCAGGGCTGTCCCCTCAGACGGAGGGGGGGGCACCCCCACTGTGGCCAGGAGGCTCTGAAAATTCAGTGGCAGAGAAGGCTCATCGGAGTTTAGGGGTGCAGTGTCCCAGACTTCCCCAGGGTCTTCCCGTCCATCCCCATTCCAGCGCTCTGGAGCCACTCTTCCCCGGCCAGGCCCCCTGCCACAGTGGACGCCCTGCAAGACGCCGTGGTGACTCAGCCCGTCGGGGTGAGACTCGGGGCTGATCTTCAGCCGTCTCAGCCCTGCCCTGCAGGTGACGAGGGTCCCCTCACGGTGCACACAGAAACTTCCAGTCCTGTATGCAGTGCGTGCGCTGGGAATCTGAGTCCGTGAGCTCACCCTTTTCTTTCCCCACCTTGTCCATCAGGACAACCAGCTATATTCATTAATTTGCCAAAAATATTCGGAAGTATCGTGTACACAGTCACTCAGATCCTTGCTTCTCTAAGTGGTTGGTGAGGAGTCTCCCGTCTCTACTGGACCACACCGAGGGCTCCCAGAGCTCTGTGCTGCTGGAAGCAGAGCCATCAGAGTCCTCAGATCTAACCCGATGAGGGAGCTGGTTCCAGAAACCCCAGAATCAGTTCGGAAAACTCATCCTTAAAATTCTGTACCTTTAGAACCAGTACCAAAGTCTGCCTTAGTTGGGATTCTCCAGAGAAACAAACCAACAGGAGGTGTGTGTGTGTGTGTGTGTGTGTGTGTGTGTGTACAAAGAGGTTCATTATAAGGAATTGGCTCCTGCGATTATGGAGGCTGAGATATTCCACAAACCGGAGACTCAGGAGAGCCGATGGTGTGGTTGAACCAAATACGTACTCAGTAACGCGGGCTCTGATATAGATGTGAAGGAGGTGTCTGCGGAGATCCACTGCGTTCTGCCTGGAGAGGTCAGGGAAGGCTCCCTGGAGGAGGTGGCGCTTGAGCTGTGTCGTGAAGGATGAGAAATGGTTTGCTAGGAAAGCTGGGTGGGAAAGGGGACTCCCAGCAGAAGGACCGTGCCTGCTTGGGTTCCTACAGCTGATTCAGTGTCACCTAAACACAGGGTATGTGTGAGGAGGTGACAGGGACACACCTGGAGAGTGACGTGGGACAGGCCCCAATGAGGGCCACGGGATCCATCCAGGGCTTTGAACAGGGGAGTTAGATTGTGTACTAGAGAGACTGTTCTGGGGGCTGCTTATTGAGCACCTATTGTGTACCAGGCCGTGGGGTTCCAGTTGTGAGACAGAGAAGGGCCCCGCCCTCCTGGAGCTGGCGTTCTGGAGAGAGTAAGACCGTAAGTAATGGAAAGTGAAGTGTGTGGTCAGTCTGCGGTGGTAAGGGCTGTGGAGAAGAAAAGCAGGGGAGGGAGACGAGGGTGTCAGGGTGTGTGTGGGGGGGCGGGTCGGGGTAGAGCTAATGCAGCTTAAATAGGGGCTCCCTGGGAGGTGCCACGGGGGCCTTGAAGGATCTAAGGCAGCCGTGAGGATGTCTGGAGAAGGAGGTTCCTGGCAGAGGAACCACCAGTGCGAGATGTAAGATGGTGCAGCCGCGGTGGGAACAGTGTGGTGCTTTCTCAAAAAGTTAAACGTAGACTTGCCCTCCGACCCGGCAATACCCCTCTCGGGAATACGCCCAAAAGAACTGAAACAGGTGTTCAAACAAAAACGTGTACGCACGTGTTCATAGGAGCGTGATTCCCAACAGCTCAGAGCTGGGAACAACAGTGTCCATCAATGGACGGACAGATAAACACAACACGGTCTGTCTACACCTGGAATATTACTCAGCCGTAAAAAGGAATGAAGCACTGACACCTGCTACAACATGGATGAGCCTTGAAAACATGATGCCGCGTGAACGAAGCCAGTCACAAAAGACCACGTATTGCACAATTTCACTCATATGAAATGTCCAGAACAGGCAAATCCGTAGAGACAGAAAGCAGATTAGTGGTGGTGGGGGGCTGGGGGAGGGGGGGATGGGGAGTGAGTGCTTACCGGGTTTGGGGTGATGAAAATGTTCTGGAACTGGATAGAGGTGATGGTTGAACAACATTATGAATGTGCTAAGTGACACTGAATTAAACACTTTCAAATGGTTAAACTGGTAAATTTCACGTTGTGTGTACTTGACCACAATTAGTGCCTGTTGATGGAAGGGGGAGCGAGGAGGCTGGTGGGCAGACGGCGCAGGTGAGGCCTTTGGCCCTTACTCCGAGGCAGCTGGGAGCCATGGAAGGTTTGGAGCAGAGGACCGAGGTCATCTACCTGGGTGCTGACGCTGGCTGTCACACGGGGAATAGACTCAAGGGGTTGTGGGCAGGAGCATGGAGCCCTCGGGGAGGGTACTGCAGCCGTCCGAGCAAGCGATGAGCGGGATGGAAGGCAGTGGAGGGGGTGGGAAGGGACGCGATTCCAGTTCTGATTTAAAGGTCCAGCCAGTAGGACTTGCCGATGGGTTGCGTGTGGGATGTGAGAGAGAGAGGCATCTGGGATGACGCCGAGGCCTTTGGCCTGAGCTTCCAAAAGGATGGGGCTGCCCTTCCCTGAGATGGGGGCGCCTGGGGAAGGAGAGGGTGGATGGGGGGCCAGAGTTCAGCTTGGGGCCGTGGGGTTATGGGTGAGTGGGGCACCGTGCCGGCTGTGCCAGAGCTGACGGCGCGCCAGGGCTGGTGTGAGGGCTCAGGCCTGCCTTCGAGCAGCCTCAGGGAAAGCTGCAGGTGCGGCCGGGCCGAGGAGGAGCGTGCCCCAAAATAAGATGGGGACGGTTATCAAGCCCTCAGTGTGTGCGAGGCACTGTGTCTGCCCACGTCATCTCATTTCACTGATGCAGCGACCCCTTGGTCACTTTGGGGGAGGGAAAGATCTGGAAGGGAAGACGCCAAAACATCACTAGAGGTTGTCCCTGAGGGATGGGATTTTTAAAAACTTTTCATTAAGGAAAATTTCAGACATCTGCAGAAATAGAAAAATACAATGAAGCCCCTTTTCCTGAACGCCCAGCACCAACTGTTGTCAGCATCCTACTGTCCTGGTCTCATTTGTCCAGCTGCCCCCTCCACTTTTTTTTCTAGAATATTCTGAAGAAAAAACCTTGGAGGGGTGGTGGGATTTTGAGCGATCATTTCTAACTTGTCTGGATTTCCTACTTGGTGTAGAGAGATTTGTATTTTTTGTCTGACTGTAAAAATCGCTGACTTGGAAGGTGCCCGAGCACTGGGCACCTGTTTCGTCATCTGTGAAGCGGGGCTGTTGATGGGGGTCGGGACTCCTGCCTCTGACCGCACGGCTGTGTGTAGCATCATTCTTAATGAGGTTAGTTTTTAAGGCGTAGATTCTGAAAGGCTCCAGCCTGAGCTGTAGAAATCTGCCGAGGTTCGGGCCCCAGCTGTCAGGACCCCTGCCTCTGACCGTGGCCACCAGCCCGTGGAACAAGCTCTGGCCACAGTGCAGTCAGGTCCCCCGGGGCCGGCCCTGCTGTGGGGCTTCGGACAAGTGTCTTGACTTCTCTGGGTGCCTGTGTGAAAGGCTCTAGCCCGGGCTGTAGGAATCTGCCGAGGTTGGGGCTCCAGCCGTCAGGACCCCTGTGCCCCTCGCCGTCCCCTCTTCCCCAGAGCAGCGGCCTCGCCCAGGCCTGCTGGCAGGAGGGCCCTGGAGGAGAACCAGCAGGTGCCCGTCTCACTCTGCGCACAGATGTATCTGCCAGTTTCTGATGGGGAGAAGCGATCTGGAAGTCGCTCACTTCATCAATAATTAAATTCAAATTAAGAGAGATTTGCATTTATCAAAAGCCCGTTTGACAAGGTGTCACTGGTCCCATCCAGCAGCCCGGCGCTGGGGAGCCCGCAAGGGGAGGTGCAGGCACGAGGTGGGGGGAGAGGGGACAGGTGGGGGCGGCGGGGGGAGAACAGCAGAGAGGCTGTCTGTCGGCCCTTCCTCGCTGCAGAGGGTCAGGGCTCCACGGTAAATGGGATGAGATGCTGTGTGGCCTTGGCCAGGCTGCTTAACCTCTCTGACCCTCAGTTTCCCCAGCAGCGCCCAGGGGCTCCCTCCGAGGAGACGGACTGCTACCATTTGGCTTTGGTTAGGCAGGGAATCCCCAACCCTGCCACCGTTCTTGGCTAAATTCTAGGAAGAGGAAGGCCAGAGATCTATGGGGGACGTTGTGTGGCCTCCCCCCCCCATCCCTTTAGCAGCCAGCGCTGCCACCGCTGTGGGTTGGCAGGTAGAGCTCCCAGCTGCCCCTTCTTCAGGGAATCTCAGGTGCTGGGAGCCGCCTGCCCAGAGAGGTTCCATCCCACCCCCTCTGGGAGCAGCCCCCAGCACTGCCCGATTCCAGGGACCAGCAGCCCGGCCCCCTCCCTCAAGGCAGGACCCCCCTGTGGTACGTTCACCCTCCAGGGCTCCCCCGGCTCAGAAGGACACTAGACCCCTGCTGAGCCCGCCTCTCTGCCCGGCTTCCGGCACTCCCTCCAGCTTCCTCCGAGCCCCTCCCTCCCTGGGTCTCCTGCGCAAGAGTCCTCGTCTCAGGATCTGCTTGTAGGGGTCCTCACCCAACACAGAAGCCAGCCTGGACTCAAGTCCCATCGTCCGTGCTGGGTGATCTCCAGCAAGCTGTCAGCCTCCCTGAGCCACAGGGTCCTCGGTGGGGGGCACGGGGATAAGACAGGCCCCACTCTTGTGTTGTTTAGGAGGATCAGGACATCGTGGGTGTGATGTTTCTTCTTGTCAACAGGAGACTTTCTTCAGAGACAAGAAGGATCCTGCTCGTCTGCGTGGTCCCAATGTGATGGGTGGGAGCAGAAAGGAGAGGGTTTGGGGAGCAGAAAGGAGAGGGGTGTGGCCCTGGGGACATTTTCTGCCTCCCGGCAGGGGACAGACTCCAACAGTGGACATGCGGGGCCCGCAAGGGAGGAAGAGCGAGTGGCGTCTGTGGCCAAGGGAGCAGCATGAGCAGAGCCAGGGGGTGGGGGCCCCAAAGAAGGTCCACGGGGCTGGAGTGTGGGGCCAGGACAGGGGCTCTGTGGGGGTGGGAGGGGCGGGGCCGTGAGGTTGTGGCGGGGTGCGGACTTTATCTCCAGGTCAGTGGGGGCCTCGGGGATTCGGAGCAGGGGGCACTGTGGCTCCGATTTTAGGAAGGTATTTAGACTGTAGACGCCTTCTTGTAGAGGCGTCCCTCCTGCTCCGTGAGGGACACCGACACCTGTGCCTGCCACTTACTCGTTCGATGACCCGGATAAAGTATTGCCCTTTTCCGGGCCTCAGTTTCCCCATTTGTAAATGGGCATGATGCCATCTCCCCGGGGCAAACGAGATGAGACAGACGACGAGCGTTTGTTGAGCTGCTGCCTGGGGAAGGGTTTAGGGGGCCCAGCGTGGGGGCCTCAGGGAGAAGCTAGGCCGGTGATCCAGGAGGGAGCCTGTGAGCGGCCCAGAGAGCTCGGCTGTGGGGTCGGGGCGGGGGACCCCGAGGGGCAGGATGCCAGAGAAGCGGGCTGTTGGGATTTGGTGGTAGATTATGTGGAGGAGAGGAGGATGGTCAAGGATGACTCCTGGGGGTGGGGGCCGGAGCCCCTCCTGAGACTTGAGAACCTCCTCCCCGGCTTGGAGCCCTGCGGGTGAAGTCCGTGCTCCTGCTGGGGCACAGTGTAACCACTCCTTTGCTGTGTGACTGGGCAAGTCCCTCCCCGTCTCTGGTCCTTAGTTTGCTCATCTGAAAATCGCAGCCGTCCCTCCTGCCACTGACAGTCGAAGGGTCTGTACTGGGGCTGGATGGAGTGGTATTGCCATCAGCTCAGGTCTTCTCTAAGGAGGTGAGGTCTGGCTGCAGCAAGAAGCCCAGAGTCAGACTCCAGAAGGAACGGTTTGTGCAGTGAGTGGGTCTCCAGACAGTTGTGAACTTCCCCTCCCTGGGAGACCCGGTGACCCGGGAAAGGAGCCCGGGACAGCTGGCTCAGGAAATGGGCTCGTGTTCAGACGTGCCGGCAGTCGAGGGCCTGGGCGCTGAGATGGTGGTGGTTCTAGCTCTGCACTGGGGCCCCCTGCATCCTCAGAGCGCTCTTCTGCGGCGGGGGGAGAGCCTGGTTTTATCTGGTCCATTTTCCCACCCCATCTCAGACCCAACCGATTGCTTCCCCTTCCTTGGGTGGCTTTTGTGTTGTGGCAAAGGAGACCTGACATCAGAAAATATATTACTCAAGGTGGGTGAACGAAGGGGTGGTTATACGCATCACACAGGCTCGTCTGCTCCTTCCACTGGGCTGAACATCCCAAGGTCGTTTCAAATAGCATAAGACTGGAAAAGGACAAATTGCCCCCAAGAAACTGCCTATTGTGTCAGAGGTGTGCGCCCACCTTCGCTCTGCTGAAGGGTTGCTCGTACTTACAGGTCCTAGATGTTAAAATCAGGCGGACCTGGGTTCACCTCCCAACTCTGCCCTGAGCTAGCTGTGTGTCCTTGGCTAAGTCGCTTAACCTCTCTGAGTCTCCATTTTCTTATCTGTAAAATGGGGAAATGGATGGAGCGGTTGGGAGCAGCAGTGAGGTGGTCATGGGGCCTGGCCCATGTCAGTATTTGGCATTTCCAGTAGCTTCTCTGTTCTTTCTCATCCCTATTCTGGTTCAGCTCCCCATCCCTCACCTTGCTCCTTATAGAAATTTTCCACTGTTGAGACGTTCTGTGTCAACTGTGCTTGCAAAAGCAGCAGAAGACTTGGGGTGCACTGGTAACCCATTTCACAGCTTTCCGAGCCCCCGTGTAGGGCTGTCCAGGGGCACGATTTCCTGGGCAGGGGACCGAGGACAGCAGGCCCGGGAGTCTGGTGCTGGCGGACAGTTGATGTGGAGGCCAGTCTCCCTTTTCCATCAATGCTGTAGATTGAGCTGGCAGCAGAGATTTTTGGAGTTTTATTGAGGTTTTCTTTTTTGTTTTTTTAATGAGTTATCGTCCCGCCTGTCAAATCGAGAACCCCCTCTTGATACAGAAAAATGTGCACGGAGGGCAATGTTACTTTCCTGGCCCTGCGAGGGCAGGTCTTCAAAAGCAGTTGGCTTCCAGCTTCCTGGCTGGGCACGCCCTCCTCTTTTATATTAATAGATGTCATCCAGTTGATGTTCTCCATTTACACACAAAACTGGAAAAAAATGCCGCAGCTAAATATAGCCCCTGCACAGGCGGGCTGAGGTGGTCTGAAGTTAGGGAACAACGAGGATGGCATTGGGCTTTTTTTTTTTTGGCGTAATTTGAATCGGGACGATCTGCAGCCCTTGTCATACTGGGGCTGGGGCTTCAGGGCTGCAGACGCTGTTTTTGATGTGACCTCAAAAGCTGTGTGACCTTGGGCAGGTTGCACCACCTCTCTGAGCTTCAGTGTTCCCCTCTATAAAGTGGCATCATATCTCTTTATGATGTTTCAGGTTTGACTTCTTTGTGGCTCAGTTTTCCCACCTGGGGACGGTGCCTGAGTAGTGAGTGGGGAGCCTCAGGTGACACCATGGGACTCATTTCCCATGGGACATTTTTTTAGTGTCATCTCAAGGGATGAGAGGAGATGGTACACGAAGGGAGATCTTCCTTGTTGACCACAGCCTTGATTTCTCAGGCCCTTAGAATTAAGATTATAATTTAAATCCATATCTTAGGTACACATGAGGGGCTCAGGAGGTCTGCTCAGCATTCCCCTCACACACACGGACACAAACGCTTCCTGGGAGAGGTGTCCCTCCTCTCTTCAGAGGAGGCATCTTCTGTGGTTGTTAAGTGAGGAGCCTCTGGACACAGATACCTGTGCCTGCCACTTACTTGTTCAGTAATATGAGTAAACTGTTTCCCTTCCCCAAGCCTCAGTTTCCCCATCTGGAAAATGGGCATGATGCCATCTCCTTGGGCTAAATGAAATGAAAATAAAAATGACCGACACTTATTGAGCACTTATTCTCTGTCCAGGCCCACCCAAAGCATCATCTAAGTATCTAAGCATCTAGGAATGGCCTCGTCAGATGGGCACTGATATTATCCCCATGTTACAGGTGGGGGAGACTGAGGCTCAGAGAGGTGAAGTGACTTTCCTCAGGTCACACAACAAGTAAGTAGCAGAGCTGAGACTTAAACCCCACTCTGGGCAATTTCAAAGCCCGTACTCTTGAACCCTAAGTTATGTGAGCTCCTGATAAATGTCAAGGCCTCAGCTCCATGCCTGGTCCTAGAAAACACCCAGTGAATGTCAGCTGCAGTGACCATGACAACAGTGGTGTTGCTTGCGCAGCCTCTGCCTGGGGGCAGGGGGACAGAGAGATATAGGATGGATTTCCTGGTGAGTTCTATCATGGATTCATACATTTCCATCAGATTTCCAGAAGGGAAGGCTCATGCTGAGGGGAGCCACATGCGAAGTACAGCCTGCCCATCCAGAATAAAAGGGGTGTATTTATATATACACACGCTCACATTGGGCATCTCAGGAGCCAGGCAGAATGTTGTAAAGCAATGTACAATGGCATAAAATATCGTCCCAATTTAATCCATCTATCTGGTGTTCCATCTAATTACTATATTAGAAAAGTCTTCAGACCATGTATTGAACATTATGAATGGGAATAAAATGATTCTGGTAATGGCTTAATAAAACAGGTGAGGCAGCCCCGTCTGTCTGCCTGCATCCTTGGACCATGGCCAGATTGATTTGTCAGGGAAGGAAGAAAAGGGAAAGAAATGGGCTTGTGTCCCTGCACCGTGGAGATCGTCTCCATTAGGGGCCTTTGATTTTATGCGTGTTTTTCCTCATGAGAAGTGGTTATCGGTTCCTTTTGTTAACAGCAAAATATGTAGAACTGATGGAAAAACTGATGACAGCCTTTTCGTATTTTATAAAGCCGCTGCCGCCTCGTCATTTGCCAGTCGGGATGAATCCAGAAACCCTGAAACTGGTGAATGTGCAACTGACGACTGCAGTCTGGGCCGAGGCGTGTGTCACGCTGAGCTGCTCCGAGGAGCTGAGCCGGGGGAGGGAGAGGGAGCCCAGGCTGGAGAAATTGTTCATCGGCCCTTCGGAGCTGGAGCTGACCAATCAGAAGGGTCTGGCCCTTTGTGCATCAGATCAGCTTTCCTCGCTGTGGGTAGATGGCTGTTCCCTTTTTTTGGAATTCCGAGGCTTTCTGTCTGACCCTTTCTCCCCTCTCTCCTGATGCTCATTGTCTTCACACCTTGTGCCCCGAGTCCCTGTCTCGCTCCTTAAAAGCTGCCATGGCTGCTGAGACGTGACACATCCGTGCCTGAATTTCTCCTGGCTTTGAAGCTGGTACCCAGCAACCCGCGACAGGCGGGCCACACGCCCCATAGGTGTCCATCCCTCCCCGCATCCGAGGCACCGCGCGGTGATGGAGAAAAGCACCCCTTGCCCCAAGTGCTGTGTGTTTCTCCAGCCCCAGACTCTCGTTTCTTGCTGGGAGGAGACGAACCGGCGGGTGTCGGAGGTTCAATTCCAGCGCACCAAGAAGGTGCCCATCCTTCACGGAGCCCTCGCATCGCACCAGGCGTCGTCCGCGTTGTCATGGCTGCGCGGGCCCGGGACCCCAGAGACGGGAGCGCAGAATTAATGGCAGTCCCAGTAAAGGATTCCTGTCTCGCGAGGTTGATGGATTACAGTGATGTACCATTTGTCATACTGTAATTGTTCTGGCAAATGTAATACCCACTAGTATAAACATTGTACTGCTTTGCTAATAAAACCCAAAATAGGAAGAGAAAGGATGATACAGTGTTACGCTCACTTAAAGAGACAATGCCTCCTTTCCAAGTTGGAGCCCACTTCTTCTTCCGGAGGCCTCGGTGCCCAGCACCTTCGCCATCGCTGTCACGCAGGTGCTAAGCGGCCGTCAGGCACCCACCTTCCTGGCATGCGTGGCGTGGGATGTGCGTGCAGACGTCTTCATGCTCTCGGGACTCAGTTTCCCTCTCTGTCAGCATCCTCCATGATTCCTCCTCTTGGGTGTTTCATCCAGTTGCGCTGGAGGTGCCTATAGACGTTGCTCAAAACCTCTTTGCATTTCCTCAGTGCCTGCTTGGTGTCTCTGTTTGTCCACATTGACTTGGCATTCAAGGCTCTGCTGTGGTATGGCCACCGCCTCCAAGAAGGCTTCCCTGACCAGCCCCACCTTCCCTGAACTCTCACATCTCTCCGGCCTGTGTGACTCACAGTGAATCCACCGCCGCCTGTGCCCGGACTGCCTTGTGCTCCCTCTTCTGTTAGATCAGGAGGTCCTTGAAGGCCAGGACTCAGCCCTAAATGTCTCCCCACCTCTACCCCTGGTTATGCCCAGAACGGTGCTGGGGACATAGAAGGTGCTTAATGAATACTCGATGAATTACTGACTCACTGACTCCCCACTGGGCACGAGGGGCTTAACTGAGCAGCCTCATTTGCCCTGTCTCAGCATTTCAGGACCCCAGTCGTCCACCCCGCCTCTCCCTGAGCCGTCCTTGAGCTTCTTTCTGCAGTAGCACAGCGCGCGCCACGGGGAGACTGCGCACCTCCCTGTCCTGCGCTGAGGACCCCTCTGGTCTCATCCCCATCCCCGTCACCTCTGGAGTCCCGGCGTCCAACCTGAAGTCCTAAACGCTTGAAAGATGAGTGAATGAGTGACTGCATGCCCCGTGGACTGAGCTGTGCTTGGATTCCCTTTCACAGTGGGGAGCTGTCGAAGGCCACAGTTGGGGGGAATTCTTGGGCCTGTCCGGACATCTTTATCCAGTGGCCTCAGTGTGGAGGGATCGTGGGCCGTGGGAGCAGCTCTTTCTCTCATCGCTGAGTCAGGCTGGGAGTAAACTGGGTCTGGGCTCTCTGGGCACACTTTTCTCTGTGGGAGCTTTCTGTGCCCCCAGGATACGCAGGGCAGACTCTTCTGTTGGGTTCTTGGGGAGGGATGACGATGGGGGGGCCCCTGGGGGCGGCTGGGCCTCCATCTTCGTTAATCATGCCTCCTGACTTCAAGTTTGCGTTCCAGCCCTCCCAAGAGCTCTTCTCAGCCATGAACGTGTGTCTTTTTGACCAGCCCAACCACCTGCCCCCTCGGGTCAGGGCGTGAGGGCAGGAGGGCCATGCAGGGTCTGTGATCTCATAGAACGTTGGGCCGGGCTCTGGGGGCTTCTTAACATGCGGTTCCCTTTCCTCTGTCCAAACCTCCCTCCGCCACCGTGGGGTACAGCCGGTGGCCCCCTGTCCTCTGAGGTTCTGCTCCAGGAAGGAGTGTGCTCAGCTGCAGGTAACTGGAAACACAGCCAACAGTGCCTTCACCTCAGGAGGTTTACTTATTTATTTTTTTTAATAGACTTTATTTTTAGAGCGGTTTTAGGTTCACAGCAAAATTGAGCAGCAAGTACAGAGAGTTCCCATATGCACTCTGACCCCACAGATGCGCAATCTCCCACATCAACATCCCCACCAGGATTGCTACAGTTGATGAACCTATATTGACACATCATCGTCACCCAAAGTCCCTGGTTTCCATTAGGGTTCACTCTTGGTGTTGTACATTCTGTGGGTCTGGCCCAATGTATACTGACGTGTCCACCCTTATGGTATCATGCAGAGTATTTTCACTGCCCTAAAAATCCTCTGTGCTCCATCAATTCATCCCCCCCACCCGCCAACCACTGGCCACCACTGATCTTTTCACTGTCTCCACAGTTTTGCCTTTCTAGAATGTCGTATAGTTGGAATCATGCAGTATGTAGCCTTTTCAGATGGGCTTCTCTCCCTTAGTAATATGCCTTTTAGGTCCCTCCATGTCTTTTCACGGCTTGATAGCTCATCTCTTTTTAGTGCTGAATTATATTCCATTGTCTGGATGTGCCAGAGTTTATTTATCCATCCACCTGCTGAAGGACGTCTTGGGGGCGTGTCTCACATGACAGAGTTCACGGACGGGCAACCCATCTCTTTCCATCCCACCGCCCTGGCTTTCGTCTTCATAGCTGCAAGCTGGCCGTTCCTCCTCCACGTCCCGTGTCTGCAGGCCAGGGAGGAGGATGAAGGGGAGGCCCGAGGGGCAGAGGGAAAAAGGTTTACTTCCATTGGGAGTTTTGCCTTTTAATTCAGGAAGCCAAGTCCTCCTCTCATCTTCATCTCATCATCCAGAACTCTCACCGGCCACTTGTAGCTGCAAAGGAGGCTGGGAAGTCAGACCCTGTAGCTTCCCAGCCTCTGGTAGGAGATGGTGTTAGGGCTAAGTCATGTCCCCTCAAAATTCATAACCCTAGTACCTCAGAGTGTGGCTGTATTTGGAGATAGGTAATTACTTTTACCTTTAAAGGTAATTAAGTTATACTAAGGTTGTTGGGATGGGCCCGAATCCAGTGTGACTGGTGTCCTTATAAGAAGAGGAGATTAGGACACAGACATGGCATGTACAGAGGGAAGACCATGTGAAGACACAGGGGAGAGGTGGCCGTCTACAAGCCAAGGAGAATGGCTCGGAAGAAACAAACTTTGCCGACACCTCGATCTGCAACTTCTAGTCTTTCAGAGCTGTGAGAGAATAATTTCTGTGTTTGAGCTGCCCAGTCTGTGGTACTGTGTTCTGGCAGCCCGAGCAGACAAAGGCAGAGGGTAAGGGAGGAGGGGGTTAGAATAGTTCCGGGTGGCCAGTCTGTAGCATTTGCTTCAGGTGGATTCTCTCGTTATCCCATCTTACGGAAGAGTCAGCGGAGTCAGAGACAAGGCCCCTGCTACATGGCGCTCCAGCACGACGGTCAGAGTTGACTCCAAATTTAGACCCCCAAGTGTCCATTGACGAATGAATGGATAAACAACATGTGGTCTGTCCGTACAACAGAATACTATTCAGCCTTCAAAAGGAAGGAAATCCTGTCACATGCTGCCACATGGGTGAACCTTGAGGACAGTATGCTGAGTGAGATAAGCCAGACACGAAAGGACAAATATTGTGTGGTTCCACCGTGTCATACTATATGATTGACGCCTAGAGGAGTCACATTCATAGGGACAGAAAGTACAATGGTGGGTGCCAGGGGCTGGGGAGTGAGTGTTTAATGGGGACTGAGTTTCAGTTTTGCAAGATGAAAAAGTTCTGGAGATGGAGGCAGTGATGGTTGCTCAACAATGTGAATGTACTTGATGCCACTGAACTGTACACTTAACATGGTTAAAATGGTAAATTTATGTTATGTATATTTTATCACAATACAAAATATTGCTCTCATTGCTACTGCTACTAATGCTACTAGTAATAATAAGTGCTGCTGCACTGCATACTTGACACGAATCATCCCGTGTAATCCCTCCCAACAGTCCTAGGTAGATACTGTTAATAAGTAGGTAAGGACGCTGGCAGGACTGAGGTTCAGAGAGGTTAAGTCGTTTGTCCAAGGTCGCACAGCCAGCACGTGGCTGAGCTGGGCCTTGTCTGTCCATAACCCCGTCTCTCAGCCATACCACCCGAGACTGCCCCAGACTTTGATTAAAGCGGGGTTGAACTTGACAGCATTGACATTTGGGGCTGGACAATCCTTTGCTTGGGGGCCGTCCTGTGTATTGTAGAGGGTTTTGCAGCATCCCTGGTCTCCATTAGATGTCAGTCATACACAGCCTCCCCCCAAAATAAGATGCCCAAAAACGGCCCCAGACATTACCAGATGTCCCCCAGGAGGCAAACTCTCCCCCGGCTGGACCCACGGGTTTAACTGGGGCCTCCTGGCGGCGCAGGGGATAGCGCACAGTCGCTGCCATCCTCGCAAGGCGGGCTTACCAGCCTGCACGTGGCAGACCTTCGTGCCGCCGCTGCTCCTCAGCTGCGAGCGCTCGTGTTTTAAAGCCACATCCGTGGAAATCAGCTTGTGCACAAAAGATCACTTGAGGGAGAGGGGGACATAAATGTTTTCTTTGCCTGTTGAAAGGACTTTTTCACCGGGGTGCCCCCCCCCCACATCCCCTCACCCTTGAAACGCCCAGACGGGTGGAACATCCATTTCGGCCTCAGGCTGAGCACAGCCTTCCTTGTAGCTGGAATGATGTTCATTTGAAAGACGGTTCATGTTAGCAGAAAAAGGTCCGTGCAGGTCTGGGTAAATACACGTCCACGCACACAGTAGGACTGTAGCCCTTCAGGTAAGATGTCTCGGACACTTTGTTGGATGAATCAAGCAAGCGTGGAGTGGGATCCCATTTTCAAGAAAAATTCTACCTATGAATGTACCTGTTAGTTGACGCGTAGAGAGAAGCCTGAAGGGTGGACCCCAGAGGGTTCCCGGGCTTGGCTCACAGCTGTGGCCCCAGCATCCTGGCACACAGTAGGTGCTTTATCATTATTGGTTGATAGCTGAATGCAAAGTAGAAAGACAGGGCTATCAAACTTTTTTCTTTGTATGCTTTTCTGTCATTTGAATTTTTTATCATGAGCATATATTAACTTTGTGGTTAAAGAAAAAAAAAAAAAAGAAACACATCCCCCAAAGAAAAGAAATTAAAAAAAAAAAAAAAGATCATGCCTTGAACTTCCTTTTCCTTCTACAGAGCTCAAAACCCTTGTGCCCATCTTGCCAGAGCCACACAGAGCAACAAGGCTGGTGTTTTATGGTGGCGGTTCGGTCATGCATTGATAACACTGGGCTCCTGGAGAAAACTGCTTCTTTATCTATTTCTTTCCCTTGGGCTTTTGGAGGGGAAAAAAAACAACAGACGGTGGGCGTGAACAGGAAGGCAGTTTAGGGAAGGGAGTAGGGGCCTGGAAGATTCAGTCTTGCTGCGCCCCAGGAGGGAGGCAGAGGGCTGGACCAAATGACCTCTCGGTGGGGAGGGAGCTCCCCATTTCCCGTGACTTCCTCCTACTGTGGCTTCCAGATCCTTCCAGAGCTGCCCAAGCGCTCAGCAAAGCTTGGAGGCATGTGCAGGTCAGAGAGGAAAAACAGGGACTAGAGGGTTGGGAGGAGTAAGTTTCAGGATCACCAGGAGGAGGAGCCATGTCATCTTTATTTGCCGTGATTGAAGGGCACAAGAACCCGCCCCCCCCAGCCTTCTGATTTCTAAACATTCCAGAGGCCTTTGAGTTTGTACAGTTGCGTCTCAAATGTTTTTTAAAGTTTACAGCTGACCCGATTCATAGAAAAAGATAAACACCCTTCCCATGTTTGGAGTCATATGTAATTTTTATCTTTTGACCTTTAAATGTAAGCAGCAGTAAAATGAAGAACTATCGCAGCCATTTAACACTCGGCTGTACTCACTGGTTCCTGCCTGAGAACCGTGGTTTTAAATTGGCTAATGCAGAATACTTGCAGAGCTAATAATAATTCAGATTACTCCTGTCAGCTATTCCGGTTTCATGGGTAATTTAGTAGTTGAATAAATTTTTAAAAAAATTCATTCGTTACCATGCACTGTTATGAATCAGTAGATGGTTTACCATTGGCAGCAGTAACTCTAAGAAGATTTAAATTGCTACTGAAAAGGATTTGAGTGAAGGTAATGTTTTATAATGTTCTAAGCCATATGCACTCGTTTCAGGCCTCATCAGTTTTACATTGATTCCTAGTGAAGTGTTTAATTGCATCATGAATGCAATATAATTCAGTTCTTTCTGCTAATATGGTATATATCTCAAAGTGATATACAGCACTGACAGGGAGAATTCGCAGTTGCGTCCGGATTTGGGAGGGCAGTGAGAAGTGGGCGCCTGCTGGATGCGTGGAGGGCGGGCGGCGGGGGCAGGCTGGAGCCTGGTGCCGTCTTGCTGAGACTGGGGGTGTCCTGAGCGTGTGTGGGCAGGGTGGACTGTGTCTGTCAGAGCCCACTGCCAGCCAGAGGGGGCTGGTGCTATTGGCCTCCCCTGGGCGGGTGGGATCTCTCAGCTGGCTGAGGAGTCGCAGAAGGCTAGCCAGGCCCGCTGCCACCATTGGATGCTCATGGACCGGGTGTGGCCATCTCTCTGGACGTTTCTAAGTGCTTATCCAGAATTGGGTTTTCTGTTGCCATTTGCTTAGTCATTCAGTGGATATTTATTGAGCACCTAAAAAATTGGGGGTGGAGAGGGCAAAAGTTCTTCTTTTGCTTTCTCTTCTCTGCATGTCACGGAGCACCCCAAGGTGTGGGGGTGTCCTTGCTGGAGTGGGCCCCTGGGTTCTGTTTTAAGAGGCCTCTCTGGCTGCCATCCTTCCAAATTGCAGCGTGTGAAAGCAAAACTCATTCTTGCTGGCATTCATTCGTTTGTTCAGGTATTCATTCCACAGCTGTATTATGAGTCAGGCGGTGTTCTAGCTTCTGGGGATAGAGTGGTGTTCAGGTAGGCCTGCCTCCTGGAGCTTCTAGTGGGGCTGACAGACCATAAGCAGATACAGAATTAAGAACAGAAATTAGCTTCAGATACTGCTGATGCCACATTCCAGGGGGATCCACTTGATTGCTGGGTTCCTGCTTTTTAAAAAGTGTGTCTCCGGGCCCAGCCTGGTGGCGCAGCGGTTAAGTGCACGCTCCGCTGCGGCGGCCCGGAGTTCTCAGATTCGGATCCCAGGTGCGCACGGATGCACTGCTTGTCAAGCCATGCTGTGGCGGCATCCCATATAAAGTGGAGGAAGATGGACACGGATGTTAGCCCAGGGCCAGTCTTCCTCAGCAAAAAAAAAAAAAAAGAGGAAGATTGGCATGGATGTTAGCTCAGGGCTAATCTTCCTCAAAAAAAAAAAAGTACATCTCAGTGTATTCATTTGCTCAGGTAACAAAGTTCCACAGACTGGGGGCTTAAACAACAGAAATTCATTTCCTCACAGTTCTGGGGGCTGGGAGTCCAAGAGAAGGTGTCAGCAAGGTTGGTTTCTCCTGAGGACTGTCTCGGCTTGCAGACGGCCAAATTCCTATTCACAAGGCATTCTCCTTCCGTGCGTATCTGTGTCCAGATTTCCCCTTTTTATAAGGACGCCAGTCATATTGGATTAGGGCCCACCCTCATGACCTCATTTAACTTGATCACCTCTGTAAAGACCCTGTCTCCAGCCAGGTCACATTCTGAGGTCCTGGGGTCAGGACTGCAGCATATGAGTGTGGGGGATACGAGTCAACCCATGACACCCTGTGTACAGAAAGCGTGTGTGTGCACACTCGTGTGTGTGTGTGTGTGTGTGTGTGTGTGACGTGCGGGGTGGATGGAGGCTCTCGGTGAAGGGAACAAGAAGACAGTGCAGGGCACTCTCATCAGAGGGCTCTTTCTGTCAACCGCCGTGAATGATGTGAAAGTCAGACCTTCTTGTCACATCAGTCCCTTCTCCAGCAGGACCTTAAAATCCGAGTTCATGCATTTTCAGATATCTGATTGTCGTGCAGCCACAAAGCAGAAGCCGGGGACCCAGGGCCCCCCCCTCCGCCTGGCGCCTTGATGTAATCAGAGCCTCTGTTTTATCCCCACTCTTGAGGAAGGCCAACCGAGCCACCTTTTTGATCATCGTAACCTTGACGCAGAAGAATAATTTATCCGTGCCCCCGCACGAGGAAATTGCAAAATGTTATTTATGAAGGCAAGCCAACGCCTCATAATTCTGGGCCTGCGTTCCTGGATGCGGCTGGCGGGATGGCGAGATGCGGGCGATGTTTCATGATAAAACGAGACATCGTGTCCATGAGATGGAGGTGTCGGAGGAGCAGGGGTCAGGGGTCCCGCAAGAGAGATTCCAGGGAACGAGAATCGTTCCAGAAGCTGACCCAAACTGCCCTCTGTGGTCCCCCAGGTCAGAAGGAGGAGAAGAGGCTGGTGTGAGAGGGGCTGTTGAACAGCCATTTGGGGAAGGGAAGGGCACGGGGACCTTCCTTTGAGGATTGTGGCCCTGGTTTTGGGGACTCGAGATGCTGTGTAGTGCAGTGGTTGTGAGCCCAGCTTTAGAGCCGGCCAGCCTTGAGTTGGAGTCCTGGCTCTGTCGCATCCAATGTTTGTGATATTGAGCAAGTTCAGTCACTCTTCTGAACCTCAGTTAGTTCATCTGTACAATGGGAATAATAACAAATCTACCCCAGACTTGCCTCAAGAGTAACATGAGATAATGCAGTGAAGTATAAAGTCCGGTCAATGGGCTCGACGCCTGACCTAGGAGCAGTTCAGCTGAGTGATTAAGAATGCAGCTCTGGAGCCACATAGCCTGGCCTGGCATCCCAGCTCTGATCCTCACTGGCTGTGTGACCTTGGACGAGTTGCTTCACTTCTCTGAGCCTCCATTTTCCTCATCTGTCAAATGGGCATGAAAAGGTTCCTACTCCATAAGGTTGTCTTGAGGGTTAAATGAATGAATGGAAGGACTGTCCCATGGTAAATGCTCAGTAAATGTTGGCCATTCGTATACCTTCCTAGGACACAGTTCTTAGCGGTCTTCCTTCCGAGAAGCTATTCCCGACCTGGACTTGGATGTAGAGGCAGCCTGTCCCCGTCTGCCAGTGCTGTCAAACGACACGTTAAATTAAAACTCCAAATGGATTTGCATTCCTTGTGATTTGAACAATTCTTCTTCTTTTTTTTTTGTGAGGAAGATCAGCCCTGAGCTAACATCCCTGATAATCCTCCTCTTTTTGCTGAGGAAGACCGGCTCTGAGCTAACGTCTATTGCCAATCCTCCTCCTTTTTGTCCCCCAAAGCCCCAGTAGATAGTTGTTTGTCATAGTTGCACATCCTTCTAGTTGCTGTATGTGGGACGCGGCCTCAGCATGGCCGGACAAGTGGTGTGTCGGTGCGCGCCCAGGATCCGAACCCGGGCCGCCAGTAGCGGAGCGTGTGCTCTTAACCGCTAAGCCACGGGGCCAGCCCTGAACAACTCTTCTGAGCGCTAAGTCCCACCTGAGGGGACGGGGTGTATGTTCCCAGGGAAGCCACCCCAGCGTCCGTCCACCACAGGGGAGAGGGCAGAGCCCAGCAGACCCCGCCATCTCTGACCGCCCAATTCACCCACTGGACGTGCCAACTTCTGAAAACACCCCTGTGCTCTCGGGCACCGCTGGGAAGTTTAGCCACTAGGTTTTGCAGCCGCTCAGCAATTTGGGGTTCTACCGAATTACCGTTTGGTATTGAATTAGTATTCATTTTCTCTAATATGATATAAAAGTATAATCACATTAATGACTTTTATAGCACATTAGAATATACATTCGGAACACGTCCCTGCCTGAAGCAGCTTAAAAAAATAATAAAACCAGCCAACAACAACAATAACAAGCGACTGTCTTCCACCCTGGCTCGCAAGCCCTGGCTTTTCCAGCTGGGCTGCAGCAACCTGGAGAGAAGATTCTCTGCTCTCAGCCTCCTGGTCCCTACAGAGAACGAATTTTCATTCCACCGACCTGATTTGTGAAGCATTGAATTTAAGACCTTAATAGTGTTCCAAATGAATGTTTCTTTAATCCCGGGGCAGAAATGTAGGCTGTGGTTGAGATGTAATTAATAGCACTAATTACTTGTCTCTCCCTCCATCTCCTTTCCCTCCCGCCGTCATCCCTGCTCCCCAGGAAACCTGGCAGGAGCACCAGAATTGTTCACCTTTTGCTCCAGTATGTTCCTGGACAGGGAAACCAGTCAGCAGGCCCAGAGCCCACCCCCCTCGGGGCTCCCTGTTTCAAAATGCTTTCCCTCTACCTCCCAACGGTTCCTCCAGTTCTAGGATTCCTGGGCTCTCCAGAAGCTGCGATTTTCTAGAACCTGTTTACAGACATCGTGGTGACTCAGCCCGTTGAGAAGGGTCTCGTCCTAAGGAAGCAGCAGCACATGGCCTGACTTTCTGAGCATTTCTGTGCAGTGCAGCCTCACTGATGCATTGGTCCAAACACAGATGAAGTTCCTCACAGACTCTCCAAGGTCTCTGCCACCAGACGCCCAGTGCTGAGGGACCCCATCACCAAACCATTTTCCACGACAAAGAGTAAAGGATTAAAAAGTTTTCTACATGTAATGAAAGAAAGTCAGCTGGTCGGGAGGGCTAAAGTTTCTTTATATATTGTCTCCTTCCCAAATGGTTGGAGGTGGGTAGACCCTCCCAGACGGGCTTTGAAAATGACGTTTTGTCTTCAGTGGGAGCTCCCTGGAGCTTTGCATGGAGATTCTTAGACCACGTTCTGCATCAGCAAGAGAGTCTCATTCAGTCTGCAGACATCTGACATGTGCCAGGCATTGCTCTAGGCACTGGGGCCCCTGCCTTGAACTGGGCAGCCCAAATCCCTCCCGTAAAGGAACTCACATTCCAGTTGGGAGAGGCCGACAGTAGATACCAACAGGGCCAGCTCATGCAGGGCCTGAGCCCAGGACAGTGTTGGCATACCGTTCTGATTGCAGTGGGAAACCATTAGAGGCTTTTCAGCAGGCAAGTGCTCAGATCTCGTTTATGTTTAAAAGATCGAAGCTTTAAAAAAGGAATCACTCCGGGAAAGGACACGGAGGAGAAGCTAGAAGATCAGATTCAAGGTTATTGCAGGTATCCCAGCAAGGAGTGGTGGAGGATGGAGGACGGGTGAGAACTGATTTGATTTGAGCTCTGCTATAGAGGTCTAACTGACCACAATCATCAATGGGTTGGATTGCAGGGTAGAGTGGGCGATCTATTAGTAATGTCTGCCACGGGCAGGTGAGGTGGCAGTGGCCACATGCATGCTATGTATGTGCAGTGTCTGCCTTGCACGTCACTTTTAGGCTCATGGGAGGGAGTTGGGGAGGCTGAAGGGTTCCTCAGGGATAGTAATTCATGGCTTCAGCAACAGCTACAGGTATTCCAGGAGGTGCGTTTGAAGGGGAATATTCGCCAGCTGTTCATGGAGACATGGTGGGGAGGGGATCTAAATGCCACATAGTCTCAACCTGAGATTGTCCAGGGATCAGTAAGGCACGTGGGACCCTCAGAAGACATAGAAATTAGACCAGATCCCTGTAGAGATGTGCAGAGGACCAACAGGATTCCAGAGAGATGTGGTCAGGGAGGTTCAAAGAAAAGAGGCAAGGCAGGCAGCCCTCGATGGAGCAGGTTAATAGAAAAACAGTTTTCAGTTATGTCAGGTGAAAACGGAGGATCGGGGACAACCCCCTCTTCTCCCCACCCTACGGATAGGAAGGACCGGCAGGATTCGGTGGGGGGGGGGGGATTAATAGCAAATGACCAACCGGAAGCACCTTTGGGTTTTTTTGTTGCTTCCTTTTTGTTTTTGTGGTCTATAAACCCCTATTTTCTCTAAGAAGATCAGACACTTGGAGAAAGTACTTCATGTTTGGGCAGGGTGGAAGGATAGCCTGGAGTTGGGAAGGGAGCCGTACTTTGGGCTGAAGAGCGTTTTGAAAGCCTGGAGCACCCCCATGAGGAGGCGGCAAGGCTGCAGTCTGGGGGACCCGTGAATCTTATTCCAGATTTTTTTAAATCCTTCAGGATAAGGGAGATTTTGTGAGATGATGCTATTGAACAAGGCTATATGTGTAATATGTAACTTTGTATTTAAGAAGAAAAGTATGAGTACAGACTTTGTGATCACAGACCTCAGCTTCCTTTCCTGCAAAGAGTCTAGAAAAAACTGGCCCCCTGTGAACCGCCGCCTCTGCCCTCGCACCCTCGCCTCCCAGCCTGCTGTGTGGTTTTAGGGACATCCAGCCCCCGGGAAACTTCACTTCCTCACTGACAGCAGGCTGACCCGGAGGAGAGAGGGCGCAGGAAATGAGGCCCATGGGAGGCTCCCCCCCAGGCCCCTTCCCCTGGGGTGGGCCGTGCAGACCCCGGCTCTCAAACCCCGCTGGCGTTCAGACCCCTCCCCGCACCCAGCCCCCAGGAAGGTATTGACAGCACCCACCTGGGAGTCCAGCCCAGTGTCTCCTGTCAGGACGCTGGGCCAGTTGGGAGAACCGCTAGGGTGGCCCGTTTTAAAATATTAATTTTCGAAGAGGCATTATTCTATGAGCAATATACATGTACCTTTAAAAAACAGAGACACTCAGGATGAGCACAGAATGAACAGTAAGTCCTCTGAACTTCCAGCCCCTCCTTGCTGTTCCACATTTAGTGGTTTTTCCAGGACATTTTAGCCCACAGACAAGCATGTGAGTGCAGTCCCCTTTTTAAAATAGAAACCGGATTGGGGGATTATTCCTTCCTTCCTTCAGTATTTATTAAGCGCCTACTGTATGCTGGGTGCTGAGAGTACAGCGATGAACAAAAGAGGTGGGCCCTCCTGGCACGTTCCGTCGAGGAGGGGCTGTGGGGACAGACGTGAAGCCCGTCAGCAAACAGGAGGAAGGAATCACAACAGGGGCCTACAGAGAGATCCGCAGGGTGCCGCGGGCGAGCAGGGGGTGCATGTTAAATGGACCCGAGGGGTGAGGAGTCGGCGTGGAAAGAGGTGTGTATGTCGGGGGGTGAGGTGTGTGTCGGTGTCTGGTTATGTGTCTGTGGGGGGTCTGGGTGTGTCTGTGTGGCGTGGAGTGTGTCTGGGCGTGTGTCTGCGTGTGCGCACGCGTGAGGCTTGTGTCGGGAGGCTTGCCCGGGGGTCTGAGGGCTCGAGGGACCGGAACGTGGAGGGTTGGAGATGCGGGGGGAGGCAGGGGGCCCCGGCTGTGCGGGCCTCCTCGGCCACACGGGGTGCCTGGGCTTCTGACGGGGCGCCCAGGGAGCCAGCGAAGGGCACACGGGGGAGCGGGGTGATGGCGGCATCGTCGGGGGTCCCTGTGAAAGAGCGTCCCCGGGGGGCGCGCGGGGGGCCCGGAGGGGGCCGGCGGGGGGAGGACGGCGTGGCTTCCGCAGACGGGAGCTGCCGGGCTCGCTGTGGCTGGCGTAAGTGGCGCAAGGGAATGATGGATGGAAGCGCGTCCAGTGGCCGAGCGTCTGCGTGGACGCGGTGCTGGTGCCGGTCCCTGAGACCGGAGGACGGACGCTGGGAGAACGGGCGGGAGCCCGGGGCTCCCTCGGCCGCGGGAGATCGGAGCTGACCGCCCGGAGGGAATGGCGGGTCCGCGTGCGTGCGCGAGGGGAGCGCAGACTCCCGTGGGCTGGAGGTGAGACCCCCGAGGGCCGGCCCACAGCCTTTCCCTTCCGAGCCAGCGCGCGGAAGGCCCCCGTCGGTTGTCTCAGCACAGCCCCCTGGGCACTAATGCAAGCAAGCCGTGAGGAGGGTGTCCCCGCTGGGGACCCAGCCCCAGAGCACAGCGCAGGGAGCGCGTGGAGCTGGGTGTCTGCAGGGCTCGCTCCCCGGGCCTCCGGGCCTGGAACACAGGGTCAGCTCCCCCCGGGGCCGGGACAGGCTTCTCAGAGGCCAGTTGCCGCCGCCCCTAGCTCAGAAGATGAGGACACCCTGCGTCGCTGCGATCCTTGGCCCCTGTGTGCCTGGGCTGATGGTCATCTGGAAGGCTAAAGCTGTGGAGCATTTTCTGGGTCAGCCCTGACCCCCCTGGGCTCATTAATCCTACAGCAGCCCCAAGAGGCAAGTTCTGCAATGATTCCATGGTACAGATGAGGAAACTGAGGCCCAGCAGAGGAGTGGCTGCACAGCAGTGTAGTGTAGACAGGATTTGAAGCCAGCCCAGTCTGACCGCAAAGCCCCTTCTCTTGGTTTTCCCAGGAACACTTGCTGTCTGTTGTCTCTTCAGGTCCCAGCCACCCTTCAGGGGCTGTTACCGTTACACTCATTTTACAGAGGGGAAACTGAGGCTCAGAGAGAGGAAAAGCCTTGCTCAAGGTCACACAGCTGGTAAGTGGCAGCCCTAGGATTGGAACCCCGGGCCTGTGGGAAGTCCTGAACTCTGGAACATGGGATGTGCTCCTGGCCACCAGCCCCTGCCTCCCTCCCCTGGCAGTAAAAATCTCTGTCCCCCCGGCCCCAAGTGTCCCAGCGACCCTCCAAGGGTGGGAGAGGGGACTCGGTCCTTGGGCTGCCCCAGCAACCTCCCAGGCAAGGCCTTACAAGTTACGGGAAACGTCAGAGGTCCCTGGGCTCCTCGAAGCTCTGTGGCTGGATCTGGAGCCCCGAGTGGGCGGGCCTGGCAGTCACGTTGGACTCGTAGAGTTAAAGCCCCTACTGCTGGGACGTGCAGCCTTGGCTGGCTCTGGCCATCAGAGCCGGGGTGGGGTTCTGGCCCCTGTCCACCAGGAGACCCTGATGGCTCACTGGGACAGCTCTGGCCATCAGAGCATCGACGAGACAGCGCTGAACAGCCCGAGAGCAGAGGGAGCTCTGTGTGGGACCCACTACTTACTACTCAGAGAATATATGCGTTTCTCTGTGTGTGCGTGTGTGTGTGTCTGTGTGTGTATCTTGAACCAGTAGTTGGAAAATCATACTCTGATTTAGAAACCTACCTACTGAAGCTTCCAGAAGACCCTTGTTTGATTAGCAGAGCTGTTAATAGTGTGGGAGTTGGGGTCAGACTCCTGAATTCGAATCCCAGCTCTGCTGCAGACTGGCTGCCTGACCTTGAGTTTGGCTGCTCTTAACCTCTTCATGCCTCGGTTTCCCCACCTTATAGCATTGTTGGAAGAAGCAAATGAGTGCCTAGAACTGTATCTGGCATACGGTGTGTACTCAGTGTATGTTAGATGAGTGTTATTGTTGTTACTGCTGTCTAAAATGGGTTTTTCTGGAAATGGCCAGATAGCAAACATTTTATGCTTTACAGGCCCCATGGTCTCTGTTGCAACTACTCAGCTCTGTTGTAACAGGAAAGCAACCACAGACAATATGTACGTGAATAGATGTGGTTGTGTTCCAATAAAACTTCCCTGTGACTTATATATGAACATGAGAGGGAAAAATTCCTTTTTCCTCTGGGAGAATGCAGCAGCCATTTTCCTCAGATTACTGGGGGAGCCAACCATGGTGAGAGAGAAGGACAGCTCAGAGGGCAGCAGAGCCAAGAGAGAGAGATCAAACCTGCCAATATTGTTTGAGCTGCTGGATCCAGCCATGCCTGAAGCTACCACTGCACTGTTCAGATATATGAGCAACGGTTTCCTTTTTATGTTTAAGCCACTTTGGGTTAGGATTCTGCTGCTTACAACCAAGAGTGCTGAATACTATAAGCCTTCTCCCTGTTCATGCCCCTCTGCTCCAACCAGGTATAGCCACTTGCCCACCTATATCTGCTGACTCACACCCTCTCCTGCCTGCCAGGGGTCAAGTTCATGATAGTACCCAAGAGCATCCCTCAGTCCCCAACATATAACTGTGTGCCACACCTTTTCCTGTGGGGGTTTAAGTCGTTTGTCTTTCCTTTTCAAGGTTGTATAACCTTGAGCAGGTGGGTGACGTCGTTCCCTGACCCCTAGTCCTCTCCTCTGTGAAATGGGGTTAGTCATCGGATCTACTGCACAGGGTGGGCTAAAGGGTTAATCTTCATAAAGCGCTTAGAGCAGCCCCCGGCACGTAGTAAGTACTAGCTGAGTGTCTACTGTTGTTACTGCTGGAAACCCAGCTCGCAGACTCCGGGCATGTTCCTGCCAGATGAAGGAGACGGTGAGCTGCCTGAGACAGGGCCTGGGTCTCCCCACATTCCCAGCACCAGCCCAGGCCTGGGACGGAGCGGGCACTTGGTGTTTGTTGAATAAGCGAACGAACCAAGGGCAGTCACAGGATGTGACCGTGAGGGAGCCGCATGGATTGGGGCGAACTCCACTGTGTTTGAGGTTGGGAGTCAGGCTGTAAGTGCTTTGGGGATTTATAAAGGCTTGAGACACGGAGGAACGTTAGGGGTCCCACAGCAATTTGGGATTTGAATGTTGGGGATTCTGGCCTTCGCTACTCAAAGCGTGATCTGGCACGGACCGGAAGCTCCAGCAGCCCCTGGATGCCTGTTAGAAGTGCAGGACTCGGCCCCGCACTGGACCTCCAGAAACAGAGTCTGGGCCTTGAGGAGACCCGGGTGATGGTGCTCATTGCAGTTTGGGAACCAGAGGGGATGCGTAGACGCTGCTGACAGGGTCCCTGTGTCTTGAGGGGCTGTTGATGGAGGTGGGCATGTTTGGGAAAATGGGGTGTCTGGCTGTCTGGGGCGGCGAGGAGGTGCGTCCTTCCACCACCAGGGAAAAGAGAAGCGGACGGTCACGGAGGGCCACGGCGGGCAGGAGAGCCGAACCAGAGTGCCCTCACCGGGAAAGTGGCCTCCAGACAATGATGGAACAGAGATGGGCACAGAAGTGCAAGGGTTTGGGGATGGAGACACACGTTCCCTGTCACATGTCTCTACTGAGAAAGTATGATTGTGCCCACTGCGGAGAGCGTGCGCTTTGACATCCGCACAGACCTGGTGTTCGAATCCGGGTGCTCCTGCTGCTGTATAATCCTCGGCAAGAAGGTCTCTGAGCCTCGCCGTGTCTAGGAAACGGGGCTAAAATGGCACTGACCTCACAGGGACTCGGGGAGGGCTAACGCGGTGCTGGTGGTGAGAACCGGCTCTTGGCCTCGCTCCCCAGCCCCGGGTGGAGTGACGTCACAGCGGAGGCTGGAAATCGACCAGGGCGGGAGTCTACACCCTGGAAACGGTGCACGTCAGAACCTTCTCCCTAGAGCTGGTTGTTACGCGTTCACCAGCACGCCCCCGGTTACAGGACAAGATGGATTTAAATTGCCCAGTGCTTGGTGTGGTGGTTCCTAATTCCTGTATTGCTCTTATGTTAATTACAGGGCTATGATATTACTAATGTTATAAAATGGTTTTCGTGATTGGACTTTTCACCTGTTGATGCTGTAGCATTTATTTTAACTTCCTGGAGGCCTTTCTGCTCATCCTCTGGTCCCCAGCCCCGCTCGGGGTGGCTGGGATTGTCCTCGAGCTGAGTTCTGGGTAGACAGAGTTATAGACACCCGAAACTGACAGTTATTACACGGACTGAATGTCAGGCCCTGGGAAGACACTTCTCGTACATGAGCTCATTTACTCTCCTAACAACCCTGTGAGGTGGAAACTGCTATGAACCCGTCGTGTGGATGCAGACGAGGGCTCAGAGAGGTTGAGCAACTTGCCCCAGGTTGCACAGCTGCTCAGTGAAAGGGGCAGGCTTTGAACTCGTGCATTTTGACTCCAAGGCTGTGATCTCAACAGGTGGGTCCATGGAGGTTAAACATGGAGGGGTCGGGTGGTTGGGTGCTCGGGGTGTGGACCCTCCTTGCTGGGAGGCTTGGGCAGGGGCAGGCAGTGGGCAGGGGTGAGAAGTCCTGGCTGCCTCATCTGCTTGGTGGGTGGGAACAGTCCGCTTTCCCGGGCCGTGTGCCGGCCTCGTTCTGATTGGCCGGGGCTGTCTCTGTTGGAAGGGGATCGTGGCCACTTGCCGGCTGGCAGCAGGCCCCTGGCTGCCGCGTGGAGCGCCGTTTGGGGGTGGGGGGAGTTATTTGGAACCTTGCCTGGGGTGGTGCAGAATGGGCTGGGGTCTCTGCCAGTGTCTCAGGCGGGCTGGCAGAGAGAACAGGAGCGCGAGCACTGCCCCTGGAATCCCGCGTGCAGCCTCCTCACTGTTCTCCCTGCCTCTGTGTCCTCCATCTCTTGCTGTCCCTCAGCCTCTTTTTCTGCCAGGACTTAAGGAGCCAACAAGATGACAGGTGGTTTGGCAGTGAGAGAAGCAACGTCCCGTGTTCCCACGGGCCTCCATTCCCTCAGCTTTGCTAAAATTTGGGGGCTTTTGCTGCTGCAGCTCCCAGTTTCCTTTAAATAAAGTTCAGACTCCTTGGTTTAGTTTGAAGACCTCTTGTGATATGACCCCTGCCTCCGAGCTCTGCATCTTGTCTCTGCAGGGGGGACTGTATCACACTCAACTTGTAATTTTCCCACAACACATAGCCCAGAGCTCGCTCCGAACACGTGGATGAACTGGACTCACTTCGGGATTTTCTCCATCGCCATTACTGTGTCTTAAGGCAGATTTACCTCATGCCAGGTGCTGTGCAGCCTTCTCCGTTTTTTCTCTTCCTGTCTCATTTACTCCTCATAACAACCCTGTAGGTAGGCCCTGCTTTTCTCCCCCACGTTACAGAGGAGGAAACTGAGGCACAGAGAGATTAGATTGATGCCCAAAACCACCCAGCTAGGACAAGGTAGTGATAGAGCCCAAGCTGACTTGAGTGGGGTTTTCCTTAAACCACTTTGTGAGGGTCTGTCACCAGCTCAGTGTCATTGTCACGCACCCCCACCACCCCCATGGCCTCATCAGCACAACAACCGGATTTGCTGGCTCTGCTGTGTCCACACAGCCTTGATGAATTCACCTTGGCAACGCCAGCCTCACCTTGTCACACCAATAAAGTTAGAGCTGCGGAGGACTGGGGGGAGGGAGGTATAGCAGACCCCTCTCCACCTTGTCCGCCTTTCCCTGCAGATCCCAGGGCTGCTTGGATGTTTAGGAGAAAAGCTGAAATGTTCCTTATGGGGGAGGGGGTTCCTTATTTGGAAACAGGAGAGACCCTCTAAGTTGGTTCCTTCCAAGGGAGACCTCCAGTCTGTTGTGGGGGGCCCGTGTGGCTCTGCTCACCGGGGACTGATGGTCTCAGCATGTCCCCACGTTCTTAACAACAGAACGACGTTCCGGTACCCAGACAGAGGAGAGTCGGCTTGTGTTAGCCATTCTCCATCAGACTGTGTCATCCTCGGATTGTATTGTGTGAGTCGTAGTTTCCACTAATGTGATGAGAAAGTTGCTAATCCGAGAAGACTCTTGCATTGTATTAGGGAAAACAAATATTAATGTGATTCGATGGAAGTGGCTAATAAGAAACTAAGTTGCTAATATGACATGATGGATTGGTGGGAGGAATTTGGGTCGGGTGCTTGAACTTTTCTGGAATGTTCTGGGGGGGGCAAAATGGCAGGAGCCCCGTGTTACAGTCCTTCAGAGTTAAGGCCCCATATCTGAGCCTCTTCCCCCCACACCCAGACCCTCACTCCTGTGCTGGGTGGAATAGCGTCCCCTAGAAGTTCATGTCCACCCAGAATCTCAGAATATGACCTTATTTGAAAATAGAGTCGTTGCAGGTGTAAAGACTAAGTAAGGTTAAGGTGAAGTCATACTGGATTAAGTGGGGCCTAGATCCAATGACCAGTGTCCTTATAAGAGGGGGAAGAGGCAGGAAGGACGCTCCCCCGGAGCCTCTGGAGGGGGCACCGCCCTGCGACACCTGGGTGTCGGACTTCCAGCCCCAGAGCTGGGAGAGGAGACATTTCTGTTGTTCGAAGCCCCCAGTGGGCGGTACTTTGTTCCGGCCGCCCCAGGACGCCAGGCCACCGCCTTCCCCACCACGTCCTGGGGGAGCAGGGACCGGTTCAGCAACGTCCACTGAACTCAAAGACAGCGGATGGGCGAGGGGCTTCCTGCAGGCCCGCGTGGCCCGGCTGCCTGAGCCCGGGCCGGGCTCGCTCTCTGCCCCCGCGTCCTTCTTTGTTTAGAAGGAGGAAGCCTCCCGCTTCGCAGGGCGCTTGCCACACGGGCTCCACAGCCAGCTCCTCGGCGCGTTCATATGTGATTCAAGGGGTCTTAAAACACCCATTAGGCCCCCTCTGGTGTCTGATAGCGCTTTTGGATTTAGAACAGAATATTATTTACTCATTAGCTGGTAATAGACCCTACACACACGCCGTATGTATTGGGACAGTTATTCGAGCGTGGGTTCTGCACAGAAACACGGGTCCGCTGGGGGGGCCGGGGGCAGGACAGCGTGGTCTGGGGGGCACTGGGAGCAGCAGGTGACCCACAAGCCCCACCAGGAACACGGGGGCCTGCTGGACACTGGCTGCAGGGGCTTGCCGTGGACGGAAGTGAGGCCAGGTGCACATGGGGGCGCTGGAATGCCCCGATGGACGGGGTCGTGAGGGGGTAGAATTTGAGGGAACCACCTCCAGGAATGGGGGTGCCAACAGTAACAGCCCCCTGCGTTGGTAAGAGATGGCACCTGAGCATGGGGCCCAAGCCCCCTAGGATGAAAGGTTAATTAGTAACGTGACAGCCACCAGCAGGACCACAGGGGTGGGGGGACCTGCCCAGGACACACGGCTAGTAAGTGGCCAAACCGGATGCAAACCCAGCCCTTCTGATGACAAGTCCTGGGTTCTTTCCAACTCTCCTCTGTACCCACTGCAGAAACTTCTCGAAGATTCTCATCTTCCCTTTCTCCAACGGAAAGAGGAATTTTAACATCATTTCCTCTTATGCTGAGTTGTTGGAGAGATGAAAATAGCAGCAGATTGTCCCTCTCAGTGTCTCGGTCCTTGACCTCAGCCCCGCGTGCTGGGAAGGCCCTGCTGGGGGGCACGGGAATGGGAAGGGGCATCCATGCTGGGGGAGTAGTTGGGGCGTCTCCCAGGAAGAGGAGGAGGCCTGGACGGATCGGGGAGGGACGGGATCAGGCCTGTGTCGGGTCAGCGACTCCAGTGGAAGTCTGGGAGCGGTGGAGGAGGGAAGAGGCAGGGAGAGCCCAGCGAGAGGTTTCACGGTGGCCCCCCGGGGAAGCCTCCCGGGTCTGAGCAGCCCGAGGCATTGGCGTCAGGAGGAGGGAACTGATGCCAGCGATACCCCGGGTCCACCTCACCGTCGTCAATGGCCAATTCGACTTGGGGGTGAAGAGGATAGCAGGGTCGGGGCAGCCCCCAGGTTGGTAGGCAGAATGCGGGGTGTAGGGGGAAAGTCGCCAGGCCTTGACCTTGGCAAGCCCGATTTTCAGGTCATCAGTGTGCGGTAATTTTCTGAACGCACACATGAACCTCTTGGATGGATGGCACGCGGTAAGCCCGCAGCACAGGTGAGCTTTAAAAGGAGAGCACCGAAAACCTCACCTTCATACCCAGAATCGCCTCGGCTCTTGTGAGAGGCGCTGGAAGGACAGACGGGCCGGGCTTCCTGGATGGGGGGTGGGGGCGGGTCTCTCTCCCCCCAGTGGAAGCAGCTGGAGGCGTCTTGCGTCCGGGTTTCCACAATGTGCAGAGACTCCTCAGCCGTGTCCCTGTGGGACACAGGTGGTTCCGTGGGTGTCTGGGGCACGAGCACCTGTTCATCAGGAACATACACGGGGCCGAGGGAGGGAGGGCACAGGGGGCCTCTCTGGCAAGTCACTCCAGCATGTGGCTGTGGTGACACCGAAGAAGCCAGAGCCGTTTGCCAAGACGCCGGCCGCCATCAGAGAGACCTCACCTCCGTCGATTGCCCGAGAAGAGCAGGGCTCCCTGGTGGCAGATTAGCAGGGTCCCTTTCCACCTCTCGGGGAGGGAGCCGGGGGGACGCAGAGCCTGGCCGATCTGCCCCTCTGTCCATCTCCTGCTCTAGATGGTGCGTCCACCCCTCAGCCAGGCCAGATAAATCAGCCGCTTCCCAGTGGGCGTGCGGCATGTGCGTGAATGTGTGTGTGTTTTAATAACACTCACCGTGAGCCAAATATCAATTTCTGTCAGAGCGACACAGAGCATCTGAACCAGAACTAAATAAAAATAAACATTAAACAATTATTGGAATTTAGGTTTATTTAAAAAACCAGCAGGGTTGAGGGAACAAGCCACCCATTAACGAGGCAGAACTATCGGGCCTGTTAACAACCCGCTGGCTCTCGGCTGCCGGGGAGATTTGGGCCGGGCGAGCCGTGGAAACTCTGGATCCTATTGATGAAGGATGATGCGGTAACAGGCCAATTATATCGTCGAGGCTGCTCGTGGCGCGGCCGACCCCGGCCACCTGTTTGTCTTTATGGAAACGGCTTTGTGGAGGGGGCTCTGGGGGGGCGGCTCAGTGTCCCCGTCCGGGGCGAGGTGCTCCGCCCCCTCTGGTCCCTGCAGTCCGTGGAGGCTCCAAAGCTGTCCTGTAGTTGTGCATTTTCCTCCTCCCTGTCCCCTCCACGGACACCTGTGGTTCATAAGGAACCTGTGTCTTGTCAACCAAATCAATGCAAATAACCGGTAAGCATTTCTCGACTTTTCAGTAATAATTGATCTTCCCGGAACTGATACCGTTTGGAAAACCTAAGTGAGGAGAGCAGCCGTGAGCAGATGTCTGCGTTAAGAGAATGTAATTGCTCTGAGTTATAGGAAAGGAAATGATTTCCCTTCCAGCTTTAGCTCCAAGAAGACCAGAGCAAACAGCCATGGAGCCTCGAGAAGCTTCCAGTAGACTCGGGACTTAGGACAGACCCCATCTCGCAGCCAGAAGATCCGGACAAGTGCGGGACTGGGATTTTCCAAGCTGACAGGCAGATTTCCTGCTTGCAATTTTGGCGGTCTCCAGGTTTTTATTTGGAAGATTTCTGCACAGCCAGTCGCTGTTGGGGAAGGAGAGAGAGGTTTGCTGTTCTTGGCGGATGTGCGGGCTTAGCCGCTGAGCTGTTCACCCACTGGGTGGACTCTCCTCTCTGCTGGTTTGTCCTTTTTGTTCTTTCTAACTTGACGGTCATTTCCATGCAGCGCTGTGATTGGCTGCTGACTTGACCAGGGTGACACTTAGAAGATCAGGTGCGGATGAGTCCAGGGATGCTCTGTGGATTGGTGGATGGAGAATAGGATTCCTGGGGGCACCTTCTTTATGAACATCAGTCCTTCTCCCAGGACTCATTCATTCATTCCTTCAAGCATTCATTCATTTGCTCACACAACACATAGTTACTGGCATCTGCTCTCGGCCGGCACCGGTACGTGCTGGGGCCACATGGTACCTGCCGTCGTGGAGCTTCAGTCTGGCTACGAAGAGACCCAGATGTGAGACGATGGATGATGACGTCCCAGTCATAATAGTGCTTCGTAGAAATGAGGAGGGGGGAGTGGGGGCCACGACGGTAAGAACCTGACCCTGTGTGGGGGGCTGGTCTTGTGGAAGCAATTTCTCAGCTGAAACTTGACAGAGGGGCAGGACTGAGCCGGGCCAGTGGCTCTCAGACCCGAGTGTGCATTAGAATCTTCTGGAGGACTGTTAAAAAGATTGCTGGGTGCCACCCCCAGAGCAGAGCCTGGTTCAGCAGGTCTGGAGCTGGTCCAAGAATTTGCATTTCTGACAAGTCCCCAGGTGACACTGATGTTGCTGGCCCAGGGACCACACTGGGGCAACCACCGCACTGGGCAAAGGATTGGGAGGAGAAGGCATCCAGTGGAGGAACTGCACGTGCCCGTGTACCCCGGGGCTGCCGTGGGCTTGGCAGTTTCCCACCACAGAAGAGCCGGGATGGCAGAAGCAGAGCGAAGGTGACGGTGGGGGAAGATTCGTTGCAGGAGAGGACAGAGTCAGACCACACAGGCCTTGCAAGCTGAGCTGGAAAGTTCGGATTTTATCTGAAATTGGACAGAGAGCCTGGGGAGGTTTTCAGTAGGAGAGTGTCAGCATCCAGTTTGTATCTGGAAACACTCTCTGGCTGCTGAGGGGGAAATGGGAAGGTGGGAGAGGGGCAGGTGTGGAACTAGGGAACCCCCAAGAAGGCTGCTGCAGGCGTCCAGGCCAGAGTGGGTCGGCAGTGGCTGGGCCGGGCTGCTGGCTGTGGTCGTGGAGAGGCACGGGTGTGTCTGAGAGAGTGTCTAAGTCCAGGTGCCCATTTTCCAGAAAGCCTTCCTGATCCGTTTGGGTCCACCCATCCATCCCTGGAACCAATTTCTTACCTGAAGAAGTCATATGTGGACAGCGATGTCATCAGTTCCTTGAGGGCAGGGCCGTGTGTGTCCTATCCACCTCATCTAGCCCACCTGCCACCCCTGGTTGGATACACAGGAAAGACCTTGTAATAATTACCTGTCCTGAACACTTCACAGTTAACCAGCTAGGGTCAGATCTGTTACCTCATTCGATTTTCCAAATACCCTGAGAAAAGGTGGAGTTGTACCCATTTTGCAGATAGGGAAGACTGAGGTTCAGAAAGGGCAGGAGATAGCCCCAGGCTCACCCAGCTGGGCTGAAGGAAAGGTGAAACTCTCACCCAGGCCCAGAGTACCCTCTGGTGAGCGGATAAAAGGAGCTGTGACACCTCCGCCTGGAACCTCAGAGACCAGATTTCCCTTTAAGTGGTATCAACCGCCTTCTTCAAGGTGACAGGGCCAGTCCACTGGAAATTTAAGAAGATATAGAAAAAACTGTCATTGTTTGAAAGTCAAAAATGGTCAAACATCAGTAGTTTCTTATGGTGCAACCTAAAACCAAGTATTCGAGGGGAAATGTTGCATTTCTAGAAAATTCTGCCACAGCATGAGGATTGGAGTTGTGACGACGTACTCTGAATTGTCCCTGAAAGCAGCTTCCCACACACACAGAAGTTGATGAGGGGGCCGTACAGGGACGCAGCATCCTGGAGTCAGTCTATAATGCAATCAATTTTGTACATCCCTGGTGAAACAGCAACATTTATTTAACGTCTTTTATAGAGCAGCTGAGTTTTATCACAAATCACATTCCATTTCTATTCAGCTGGGACTCCTTGAAGGCTAAAACGCACTTACTTTCTCTCGGAGGAAATTTACCAATTCCTCAATAAAGACCCATTTGCCTCTGTATGTAAAATTGACACATTTATTGAATATTAAACATTTAGGGTTTTTTTTTCCGGCTCTCCCACCCCCTCGCCCACACCTTTCTCCACTTTTCCGCAAAGCTTCGCAGTCATTAGGGAGACTGCCTCAAAGTGGCGTGCAGAAGTGTCCGACATTGAAATTCGGGTCTTTCCTATCACTGGGAAATGGTCAAGTTACATCATAAATTTAGGGAGTGAAATCCAGTGCCCCGAGCGGCCTCTTGCAGCCGCGGGCTTTTCCCATCTCTTTGTGGTGGGCTTGGCAGTCCTGGTCACACGGCAACATCGTGTTGGGTTTGCGACAAAAGTTTTTTGTCCTTACTTGTAACGTTTGCAGAAGGCAGGGGCGGCCTCCCGACAGTAAATTGTGCTAATTAGCATGAGGGCCTGTTAATAAAGTGAGTTTTCTTTCATCCGTGTTCCCGAATGGTTGGGGACATCAATTAAAGTGTGCGCCCAGGACAAGGTCTTTTCACTGCCGATTGCAGTGTTTTTGTTT
Source organism: Diceros bicornis minor (assembly GCF_020826845.1). Lineage (NCBI taxonomy): Eukaryota > Metazoa > Chordata > Mammalia > Perissodactyla > Rhinocerotidae > Diceros > Diceros bicornis. Next base: position 9,516,600 of record NC_080774.1, read on the forward strand.
AACAAAATAAGCTGGGGGCTGGGCGAGTTGGGGAACATGTTTTTGTGTCCTTAGCATGAGAGAGGGCTGAACTGTTGAACTTGGGTCTCAGCGTTGGGTCCAGTTCTCCGGACGGGTTCTGAATCAACGCGGTGACAGTGGGCGCGGTGCTTTAAGGAGGCGGGCAGAGTTGAGTTTGAGGAGCATCTTCCTAACGAGCTTCGCAATCAGGAGACTCCGGTTCACAGCTTGACTTCCCCCCATTCCAGCTTTGTGACGTCAGACAAGGGATTTTACCGCTTTGAGCCTCCGGCAGGGTTAAATGAGATCATCCATGGAACGTTCCTTCCGGAACCTCAAACTTCATTGCTATTCTCCTGAGGACTTTATCCAGTGTCAGATTTGGATGGGAAAAGAAAGGTCAATTAGTCCAGCCCCCTGTTCCAGGCTTGATTTCCCCTCCATAGAGCCCACCAGTTGACCGAGGTATGCCGGGACACCTTTGGGGACAGAGGACTAACTCACTTCTGAGCATCAGGGCGTCTTCCTTATGCTGACCGGAAACCTGTTTCTGTGTGCCTTCCTTTGCCCACACAGATCTGAACTCCTCTCCTGTTTTTCAAATATGTAAAGACGCTCCCCCACCCCCATCTTCTATACTCCGGGGTGACTGTCTGCCTTTGTAGACCTGGGTTTCTCAACCTCACACACTATTGACATTTTGGACCAGATAATTCTTTGCAGTGGGGGCTGTTCTGTGCATTGTAAGATGTTTGGCAACATCTCTGGCCTCCACCCACCAGATGCCAGGAGCACCCCCCAGTTGTGACAGTTCAGGTGTCTTGAGACACTGCCAGATGTCCCCGAGAGGGCAAAGTCACCCACAGTTGAGAACCACTGTTCTAGAGTTTTGGGTCCTCCCCATTCTGGGCCCCTTCAGCGGGATGGGACGCCTCACCTGAGAGTCTGTCCCATCCTTTCGTTTCTGTCCCCTGTGGCATGCCAGCATCCCTGTGGCTTATGCCTCTGAAATGCTTTTGGTGCCTGCTGGGGGCAGGGCCCGTGTTAACCTGGCACGAGCTGAACCTGCCAAGATCCTAAGAACCCAGAAGCAAACATCATAAGAAACCAAATAAAATTGCCCATTTTTCTTTCTGCAGCAAAAGGCAGACACCCCAGGCCTGGAAGGTGGAGGGGCTTCCTTGTTGGAATCTCCGTTTTGAGAACAGGAATGGCGAGGTCGGAGTTTCTCTCTCAGCTTCTTCTGAACAGGCAGAGCTAACTTCTCAGAGCGGAAGGTCCGTGAAGGTGTCTGACAGGCTGCTCCAGGTCTGGGTTAGCCGCTGACTGTGCGCGTGACTCTCTGAGCCTCAGTTTTCTCACCTGTATAATGGGGATAAAAATAGCAAGTGTCTCCAAGAGTTGTTGCCACGACCTGTGCAAAGCGCCCAGTGTATAGTAATCAACTGATAAACTATAGCTACTATTTTGTGTTATGATTATTATTGTTGTTTGCAAAAAGGAAACACATCTCCAAGGAATGAGAGTAATTCACGCAAGGTCAACCAGCACGTCAGTGTGAAAACATTGGGTCGGGCATCTTTTTTCTGGAAACCCAGGGTTTTTGCAAAGGTCTGTCTGTGCATACAGAGGAAGATATTCGAAGATGATCCATTTTATGTGATTCTCACCCCATTAACAGCCCCTGATTTTGCCAGAATATCCTCTCTTCGCTTTCATTTTAAAGCCCAGCCAGTGTAATAAATCTTGCCCCGAAATCTCTGCAGCCGGTCTTGGCTGGAGTGTATGATGGTTCTAGTACACTATGGCCTCTGCATGAGAGACCGCTGCACGGACCTGGGCTTTTGGCGGACAGCCCCACGTCTGGCAGGGCTGTAATTTGCTCTCGGTCTGACAAGTCCAGCCCTCCAACTGGGTCATCTTTGTTCCACGACATCCTTGGCTCAAGGGTGGACATATGACCCTGTCCCCTCTCTTTAACCTTTACTTCTTCTCTCTTTTTTTTTGTCCACAAAACCACAGACTCAGCCGCCCCCGCCCCACATTTAAAATAGGGAACGTGGCTTAGGCCTAGGACTGCATTGGAAGGGGCACAGCTGGAGGGCGCAGGGAAGACCACAGGAAACAGCACCCCCTGGGTTCTTCCCGTGGAGAGTTTGGCGCGCCCTATGGTTCTGCCACGTGTGGTCCGGGTCTCCTTGGGGGACCTTGGGAGGGCAGAGGTCCCCACTTTGATCATCAGCAAATATTTCTTAGGTTCCTGCTATGTGGCTGAGTGTCCAGAGGTGGACAAGACAGAGTGGGGGTCCAGCGGGAGAGGCAGACGTTTACGAGCTGGTCACTTGGAGTGAAGTCGAATTACCTACGCCTGTGCTGAGGGCTCTGGTGGGGAAGTGCCGGGGCTGCGGGAGCCCCAGGGGACAGTCCTGAGGAAGTGGCATCTTAGAGCTCGCTGGAGGATGGTGGCCGTTTACCAGGCTCAGGGAAGAGCCCAGACTCGGAGGCGGGGAAGGACAGCGAGGAGGTCCATGGTCAGCGCAGGGCCAGGGGAGACCGGGAGGGAGGCTCCCCCGCCGCCGTGCAGAGGACAGGCTGGACGGGGCGAGAGTGGAGGCTGGAGCCTCGCCAGGGGCCAAGGACTCTCCTCCTCGTCGCAGAGCCCGCAGAGAGCCCGGCGGGAAACAGCCCCCAGAGGCGTCCAGGGCTTTGGAGGGGTTCCTGTCCCAACCACCCCTGCTGACATGCTTAAGTCACCCCCCCCGAGCCTCAGTGTCCGCACCTGTAAAGTGGAGGTGATAACATCCCACCTAGGAGGGCGTTCCAGAGATGATTCAGGAGAAGCCTGTGAGGTGCACAGAACAGGGAACAGTTTCTGCACTCAGTAAGCACCGCAGAAATGTTAATGATTAATTCTGCTAACTGGCCATGTGACCTGGGAAGACGGCTTTACTTCCTCAGGCCTTAGTTTCCTAATCTGCAAAATGGGAATAATAATTATCCTACCGGATTAGAAGGGTTAGAACAGTGCCTGGCACAGAGTTTAGGCTGGTAGGTGCTAGCTGTTACCACTGTTACTATTACTGTTGTTGTTACTACTCTCTGTCCTGTGGTTCCGCATATCCTGGGGGTGATCGTCAGGGGGCCATGGTTTTATCCTGGGGCTGATCCCACCACGTTAGACGAGCCTCGCAACCATTCCCCTCTACCATGTGTGCTCCACCTTCCAGACCCTCTCATGGCCCCACTGCATCCCAGGCAGAATTCTGGGCCCCTAGAGTCCCCTGGCTCTGGCACAGGCTGCCACCTGCACACCCACCTGTGCTGGGACCCTCTGATTCAGTGTCCCTCCTCCCTGGGGACATTGAGCTCCTCCAAATGCGAGGTGTCCTCAGGAGCCCTCATCTCACTCACTAGCAGGGCCCTTCAGTGCCCAGCATCATCTCTCCTCCTCAGCAGACGCTGCAGGTGGGTATCATAGGCCCCCACTTGACAGATGGGGAAACTGAGGCACAGAGGGCCCCCCCCCACCCCCGCAGTGCCCACGATCCTTCTGGTCCTCACAGGCTGCTCTTCACCGCAGAAGCATTCGCTCCCCTCCTGTCCCCTCCCCTGATTTCTCAGAGGCCACAACACCGCCTTCCGCCACACCCCTCCTCCAGCTCGAGACATGAACAGACCCTTTGTAGGTAGGGAAAGAAATCTTGTGGACCTTCGAGAATTTCCTCTCAGCCCTGGAGTCTGGAGACCTCCACCAAAGGAGCCTTGATGTCGGACATCAAATCTCAGGCTCTGAAATGGTCTTCCGGCCGCCAGCTCTCCCTGCAGCAGAAAAGTTGGGCCTTCACAACAGGCCGAGTAATCATGTCTTCGATTAGTGTCAACATGGAACAGCAAAAGGAAAGGTCCAGGGGAGCCCCAGTCTGGGAAACGCCGCCTTGGGCTGGCATATTCCCGGCTGTCATACTCTGGAACTTTCTTCCCCCCTGTCTTACAGGACCCAGAACAAAGGGCCTGGGAGGGTCTGGTGGGCTTGGAGCCTCCCTGGCTTCTCTCTCCTGGGCCTCTCGGCCTGCGGTTGACGCGGCCCCATGCGTGGGCCCCGGGGAGACTGAGTCCTCCCAGGCCCCGGGGGCTGGCTGCTCTCCTTGGGGTGAGGAGGCCAGTGGGCAGGGCTGCTCTATGTTATTGAGAGAAGAAATACGGCCTGCAACCCTTTTTGTAAAAATAGCCTCCCTGGCTCCTCCTTTATGGGTGAGAGAAAGTGCTTAAAATGCTTAGAGGGAATAAACAGCTTTTAATGAAGTTACATTGCCACATAATGGGGATCATAAAATTGCCTTCATACTACAGGGTCCCAGGATGGCATTTATTATCGACTGCGCGGAAGGGTCTTTGCAGAGCTCTGGCAGCTGCAGAGAGAAGAAGGCAAAGTCTCCTTAAATTACCTGATTGAAATAACCGGCGGAATATTCCGCGGGGCCGCCGCGTGCCGGGGAAGCCGCCTTTGGGGTGGTCTGTCAGAGGCGGTTTGCGCATTCCGAAGAACACAGGAGTTTCATTGCAGCAAAACAGATGTTCATCTTGTTTCTGCGTTGGCTGTTTGATGAGAAATTTATTGCTGTTCCGCTGGGCAGGAGCCCCTCTCGGCTGCGGAGTCTATTAGGCAAGCCGGCAGCTGGCGGGGAGCCAAGGTGAGGCTGTTTTGATGAGACCCATGAAAAGCCTTGGCTTGGAGGCGCCGGCGATAATGCACTGGCTAGACTCTCCTGATTGGACGATTGATCGGCCTGATTTGATTTATTGATCAATACCCTCAAATTTGGCGTCTGAGAAGCTGCACTAATCTTTAACTGTTGTGAACATCTCTACCTGCTGGAGAATTAGACCCTGATAAGGAATGTATGAAAGGAATCGGGGCTTATCTTAATCACACACCGGGCCCCAGCCCTGCCCGCGCCGGCCAGGACCCCGGCGCCCCGCGCCCGCTCGCCAGGCAGGCCCGCGCAGATCTATAAATTGATGGAATTCAAAGCCCGCGGCATCGATTACCGTTATAACAAACAGTGGTGCACAGAATGTCTGATTATTTTTAGACAAAGATTCTGTTCTCTCAGCAGCAATTCTGCTGAGCCTGTCGCTGTGTCAGATGTGTGCTGTTGATTGCAATTAGATGCAATACAAAAAAAATTAAACTATCTGTATCCTTAGTCTTATTTCCAGTTATTAAATCTCTCTCTTTGTTTGCCGTTTCCTCATGATATCTACAGCTGGATGAAATATTTGGTTGGCAGGAGAAAGCCTTGTCATTCCGCGGGGGGTGCAGTGGCCCACCGGTTTGTCGGATTGTCTCCGATGAGGCGTGCGTGGTCTTGCGGGGAGGGGAGTTGAAGGGGGCTGTTTGTGGATGTCTGTTTAAAACTGTGATGCAGAAATGTTTCAGGGCAGGGTCAGGGGATAAAAACTCTCCAAAGCCCTCTGGAATGCCTGTTTTTTCAGTCTCCTTGTTTCCTTAGGGCCATCAGGCAGGACCTAACCAGGGATGTGCCCCCGTCGATGGGTGGGGACGTTATCCAAGCCGCCGAGCTCAAAGGTTGGCACCACTTGAAATAATTAATTCCTCCAAACAGAGACCGCACACGGGACCCCTTCCGCACTCCGTCAGAACTGGGGAGCAGGTCCTGGTGATGGTGGGTCTGAACAAATCAGGCATTCCCTTTTACACTCGGCCCGGCGGCCAGCGTCCTGGCGTTGGGCGCGTGCATCCATCATGTTGGCGCTCTCCAGTTGATCTCTTTGTTTCAGAGCCGTTAGCCCCGGTATCCTTGGTGGTGGAACAGCTGTAAACTCGAGACAGTCTGTGGGGTGGGCCAGACCAGCGATTTGTTACTTGATGGGATGGGGAAAAGGCGCAGGTGACTGTACCAAGCCCTCCCTGTTCCAGAAGCCAGCTCAGCGTGGATTCGCCAACCGCCAGCTAGTTTTAAACTTTCGTAGTAGAGGATGGAGAAGGAGGAGGTGGCAGCTTTGACTTTGGGGTCAGCCGAGGGGGGTCCTGCAGGAATCGGAAGGCTGGCATTGATCTCCACAGCGAGAGTGGGCAAGGATGCGGCCCCAGATCCCGCCCAGGGGCAGACGTTCAAGTGCCCCTGCGAGGCCGCTCGGGGGAGCTGGTGGAGGTGACTGAGCTCCCCCAGGGCAGGCACGGGGTCAGTCTTGTTCAGTAATCCCTGGAGCAACGCCTGCCATTTGTTCGCCACCAGCTGCCCCAGAGCCTGCGCCAAACACGTCCAGATGCTCCTTCCTCCTTCAGGCCGCCAGTTAGCCCGGGAGGTGGGTAATGATCGTACCTGTTTGAGAGATGCAGAAACCGAGGCGCACACGCATTGAGGGCTTCCCCACGGTCACACAGCTCAGAAGCGGTGAGGCTGGAAGCCAAACTCAGGTTGGCTTCTGGAGTCTGGGCTCTTACCCTCAGTGGAGGCGGCTCAGGGAACATCTGCTGAATGAATGAATGAGTGAGTGAATGGTGCATGTGCCTCCTGTGGGGACTCAGCTGGGCTCCTGGAAAGCCACGGATGGCAGGGCCAGCCCATCTCTCCAGGGGAGAAAGAAGAAAACAGAAATATAGAAATTTCCGTGCCCTCCATGGGCAGGCCTGGTGTCTGGCCTCCGGGCTGCTGGGGGCAGCTCCCTCTTCGTCCTCGTGGGTGTGGAGCGGTGCCCGGGCTCCCGTCCCCTCAGTTAGAGGAACCAGATGGAGGTCGCCCGGAAACTTCCGTGCGAGAAAGTCTCAGGGTTGAGGGGTCTGGCAATAGGAAGGAGCAGTAATGGGGTCTCGGGAGGCAGGGTGAGCTCACTGGCTGCCTGGCTGGGACCGGGACAGCGCAGTGGATAAGAGCTGGAACCGTGAGGTCCGGGGGGACATTGGTTCGAATCCCAGGGTCATCACATTCTTAGCTCTGTGTGACCTTGGGCAAGCGATTGGACCTCTCTCGGCCTCGCTTTCCCAATCTGCAAATGGGGCTGATAATAGCACCTCCCTCTCAAGGTGACTGTGAGGGTGAAGTGAGGTGACACGCGTCAGCCGTACATAGGGCCTGGCCCGTGCTGTTTGGCGGTGACGATCAGTGGTCTAGGGCCTTCAGGTACCCCAGCACCCCCGGCGGGCATCTGTGACTAACAAGCCCATTTGGCTCAAGGAGAAGCCAGGGAAAGAGATGTCCAGTGACTGCTCTGAAATCCCAGAGCAAGTCGTTGACAGACTCAACGTCCTCCTTGTCACCCGTTGTCACCTCTTCTGGACACAATCGTGCATGTCCCTCTTTCTTTTCCCTTTCACCTCTCTGCTGTCCTGACCCTCTGATAGAAGTGCTGCTGGCAGTCTCGGCGTGGCCGTGGGGAGAGGGACTTCCTCATGTGGTTGGTGCGAGTGACAGTCAAGCAGTCCCTTTGGAGGGCAAGCTGGCAACACCCATCATGTTTACAAATGTGGCTGCCCAGTGACCTGGCCCTTCTTCATCTAAGAACTCATCCTTTAGAAACCCACACGGGCTCCAAGATGAGCGTCTCGATGTGTTGGTACAGCATCCGTAGTAATAGCAAAACCTGGAAATAACCTAAGTGTCACTGAGTTAGGGATTGGAAATAACCTAAGTGTCCATGAATGAGGGATCAGGTATGTAAAATAAGGTACCTCCACACAGAAGAATATCTTGCACCTGTAAAACACAAGATAGGTGCTTTTATGTACTGATAAAAGGAACGGGCAAGGTAAATTCGGTGAAAATGGCAAGTTACAGAACATGGTATGTAGCATGCTGTATCTGAGTAAAATAAACGAAGAGAAAGATTATGCTTGTGTATTTGCTTGAATATGAATGGAGTATCTTTGAAAGGACACAGAATAGTGGTGGGCACCTCTGGAGAAAGAAGACTTGTTAATGTTAAATCTTCCTGTGCTGTTGCATTTTCTATCATGTGTGTATATGCTTTAGCGGTGTAGCAATTTTACTATTTACAAAAACTGGTATAATGGAAGGACCTGGATTCTTGGAATAGATTTGGGAGCGAATATTGGCTCTGTTACTTCCTGGCTGCTGACTTAGATAAGCATAGAACTCTCCGTGTCTCAATATTTTCATCTCTAGAATGGTGACATTGTGGAGTGGTGATGGTGTCGGTGAGGTTGTGCGTGTAAACCGATACCCCGTCTGTGCCGTCCACGGTTATGAGCAGTGTTGTTACCGGCCGTGAGGCTGGAAGGAGGCTCTGCCTGCGGCAGTGCTGGGCTGGAGTCCTTCCTGTGGGGGCCCAGCCCTGGCCTCGTGGGCGGGGTGCCGAGGAGGGAAGCGGCTCCCTGGGCCCTGCGGGGGACCCCCCCCCCCCAGTAAAGCCCTGAACCCATTAGCCTGGAGGCTCCATAATGGATCCGTCTCCAGAGGCCCAGCTCCCGACGGTCATGGCTCCTGTAATGGGGCCCGGTCACCCGCTTCCCCAGAGAGGAGGGACAGGGCGGGGGCTGGACGGCGCCCCGGGATACAGGGCCATAAGGCCGTTGTTCGGTCTCTCTGTCTGTCTCTCCCTCCCTCCCTCCTCTCCTCTCTGTGTCCCCTTCTCTCTCCCTCTCTCTGGACTTCTGTCGCTTCCTCTGTGGCTCTCTCTCGCTCTTGGTTTTTCTCCCCTCTTTCCCTTTCTTTCTCATTCTCAGTCTCTCCTTTCTCTCTTGTCCTCTTTTATCTCCTTCCCTACGTCAGCCATCTCAGGGTTGCCGTCCTTGTCACCATGAAGGGCCTAGTCAGGTGGCACTTAGGGGAACTGACGATGTGCGCGGGGCCAGGTGCTGGGGATAAAAGAGGGGAGGTGGCCGACCCAGGCCCCGCCTTCGGGGGTAGACGTTCCAGTTGGGAGCTAGATGCAGAAAAAGTGTCCTGAGGGCCCTGATGGGGAGGACAGGGCGCTATTAGATCATCATCTAGAGAGGCTTCAGTGGTGGGGGCTTCCCAGAGGCAGTGACAATTAAGCTGAGACCCGAAGCACAAATTTGATAGTGAGGCAGGGAGTGGGGAAGGGAGCATTCCAGGCAGAGGGAAAGGCATGTGCAAAGGTCCTGTGGCCAGTTGGGACTGAGTGAGCCAAGTGTATCCTAGCCACACACACAGTCGTCACTGCAAGAGAGGAGACCCTGTGCAGTGAGCCTCAAGTCTGTGCAGAGTAAGGGCGGGAGGTGGAATTTGGAGCTAGAGTCCCTGGATTTGCCTCCAGCCCCAATGCCTGCCAGCTCTGTGAGCTTGGGCGACCTTGCCCTCTCTGGACCTCTGTTTCCTGCTCTGTAAAGTGGAGATGGTGATCGTGTATATCTGAGAGGGTCATTGAGAGGTATGCATGCATTAATACTCGCAAATGTGCTTAGAACACGCCGGGCACAGAGCCCGGGCTAGCCAGCTGTTCACGCACGTTATACTCTTGGTAACGTCATCTGTGCCCCCTGCTCCCTGCCAAAGGCATTGTCAGTGCCCAGGGCGAGGAATCTCTATTCACACAGTAGCCAGCGGGATTCTGTGAAATGCGTCAGACCCCATTCTTCCTTTGCTTACCAGGCCTCCTCAAACACAGCAGGCATGCTCCTGCTGCCTCAGGGCCTTTGCACTTGCTGTTCTCTCTCAGGAGGCGGCTCTTCCCTGCAGATATCCACATGGCTTGATTAGGTCTTTGCCAAGAAGTCAGCTTTTCGATGAGGTGTCCCCTGGCTGCTGTGTGAAGTGCAGCTCACCCCCGACCCCACCCCTCCTGGCCCCCTTCCCTGCTTTATCTTCTCTTCCTATCACCACGTGTGGAAGCTCTTCAGTGGCTCCCGTTGCTCTTAGGGTAGAGATCTGGGCAGGGATTGAGGTGCCTTGGGCCCAGCGGCCCTGAGAGGAGGCCCCCCAGGTCAGTGGTGCCCGGAGTTGGCCCTGGTTGTGCAAGGCGGGCCGGGTGGGTCATCGGAGGCATCTGTGGGCGAGTCTTCAGCACGGCGTCTGTCCACACTGGGCTTTGCCCGGAAGCGGCTTCCACGGCGGCATCTCCGAGGGCCTGAGGGCCGGCCGCTTCTTTCCCTCTGGGCTCAGCCTGCAGAGGTCCGTCCCGAGCGGGGGTGACGGTGATGAGAGGGGGCCTGGCAACCTGGCCGAGTGACCTGGTGCAAGTCACACCCCCTCTTCTGTGGCTGAGACTATAAAGTGGGGAGAGTCACACCCGCCCGGCTGGCGTTAATTGGCGCCGCCTCCTGGTAGCCTTCCTGCTGGCTGCGACCACCAGCCCTGCTCAGGGCCTGGCCACATGCCTCCCCGACGCCCGAGCGCCCGCCCACAAAGCTGCCCATCCTTGTGTCTCTTCACAGCGGGGTAGGGGGTTGTGGCTAAACGCTCGGGTGCTGGGCCAGGCTACCTGGGTTCAGATCCCAGCACTGCCTCTTGCTTGCTATGTGCTCTTGGGCAAGTAACTTGACCTCTCTGTGCTTTAGCTTCCTTGTGTGTGAAACAGCGAGAATAATCTCACCTTGTAGAGTTGTGAGGATGAAATGAGCTAACGTGGAGAGCGCCTGGGACAGTGCCGGGCTCCGAGGAGGCGTTCAGGATGCGTTTGGAGGAGCGAGTGAGCGTGGTCAGCGTTCGCGGTAGCTCCGGGCGCCTCAGGGCCTGCCAGGTGGCGGTGGTCCACTCCGTCCTTCCTTCCTGTTACTGGCGGGAATGTATCCGTGCAGAGAATCCGTGCAGGTCTGCGTTGGTCACCCCGAGTGGGTTTGCAAAGGCGAAAGTGCGAGTGCTCTCCTTTATTCACCATATTCCAGAGCAACGGGTCGGATCCCCAGCCCCCTCCAGGGTGAGCAGGGCTTGCGGGTGATTATGAGCTCCTGGATGCAAACCTCTGTGATGGATTTCAGTCCGTCGCAGTTGCTTTCCTTCTCGATGCTCCGATCACCCCTCCTCTCGCCCGGGGAGCCCCTTCAGCTTGGCCCGGGGTCTGGACCGTCTCCTCGCCAGGGGAGTCACAGTCTGTTTTCACAGAGTTTCCATGGGCGGGCGGGCAGGCCGGGTGTTGGCAAGCCACAGGCCTGGGCTCAGCGTCCGAGTCTGTTCATTTCTGGCCCTACACCAGGCCTCTGCGAGCCTCAGTTTATGCATCTATTAGATGGGGTTAATAATAGTAAATGACATAATATACGCAGAGCCTTTAGCACAGGACTATGCACACAGTAGGTGCTCAATAAATAAGACGGCCTGTGGGAACACCTTGCACAGTGCCTGGCGCGCAGGGAGAGCTGAGTAAATAAATTTTCCTTTCTTCCCTTTGCGATGGGAGGTCTCAAAGGGGCCTGGTTTCTCAAGGACGTAATCAAACATCCTACCTGTGTCACGCTAATGAACCTTCTTATCCTGAAAAGCTAAGCAGAGAAAGAGAACAGATTATTTATAGAAGTTACGGTGCCACCCTGTTAGACGGCCCACCGTGTCCAGGGCTGACCCTCGGGGGAGCTGGGGCCTCTGGAAGCCGTGTCCGCCCTTCTCGGGAGGCCCAGGGGACCCCGGACCGTCCACTGAACCCCCTTGGCCACGTCACCCCTACGGCCCACAGCCAAGCTGCCCCCAGCTCAGGTCGACTGAGGCCCAGGCCTGACAGATCCCTAGGGGGGCACGGCTGCCGGTGCCTAATCGATGGCCTATGAGCCATCGATCGGATATTTTCACCGAGTCGCTCTGCGTTTAAACCTGGCCTGTCTGTCTCAGTTTCTCATGTCCCTCAGGGACGTGTTTTCAGAACCTTAAAAGGGCCCGCCAGCCTGTGGCACAGCCGGGAGATACGGTGACAGCTGAGCACCAGGAGGCCCTCAGGGGAGCTTGCAAGCACGTCTGTGGGTGCTCGAGCCCACCCCTTGCCTTGTTGCTTCAGTGAGTATTTATTGAGCACCTACTGCACGCACTTTTCTGAATGGATGTTCTAGCTCAATAAATAGGTCACTAACATGAGGTATCCCCAACGTAAATACAGAGCAGGTGAGAAATGGCGGAGAGGAAGAGGGTTATGGAGTGTGGGGAGAAGCAATGGGAGGGAGGGCGAGCTCTTTTCCTGCTGCCTGAGGAGGCAGGCACGGTGTGTGCCGGGTGCCGTCACCAGCCGAGGACGCAACAGAGAACAAACTCTGCCGTCACCGGTGAGCAGGGGAGACGGCAAGAAGCCAGTGGACAGTGACATATCGGGAATGCTGTGAAGGAAGCCCCCAGGGGCCGAGAGAGAGTAAGAACAGGGTTCCATTTAGGCCTGAGGGTCAGGGAAGGCCTGAAGGAGCAGTTACAGGAAAATCTAGGGGAAGAGAGGTCCAGGTGAAGGGAACAGCAGGTGCAAAGGCCCTGAGGTAGTCAAAGGCTTGGCCAACGAAAGTCAGAGTGGCTGGAACACAGAGAGCAGGAGACGTGAGGGCAGAGAGGTGGCAGGGCCAGATCACACCCAGCCTGCCAGCCCTGGGCAGAATCTGGAACATCAGCCTCCAGAGTGGGTCAAGAGTGGTGGGAAGTGTCTGCAGAAGTCGGGCCTGGCAGTGATGGGATTCGTGTTTCTGAAAGCAGCCTTGGGTGCTGTGGCAGGACTGCTGGTGGGGGGGAAGGCGCAGCAGGAAGATGCGTGATTGGTCGCTGCACCAGTCCAGGCGAGCGAAGGTGGGGGCTTGGTGGCAGTGGAGATGGACAGAAGGAAGAGAGCTGGTCCTCCCTCCCCTGACTCTCCCCTTCCCACCCCACCCCCTGGAACAATCATTCAGAGAAGTGCCCGAATCATCCGATTGCCACAGCTGAGCACAGCAACCGTGGAGCCAGCGCTGAGACCCGGAAAGAGAACATCCCCAGCCGCCCAGAGGTGGCGCTGTGCCCTTCCGGGCCCCAGATGAGCCACCCTGCTGACTTCCAACCGCACAGATCCCTTTTGCCTGTTTCCCTGCCCCATGTAAATGACATCGTCCAGTGTGTGCTCTTTTGCGCCTGGCTGCTCTCGCTCAGCATTACGTCTGTGAGACTCATCAACATTGTTGTCTGTTGCTTAGTTCATTCGTGCTCGTGGCTGTTCTGCAGAATTCCGTTGGGTGAATATATCACAAGTTTATTTTCCATTCCACTGTTAGCGGGCATTTGGGTTGTCTCCACTTCGGGGCTATTATGAACAGTGCTTCCGTGAACATTGCAGACCAGCACTTCTCAAACGTTAATGTACTCGTGCATCACCTAGAGGTCTGGTTACGACGTGGACCCCAGTGTAGACGGTGTGGGGTGGATCCTGAGTTCCTGCGTGTCTCGCAAGATCTCGGGTGCAGCCAGTGTTGCTGGCCCACAAGCTGACTTTGAACGGCAAGGCTCTGCTTTGGTGAATTGTGTCTCTGGGTGTGTACCCAGGGGAGGAGTTGCTGGGTTGTAGGTGGGCATATGCTTAGCTTTAGTGGACGCTGCCGGGTCGTCTTCCCAGATGTCAGTTGGCACCCCCACCACCGGTGTACAGGAGTTCCAGTTGCCACACATCCGTGCCAACACTTGGTATTATCTGTCTCTCTCACTTTAGCCCTTCTGGTAGGTGTGTAGCGGTCTCGTTGTGGTTTAAATTTGCGTTTCCCTGACGCCTGAGGACCCAGAGCATCTTCTCAGGTGCTCATTGCTGGTAGGATCTCCTCTCTGGGGAGGGCCTGCTCCAAGTCTCGGGCCCATTCCTCTGCGAGGCCGTCTCTTTTTCTTAATGCAGGTTTAGGAGTTCCTGATTCTGGACACCACCCTCTGTCAGGTAAATTGCACGCACCTTCTCCACTGGGTGGCCTCGGGTCTGTGCTCTCCCGTTTCTCCTCTTCTTTTTAATTCAACAGTTATCGCTCAGGACTTGCAGCGGGTGAGGACGAAGATTCCCATTTTCCCGCCATGACCGACTTAGGCTCCATCACCGGGAGGATCGCCCTTCCGCTTCTTGCTGGCTTACACGCTCACACTCTTCTCACTGACCGTCCGAGGGGGCCTCTCCCTGCGTTCGTGGCGGACATTCCTCCACCTGCCCCGCGCCCACGAGCAGGCTGCTCACACCGGGCGTCCGCGGAACCCTGGCGCTCCTCTGCCGTCTGGGGTCCTCGGGGGCTCTGCCACCGCTCCATCGCTCCCTCTTTCCTGGCGTCCAGGGGCTGCGGGCCCTGTCCACGGAGCACAGCCCTGCATCTCCACAGACACACCTCTGAGGGCGGCCGATGGCAGGCCCGCGGCCTGGAGGGCGAGGGCGCAGGAGAGGCCGGCCGCCCGGTCCGCGTGGCCGCCCCTCGCGCCTGGTGGACTTCTCCACCGCTCGCGAGCCCTCGCCCGGGCGCTTGCCGCACCCCCACTGCCCCGCGCCCCGGCTTCTAATCCGGTGTGTGCGTGGAGGCCTGCGGCGGGCCCCACACCCTCCCGGCTCGCCCCCGCCGCGGCCGCCCTGCTCCGTGCCCTCCCTCCTGCCCCGCGGGGCTCTGAGGACGGTCCTGGCGTCGCAGGCTCACCAGGGACCCCGCGTCCAGAAGGCGAGGGCCCGGCGTCTCCCGCCCCACGGCAGCCCTCGAGCACAAGCAGCCTCCGAGGCCGGCCTGTGCGAGTTGAGCCTCGCTGGCCTGTCTGAGCCTCAGTTTCCCCAGCTGTGCAGCACGGATAGCGTGGTGCTTAACCAGTGGGGCTGGTGGGAGGGTTAAAGGACGCACTGAACTTAGGTGCTAGGGTGTGTCTGGCCTGCGTGGACGTGTGCAGGCATCTGCTGTTATGTACTATTGTTATTATTATTGCTGTTGTTGTTACAATGCCCAGGCCCACCTCGCCTGCCGCCTCTCTCTCACCTGCCGAGATCCGCCGTCCTTTCCTCGCCTCCCGGCCTTTGGACTTGCTCTTCGTCCTGCCTGGCGTGTGCTCCCCCTGCTCCCCACTCACACCCCAGGGCCAGCACCACCCCCTCCTCCAGGGCACCCCCACCCTCCCAGCACTGGGTGCCCCGAGCCTGCCTGTGGGGTGTGGTGGGTCTTTGAGCCTTTGAGGGCAGGGGCCAGTCTCTCATGATGCTAATAATGAAGGGGGGCATTTATTGAGCACTTACTGCATACCAGGCTGTCTGTGGGGCTTTTCACTGAGCATCTTATCTGTCCTTCCAACACCCCATGACAGCCCATGTCAGAGGCCCACCCGTGAAGCCCAGGGTTCCCCAGGGGGAAAGTGGCTGCGGTGGGTTCGGAACCCAGGCGTGCTTGTCTGTGAGCACAGTCCTTTCCCTCCCCCAGCCCCACACCAACCCGCCTCCTGGCCCACGGCCCCACAGTCATTCTCCAGGTATCTGTTAGGTACGTCCTGTGCCAGGTGCCACGGATAGTAACCCCCGCTAACTGCCCTCCTCCCCCACCAGGAACCCACAGAGGGGACACGTCTGCCTGGTTCCCCATCGGATCCCACACAGAGCCTGACCCACAGAGGGACCAATAAGTGTGGGTTACGTCAGCGGTTCTCAGGGTGTGGGTCAGTGACCGCTGGGGTCCCCGTGACCTTTGCAGGGATCTGCAGGGTCAAATTATCTCCGTAATAATACCCAGCTGCTGCCTGCCCTTTCCATTCATATTCTCTCACGAATGCGTGGTGGAATTTTCCAGAACCTACGTGACTTGTGATGATGTCATCACTCTGACAGCTAACGGTGTGCGCACTTGTGTATTCTTGTGCTTTACAAATTTCTCAGTTTTAATTTTAAATACAGTAACTATCGTGCAATCTACATAGACCAAACTCTTTGGGGTCCTCAGTCATTTTCAAGTGTATGAAAGGGTCCCGAGACAAAAAAAAAAAAGCTTGAGAACTACTGTGTTAAATGAAAAAGTGAACCAGTGAGTGAAGACAAGAATGACTGAATGAATCAATGAGTCAGCGAATGAATGAATGATGTGCTAAGGAGTTTGGACCTGGCTTGTCCTTCAGGGGTGGTGGCTGGGGGCCAGCATCCTGGTTGCCTTCTGGAGACTGGGTGGGAGGGAGGGAGGGAGGATGCAGGAGTCCAGGGGGCGGGGGAAATGGAGTTACCAGGCCCCCAATCGTTGCCTGCAAATACCCTTCGGCCTGGCCCGGCGTCCCTGGCATAGCCAACCACTGATGTTCCAAGGTGTTTTCTTCGGCAGAACAATTTGAAATAATTAGAACTTTACAAACTGTCTTTAAACACGCTGGTAATGGGCATAAGAAAACACTTGTGAAGTGTAATCAGTTATTAGCAGCTGATCAATTATCCTCATGGATAGCTGAGAGGGGGAGAAGCAATAATAAGCCCCTTGATTAACTAATTTGAATATCTTTGGAGAACAAATTCCGAAATTTCTTTCTATTTTCTCCCACTATTGTAACGGCGCACATCTGCTGGGGAAAGGCGGGATGGAAATGGTAATGAGCGTTGTGCTGTGAACAGGCTCCTTGTTCGGGATCCTGGGAAGAGGAACTGGAGGTGTGGGGGGTACGAGCCAGCCGGGCCTGGGGACCCCATGACGGCTGGAGGGCCGTCAGCTCTGCCCCCTCCGTAGGGCGTTTGGGGAAACTGGCTCCACGGGGCAGCAGGCACAGGCAGGGCCGTCCTTGTTGGGCCAGCTGGGCCTGGGGCAGTCCCAGGATGGAGCGGACAGTGAGAGAAACCCACATTCTGGACGCTGGCCTCAGCCTTGGGCTCCTCCCCAACCTCTCTGGGCACCAGGTTTATAAAAGGTGGAGGTGATGAATCTGGAATGTTAAGTGCCCCCTCATTTCCAGGGGTGGGTGTCTGATCCCACAGGACGGCATGGACATGTCACACCAATGGCCACCTAGCTTGCAGTCACCTCGTGCTTAAAGTGAGGCTCTGGAGCCAGACTCCTGGCTGGAATACAGCCCTACCACCTCAGCTGTGTGACCTTGGGCAGATGACTTAACCTCTCTGTGCCTCCATGTGCTTCTCCGTAAAAAGGAAATAATGACAGCGCCCACCTCACGGGGTTGTTTTAGCACAGGGCCAGGCACATCCTCAGCGCTCTGTCAATGGAAGCCATCATCGTTATTATTCTCTCCATCCCGTGTAGTTAACAGGCTAGACCGGAGTTTGCAAACTGGCAGGCCAAGGTCCGAATCCCCCAGTAAATCTGTTTTGTTTGGCACAGACCGCATTGTTAAAATTTTTTCTGAATTTGTTGCCAACAATTAAAAATACGGAGATTTTCAAATTAAAAATGTGGATTTGGGCTTCTCTGTACAATCAGACCCTCCGACCCCACTGGGCCCACAGTCAGCCAGAGCTGAGCGTCCCTGCCCCGTGTAGTGGGGACACTTGTCTCCCGTGCGCCATGTCCCCCCTTTTATTCCTTGAAATCACCTGCCAGTCCTGGGAGGTCGGCTGGGGGCCGGTCAGCCTCCTTCCCTGATGGAGGTGCGTAAAGCCGTTCAAATGAGAGTTTGACTTAACGGGGCAGGGCCATGTGGAGAAGACCCTCAGCCCCTAGGTGGTGTGTCTGCCCTTTGGGCACCCCCTTCCCATGTCCCCCCAACTCCTGAAGACAGTCTTGTTCTCTCCCATCTTCCCTCTGCCCTCTCCTCCCTGCCCCTCTACGTGAGATGTTCTGGAGACCCACACACAGGGTTGTTGAGACGCCCACCCTGAGCAGCCGGTCAGAGGTCCCAGGCGCCAGAGAAAGCCACCTACCGTCCCATGGCCAGGCCCCTGGTCCACGTTTGTCTCATCAGACAAGACCTTTGTTATATTTAGTTTGAAGCCGTTTAAAAAAAGCATCTGAAGCCACCTTTAAAATTCCTGCCTCCTCCTCCCGCCCAACACTTTTATTCCCTCCTCTGACTGTTCCATTGCTTAAAAATGGCTGAACCAATTTGGGTTATTTTTAGAAAAATGCCTGGCATGTTGGCTGACAACCTGTATTCTAAGTTTCAACCTGATACAGAAAAGACAGAGTTTATAAATCCCTAGGAAAAAAAAAGAAACACACAAAACATTGCTTTAGAATAGAAACCATCTGAAACTGTCCCTATGGGTCCCTGCCAGCGGGGTGTCAGGTGACACAAGGGACGGGCACCAGCCACCAGCTCAAGGCTTCAAGGGCGCAGGCTGGACTTCGTTCTTCCGAGCTCCCACCAGCCTCGCTGGGAGAACCGGATGCAGCAGCCCATGGACTGTGAGAGGCAGGGCAGGCAGACGTGGGTTTGAACCCTGGTTCTGCCTCGCACTGTGTCCTGGACCCAGGGAAGAACCTTCTCTGAGCCTCAGCTTTGCCGTCTGTGATATGGGGATAGTAGAAGCCACTTCAGGTAAAATGCTGATCACAGAGCCTGACGCCCAGTGTCTTCTCCATGAATGTTGGTTAATGTCGTGATGGTCCAAGGCAAAGACGAAGAGGGCTCTAAAGAGAAAGCCAGCGTGAGCTTTGTGGTTATGAGTGGCAGCTGAGCGTAGCTTTCCCTGACTCCTTTTGAGTTTTTTTAAACAGCTTTATTGAAGTATAATTTACATACAATGAGAGTCACCTATTATAAATGTACAATTCGGTTTTTTTTAGTATTTCTGGAGTTGTGCAGCCGTCACCACAATCCAGTTTTAGAACATTTCCATTGCCCCGAAAAGATCTTTTGTGCCCATTTACAATTCCTTCCTGATTCCACTCCTAGCCCCAGGACACCATGAATCTCCTTTGTATATCTGTAGATTTGCCTTTTCTGGTCATTTCGTATAAATGTGATCGTACAACATGTGGTCTTTTGTTCCACTTCCTTCACTTACTGTTATGTTTCCAAGGTTCATCCATGTTGTAACAGGTGTGAGTATTCTGTTCTTTTTTATTGCTAAGTAATATTCCATTGTACGGCTAGACCACATTTTGTTCATCCATTCATCAGTTGACGGACATTTGGGCTGTCCCTACTTTATGGCTCTTGTGAATAGCGCTGCTATGAACACGTGTGTACAAGTCTGTGCGTGAACGTATATTTTCGATTCTCTTGGGTAGAGGAGCGGAATTCCTGGGTCATAAGGCAAATTCATGCTTAACTTTTTAAGAAGCTGCCAAGCTGTCTTCTGCAGTGGCTGCACCATTTTGCATTCCCACCAGCGTCGTGGGCATTCCAGTTGCTCCGTGTCCTCTCCAGCGTCTGGTCGTGTCTTCTCGAGGTTCGAGTGTGCGTGCTTGGTGTGGGGATTCCGGGAGCCACTGGAGCTTGAGGAGATGAGTGGCAGGCACGGGGCGTGGGACACATGGGACAAAACCGCACATCTCAGATGTTCTAAAGCAGCGCTGTCCACTAGAACTTTCTGTGATGACGTCAATGAGGTCTGTCTGAGCTGTCCGATATGGTAGCCACTAACACGGGTGGTTATCGAGCACTTGGAATGTGGCTTGTGAGACGGGGGAACTGAATTTGTAATTGTATTTTATTTAAATTAATTTAAACATCCAAAATTTAAATAATCACACAAGGCAGGTGGCTGCCATATTGGACACTGCACTTCTAGAAGTCAAGATCCCTGCTCAGTGTGTTCTGGGTCCCAGATGAATCTTTCTGAGGATGGATCGGAGTTCAGCTCTTTTAATCGCAGAGAGCTGGGATACGTGTGTGGGTTACGGGTCCGTGCGTGTCCTGGAATGTCAAGACTACGCAGTACACAGCGCCCGGGACAGAGAGGGAAGCGCCAAAGGTTGCCCTGGGACTCAGGTCGAGGTATGCTGTAGGGTCAGGAGAGCACGGATGGGCTCTGGAGCCGGAGGACCCGGGTTCAAACCCCAGCCCTGTCACTTACCAAGTCTGTGACCTGAGACAGGTGATCTGTCCTCTCTGAGCCTCGGTTTCCTCATCTGAAAATGGAGTAGTAACCTCCCTCTCGAAGGACAAAGAAGAATGGCTATAAATCCCTGGCACGGCATCTGCCGCGTGGTCCACGCAGAAAAGCAGCAGCTTCTGTCCTTCTTATCCTTATTGTTGTTGTTATTCCACCGGTCCCCAGGGCTGCATAAATGCCACGTAAGCCTGACTCCATGTCCCCATCCTTGAAAGGATGAGGTGCTAGCCTGTCAGCACCACGCGGGCAGTGAGTGGCCTTGTCTGCTGCGGCCACTGCTGGATTTCCAGTGCCTGGAACAGCACCTGGCACAGAGTAGGCGCTCACATCCACGTTTGATGAATGAATGAATGAATGCTGTTGACGTCGATGGGGAGGATGTAAGCAGCCGTGGGGCTCCCTTGAAAGAACAGCAGACACTCTCCTTCAGCAAGTGTGGTTTGGAAACACCACAGGTTCAGTGCCAGCAGTGGCCTGTTTTGGTGTGAGGGCAGAGACGGCTTCCTCCTCCCTGAACAAGCTCTTCATCTCAGCGGGAACGCGGCTGCGGCGCGCAGACTGGCCTGGAATCGCCCGAGGTGGGCGTGGCACGGATGAGCGTTGGCTGGTCAGCCAGGCCAGACCCACCTTGCGCCACCCGAGCAGATCGGCCTGAAGGAACCCGGCCGCTGAGGTTTACACAGTGGAAAGTATGGCCCTAAGGTGTGAACTGTGTGAACGGTTCCCATCTCAGTGGTTCTCCCAGGGCCTGGAGTACCAGGAGGGCTAACATTCCGGCAGCAGCGCGCCCCCCAGGCCTGCTTGTTTGGGGGACACACTTGTTCCTTCTCGTCAGTCCTGAATTTTCCCCATCCCTGCTTTTCTCTTCCCTTTCTTCCTTGTTCTCGCTCTTTCTTTCCCACCTCTAGGCCCCAAAGGAAGATATTTCCGTTCTTACGGAGTTGTTGTTTTTGTTTCACTTCTGTGACACATTGTGTAGTTATCAAAGTCTTTTCGTGTTCGTCATAGTCACCTGAGCACAAAGACACTCAGTGAGGGGGACACTCAGTGAAAAAGTGTCTGTGAAGCTTCGACTGCACGCCGGGCCCAGGCCCAGGTGCTGGGAATACAGAGAACGACAGACACAGGTCCTGCCCTGCTGGAGCGGACGGCTAACTACGCAATAAGTTTCTCTTTGCAAATGATGATGAATGCTCTGTGAACAGGTAGCAAGGATTGGGTGGGTCTGCTTTAGAATTAGGGGGATGGGGGACCCCATTACACAGGTGCCAGCATTGGGGGGATGGAAAGGGATTGCAGTCAAAGGGAACTGGCTGTGCAAATGTCCTGAGGTGGGGGAGAGGCTGGCACCTTGGAGGACTAGAAGCCACTCGTGTGCCTGAGTGCACGGATTTGGGGAGAGGTGCACCCCATAAAGCTGGAGCCCCGAGTAGTGGCCGGACCCCGTAGGCCCCAGTGAGGAGTCTGGATTCTAATCTAAGATCGCGGTGCATGAATCATGGGAGAGTTTCGAGCCAGGGAGAGACAAGAGCTGATTCACGTTTTGCACAGCTCACTCGGCTGCTGCGTGGAAGTTGGACTGTGGCAGGTAAGAGTGGGAGGCCGGAGCGAGGGGAGGAGGCCCCGGAATAGTCCAGGCGAGGGATGATGGCAGCTTGGACGAAGGTGGCGGTGGGGGCGGTTATTATTTCTGGACCGTAAGAGACACGTAAGAGTGAGACGAGACTGGGACGTGGTTAGTGTCATTATTATCCTCATGCTACAGGTGAGGAAACTGAGTCTCAGAGAGGTGCCGTCAGAGCTAGCGAGAGCCGCAGGCCACCCAGGGCTGCCTGGCCGCTGCAGTCCGCGCTCCACACTGCCCCCCGGTAGCTCAGCTTCGTGTCCAGCCCCCGTCTCTCCAGCTGAAACGATGCTCATGAAGCGTCGTCCCCATTTTACAGGTCAGGCCGTGGAGGCTCAGGCGTTGAAATCTCCTAGCTTGAGAGGCAGAGGCAGATGCAACGCAGCCCACACTCCTGAGCCCGCTTCTAGGTCCCGTGCTGCGAAAATGAGCATCCTGTGTCCTGGGCCACTGTAGGCTCTGGAGAAAGAAAGTGGATGAGGTGGGCAGGGAGGGGGGGAAAGGGCCCGCGGTCCCCGATCTAGGACAGGCCAGCCTGTCATTCTCGAGTTCTCTCTTAGGCAGTAAATACAGTAAAAACCCAATTCTGCGCAGACTAGTGTCTGTAGGAGGGGGAGGTGCTGTTATGCCTCTCAATGCAGAGACGAGAGTCTCCCCGGGGCTGGGAGAGAGCGCCTGGGGAGGCGAGTCTGATCCGTGTGGTTTGGAAATGGCCTTTTGTGGTGTGGGGAGGAGAGGACGCCCCCTCTGCAGGGAGGCTCCGACTTTCCCAGTCTGGGCTCCCGGGTGCAGTTTCCTTAAAGTCGGCTTGGTGGGAATTTCACGTTAATGTTGATGATAAGCATTTTAGTAAAATATACGTGGATAAAAAGGAATGTTGATTCCAAAAGTTGTTTTTCTCTTCCTCTCCCTCTCGTTCTTTCCTTTCTGGAAATGGAAGAATTCTACATTAGGACCTGTGCCCTAGACAGGAAGCAGCCAATTGGACTGTTTAGGTGCTGGGGGAGGCTGGGACATGGGATTCTGTCGTGGGGTCATCTGAGTAGTAGGAGGCTCGTAGGGACCCTCAGGTGACCCTGCCTGGGCAGCCACCATTCAATCCGGGTCTCCTTCCTGGAAGTGGCATCACTCAAGTCAATGTCTTCCAACCCTAAAAGAACAACTGTGGTGTATGGGATGCGGCCAAATTAGGGCTGGCCTTCAGGGATGTCCCCGGGGGTCAGGAAAACCTGCAGGATTGGGGAGGGGATGTTTAGTTCAAACTCTGGCTGCCTCTTCCTGCCTAATGCCCCTCCGAAGTGTTTTTGTTTAAAAATGTTTCTGTCTTCACGCTTACAAATTAGACTCCATGGGGGCATTTATTAACACTAATTCCTTCCAGTTGTTTAGGAAGAAATTGCATCTACAAATTTCTTTGGGGCCTCTCTGTAACCCCTCGAGATATCCTTGCCCTTATTTAATCAATGAAACAGTGGGACAGCAGGAGGTCTGGCACTTGCTGAAGTCAACAGCAGATTAGGGGACAAGCCCGTGTAGGGGCGGAGGGACAGCTCCTGGCGTGCATCCCTCGTGACCACGTCCAGCCGCCCCCTGTTTCAGGGCCTTCTCTCTCCATCTTGCCTTCAACCTCATCTGGCTGACTCTCCCAGTTGCTGAGTGGCACTGATTCTTTTCCAGCGGGTCCTGAAAATCCGCACCCCTCTTTCCTGCCTGTGGCCCCCACTCACCCTCGCCCACCTGGCCAGTGGCCTCCAGGCTCGTTCTGCTGCCCGAGAGCCTTCCCAGAGTTGCCTGAAGCAAGCGCCCCTCCTCTGCTCAGCAGTCCTCTCAGGCTCCCAGCGGCAGTTCTTGCCTTGGTCTCATGGCTTTCTGACCCCTGTCCCCGCCAGTCGCTAATGTGCATCCGGGTGGTCAGCCCCTCCCAGCACAGCCTGGGTTTCCCACCCCCCTTGCCTTTGCCCACAGGTGCTTTCTGCTCGGTGGGCTTCCCCCAGATGCCGGCACCCACATTCGGTTAGCTGCAGCTCTCTGCCAGGGCACCTTCCTCAGGATAACGCCTGCACATTTATGTGGCTGTCACCTCCCCCCCTGAGCTGCACGAGGCTACTAGAACCCCAGCTAGCACACAGCAGGCACTCAATCAATGCTTCCTTCCCCACCGGGGTTGTGTGTACACCAGTGAATTTTTCAAGAGCTTTCTGAGATTCCCACAGACCTTCCTACCCCCAGTACGCCCCCCTGCACCCCAAAAAAGGCTGCTCAGAGAAATGAAATTGGAGAAAAGATGTTAAAAATGGCACGAGCTTCAGAGCTGCCGTGGTTTGGAGCAGAGAACTCCAGGGTCCAGGCCAGCTCTGCTTCTGCCTGACTGTGATCTCGGGTGAGTGACAGCGTCTCTGGAGACTGTTTTCCCACCTGCAAGAGGCGTTAGGAGACGAGACGGGCCAGGCGGGAAAAGTGACGCCGCACAGTAAGCACTTAGTGAGGAATCACTGCGGCCATGAGCAGGTGCCTGGCACGTAGTAGGTGCTCAAGAAACACTTGAATGAATGAGTGACTGAATGAATGATGACTTGATGGGACCCCTTTTTTAACAGAGGAGGGTGAAGTGCTCAGAGAGCAGCCGCCCGGCCAGCTGCCCCAGCTGGACCAGGTGCGTTAGCCTTGAGAGCAGGCCCTCGGGGTCCCCGGCCCCCAATCTGACGCCCGCCAGAGTGGGGGCTACTTTGTTTTCCCGGTGCCGCGAAGTTTTACATCCTGAGAACTCCGGAATGTAAAGCAGCAATCAAGGGCAGGAGGAAGCGATCGGATGTGGCTCCGGTTCGTGGCGAGATAATTAGGTGTTTGATTGGCATCCTCTCTCAAGGACAGCCACCTCCAGGTCTGCGCGCCGCAGGAGTGGCTTGTTTTCCTACCTGACGCTTGGGTGGGGGGGTCTGGAGGTAGGGCAAGGCTCTGAGTGGGGGGCAGCTGCAGGGGGTGGGGGTTTGGGGCCCGGGGTCGGCCCGCCCATCTTCCATTTGCTCATTTATTCACACATTCATTCATTCAACAAGTATGGAGTGCCTCTGTGTGCCGAGCATCAGGGATACATCGGGGATACAGCGGTGACCCAAACAGACAAAGTCCCTGTCCTTCTGGGGCTGACACTGCAGCGAGCGGGCAGGGGAGACAGGCGATAAACAAACAGAGAAGTAAGTACCTCCATGTGTCGGTGACAAGTGCCGGTGAGAGACATCAGCAGAGAGGGCGGGTGAGGTAGGTGGAGGTGCCTGCTGCTTTGAATAGGATGCTGGGACAGGCCTCGAGAGGAGGCGAGGTAAGAGCCAGACCCAGAGGAGACGAGGGAAAGACCCTTGTGGAATTGTGGAAAAAACAGCGTTTCAGGCGGAGGGGGCAGCCAGTGCACAGCCCTGTGGCAGGCACGTGCTTGATGTTTTCAAGAGCCAGCAAGGACCCGTGTGGCGGGAGGAGAGGGAGTGGGGTGGGGGGTAGAAGGAAATGGGTCCAGAGAGGAATCACCTGGGGCCGTGGCGAGCACTGTGGCCTTGCTCTGAGACCGTGGAGCCGTGGAAGGGTTTTGAGCAGGGGAGGGACGGGATGTGACTTAGGTTTAACAGGATCCCTGTGGCTGCCGGGTGGGGAAGGGACTGTCGGGGGTGAGGGCGGCAGTGGGGAGCCCACTGAGGAGACTCCTGTGGTCACCCAGGTGTGCAAAGACAGTGGCCTGGCCCAGGGTGGCAGCGGTAGAGAGGATGAGAAATGGTTAGAACAAGCTGGCAGGACTTGCTGATGAGAGCAGTGGCCCCACCGCAGCCCTGGGCCTCAGGGCTGGCCGTGGCCCCAGCCCAAGCTGGTCCCTGAGCACCCGGCCCTTCTGGCACCTTCTGCAGCCTGGACGCTCTCTGGCCACAGGCCTCTCCTCCTGCCCACACCCCTGAGAGGGAGGGCGTGCCGTGACCCCACTTGACAGCAGTGAGTCCTAGATGCAGAGAGGCCAAGAGTCTACTGAGCTCACAGAGAGGTAAGCAGGAACGGCTGCCCTCGGACCCACTCTGTCTGCCCGATGTTGGTTCTTGGCCTGCCTCCAGCTAAGAGCAAACTGCCACCTGGGTTTTCTGGGAGCCAGAGCTGTGGGAGCTGCTGGAGGGCCTGATGGACCACAGTTTTAATTGTCTGTGCCCTACGTGACCTAACTCTCTGTGCGGTTAGGACCTGGGTCTGGGTTGTTCTGGGCAACATTGTAGGCACATAAATTACAGTTGAGGGACTGAGTGAGTGAGGGGATGGGTGGACAGATGGACAGACAGACTGGCCAGGCCCCGCCGTGCTCCTGTCTTCAGGCCACATGAATCCTTGTTGAGGACAGAGAGGTCAGGGAAAGCTTGCCCCGTGAGCATCTGGAGGAAAGAACCCAGAAAGATGTGGGTTCAAGTCCCCATGATGCCACTTGGCAGCCGTGTGACCTTGGCGGGTGGCTTTGTCTCTGCAAGTACCACGTGGAAAATGGCATCTGCACCCTAGGACTGTTCATTTGCTCCCTCAACAGATGTTTCTAGAGAAGCCGCTGCACGCCAGCACTGCTGGGAGAAGTGCACTTTTTCGTGCTGCCTGGCAGGGACCTAGTCTGTAGAGTCAGCCCTCTATGGGACAGTTACTGTAGCATTGTTATCACCGCCTGCGAGTTTGCTGAGAAGTTGTTGGCAGCCTCCCCCGCACACCCAGGCCTAGAGGTTTGGCCGCAGTCCCCTCAATGGGCTCTTTGACCTGGTGTGACCTGTCTGTTCCCCAGCCCAGCGGATGGAATGCCGTGAGGCCAGCTGGGCTGGGCGCTGCTTCTCGTAGGCACCGCCCCTTGCCCCAGCCCCGAGTAATTGGCCCAATACATCTCGGCATCTGAAATTTACATACGGCGCCAGGAGTGATGGATGGCTCTGGTCCCCGGCCGTCTCTCAGCCGCAGCCCAGTTATCCATCTCGGCGGGCTGCGGAGCCATCCGTCTTGTCTTGTCTCCTTGCTCGTGGCAGGCCAGCGTGTGCCCTCCATCCCAGGTCATCCCCAGCCCCTCCCAGAGCCGGCCTCTGAGGCCCCTCTGAAGGCGACACCATGCCCCACAGCGTCCTCTGAAGCCCTTCTCCTCGGCGTTTGCCTGGGACTCTGATGGCAAAGCCCTGAATGTCTCCATGGACCCGAGATGTGGAGGGGACATTTGGCCCCCACACAGAGGGCCCCACCTTGCTCCTGCCACAAAGGACCTCTCATGCTTCTATCTGCTCACAGTCATTCAGTCACAGATGTTTACCGAGTGCCCTCTATGCACCTGGCATCGAGCTAGAACCTGTGGCTGCAGCTGTGAACAAGGCAGGCACCGTCCCTACCCTAAGGGACTGGCAGTCCACTGGAGCGTGTTAACACTGAAGATCCTGGACACCGGGCCAGGCACTCTGCCTCCTTCCACTCTGGTTCTCCAGGGGCCCTCACAATAAGCCCATGGGCATAAGTTTTTATCCCCATTTTGCAGACACAGAAACTGAGGGTGAGTCACTCGTCCATGGTCACGTGGCTAGTGAGGTGTCAAAGCCGGAATTTGATGCCAGTCTCTGTTTTCTGAACCGTGTCCTCATTCCCCAGACAGACTGTGCCCTTTCAGGGCTCCCTGACACATAGCATTCATTCATTCATTCATTCGACCATCAAACATTTCTAGAGTGCCTGCTACGTACATATCAGGAACTGTTCTAGGCACTGAGGACATAATAGGAGGAAAGGACGAAAATCGCTGTTGTGCTCTCCTGAAGTTTTTTCTAGCAAATAAAATAAGTAGGTAAAATACCTAGTGTGTTTGGCAGTGATGCATGTTAAGGAGAGGAAACCTAAAGACAGGGACAGGGAGACCAGTCAGGGGCTCTTGCAGTAATCCTGGTCCCTCTGCCTGGGATGCTTGGCTCCTGGATCTGACAGACTCATCCTTCTGGACCCAGGTGAAATGTTCCCACCTTGGTGACCCTTATGCCCAGTCACGGTAGTCACCTTGCTCTCTGTGTTCCCACTGTACTTGATTCATACTTCTCACGTTGTACTTGGGGACGTGGAGAATTAGAATCGACCTGTCTGTCCGTCTCCTCCACTGCACTGTGGACTCCTCCAGGACAGGGACTGTGTTTGTTAGTTTCTATATACCACTACCTAGCACTGTGCCTGGCACAGAATTGGGGCTCAGCAATTAGTGGAATGGATGATTGGATGGGGATAGATGGATGGATGGATGATTAGATGGATTGACAGAGTGATGACTGGTTGAGTGATTGGATAGATGGATGTTAGATGATCAGTTGGATGAATAGATGAATGGATGATCACTTGAAAGGTGGATGATCTGTTGGGTGGATGGATGGGTGGATGGATGGGTGGGTGGATGGCTGGGTGGATGGATGGGTGGATGGATGGGTGGGTGGATGGATGGGTGGATGGATGGGTGGATGGGTGGGTGGGTGCATGGGTGGGTGGGTGGATGGGTGGGTGGATGGGTGGGTGGGTGGATGGGTGGGTGGGTGGGTGGGTGGGTGGATGGATGGATGGGTGGATGGATGGATGGATGAGTGGATGGATGGGTGGATGGATGGGTAGGTGGATGAGTGGATGAGTGTCCAGCATCTCTGGTTGCATCTCCCTGCAGTAAAGAGAAAGCAGTGTTCCATGTTCGTGTTGGGGAGAGTTGGTGACTATATTGGACGTTATAACCACTGCTCATCCTGGTTTTCCAGACCTGGGCTGGAATCTCAACTGTCACTTATCCACATATTCTTACAGGAGATAATATACATAAAGTGCTTAGTATATTCCATAAATATTAGCATGTATATAATAATAGAACATAGAAATGTTAGCCATGAGCTAGTGTTTTCTATAAGGAACTTCTGTATAATGTTTCATTTGAAGAGAAGATTCTAGGCCTTTAAAAATAAAATCTGATGGCAGATATGAGAAAGATATAACAGGGGCACAAAAGACATGCCCAGACTTGGAGGGGAGGGTCCAGGAAGCCTTCCTGGAAGAAGAGACATTTAAGCCAAGACAAAAGGATGAGTCAGATCGGCCACAGAGACAGCATGAGACCCTGTGGGCTGAGATGAAGTCTCTGGAGCCGTGGAGTTGGGGTCCCTGGTGTATTAGGATTCCTGTAAGGAATTCAGTCTGGTTGGGAAGGAAACAAGAAAAGGGGAAGACGGGAGGGGCCAGCAGGGGCCCAGTGACGCCCGAAACAGGAGCGTGGAGGTTGTCCTAGGGCAGTGGAGAGCCATAGGCGGGTTTTGCTGGAGAGGGACATATTGAGGAAGAGTTTGTTTCCCTTCACGAAATTCCTTCAAAGCGTGGCAACACCTGAGGTCCTGGCTTCCTTAACCCCGGAGCCCCAACGATCACTGCATCCTTTTTAGAAGGTCTCTTCTCCAGTTGGTGTTAGGGGGCCACGTCTGAATGTGGGGTGTCTTGGAGCTGAGAAGAAGGTGAGCATATGCTGGGGGAACTGACATGCCCATGCACAACTCAGGTTGTGTCTTGTGTGTGTTGCCTAAAAGAACGTAGCTTCTGGCTCAAAGCTTTGTACATAGTTGACACTTTGGGATCAGGTACTGAATTTCTTTCAGAGCCAAGTATTCTTGTGAGATTCCCAGTTCCTCGTGGTTGGGGAAACACAGTTGAACTGAGAATGTTCAACTTGCCTCCCCATAGATAAGCAGCAGTTTTCCTTCCCCACCCAAGACCCACCCTCCCCTCCAAGGAAATCCAACCTCTTAACCAGTTCTGTGGCTTGGGAGGGTAGCCTAAGCTGTCTGTGCCTCAGTTTCCTCATCTTTAAAATGGGAGAATCAGATTCAATTAGTGTTTGCTAAAGTAGGGGACACACCCCCACTGGTGGGGTGATCGTAAGCAGTAAGCAGATCTGGCTTTAGAAAGGATTGAGGGGCCGGCCCGGTGGCGCAAGCAGTTAAGTGCACACGCTCCGCTGCGGTGGCCCGGGGTTGGCTGGTTCAGATCTCAGGCGCGCACCGACACAGCGCTTGTCAAACCATGCTGTGGTGGCGTCCCATATAAAAAGTGGAGGAAGATGGGCATGGATGTTAGCCCAGGGCTGGTCTTCCTCAGCAAAAAAAAAAGAGGAGGATTGGCAGATGTTAGCTCAGGGCTGATCTTCCTCAAAAAAAAAAAAAAAAAAGAAAGGGTTGATATCAGGAGGAACAGCTGTCCCTGCTCGGTGCTCTTCGTTCCCTCTCGTTCTAACAAGGAGAAGGTCACTGTGTGGTACTACACTAACTTGAACACCTCGGCAGCCCTTGCCAACCTCCTTCTGTAACAAAGACAGACAGCAGTGCTTTATTTTCATCCTACTTTTATTTTGAAGGCTACCATCTGCTTATGGCATAGGATTCTCTAGTGATAAAAACTTTTCCTTTTCAAATGTACTTATTTAGGTTAAAAAAAAAGAGGGAGTCATTATAGAAAGGTCAACAACAGGCAAAATTGACCTATGATGCTGTGGTCAGAGTAATGGTTACCTTTAGTGGGTGCTCACGAGGAAGGGGCACCAGGGAGCCTTCTGAGGTGCTAGGAATGTGAATATTCTAAATCTCAATCTGGGCAATGGTTATCAGGGTGTAAAAGTTTGAGCTTAAAATTGAACTTTAACCTATGCATATCTCAATCAAAAAGAACGAAATAGGAGGGGCCGGCCCGGTGGCGCAAGCGGTTAAGTGCGCGCGCTCCGCTGCGGCGGCCCGGGGTTCGCTGGTTCGGATCCCGGGCGCGCACAGACGCACTGCTTGGTAAGCCGTGCTGTGGCGGCGTCCCATATAAAGTGGAGGAAGATGGGCACAGATGTTAGCCCAGGGCCCTCTTCCTCATCAAAAAAAGAGGAGGATTGGCGGATGTTAGCTCAGGGCTGATCTCCTCACAAAAAGAAAAAAAAAATAACGAAATAGGAGTCAATTTGAAGACAAATACTAAGTAAATAGTAACTCAGGTGGAATATCAATATGGCAGAATGCATGCAGAGGGGTATGTGTGGTTCAAGTTTGGACAGCAATGGACTGGACAACCTCGAAATTCCTTCTGGCTCACGTGGCTGAGTTTCTGAGTGCCTTGATGGTCTGAGTCCCAAGATTGCCCAGCACACAGATGGCAGACCCCCTCGGATCTCGGGGCCCTCGCCCGGCAGTGGGCACTTCCGGGGGGCAAGCAGTGGGGTGTAGACCCCATCGGAAGAGCCTTCCTCCCCGCCCGAGCGTCTTCCTGCCGCTCCTGGTCCCCAGCCTCAGCTGCATCTATCATCTGCTTCAAGCTCATTAGAATTATTTCTTTTTAGTTGCAAATGGGCTGTTTATGATGATCATTATTTGAATGGTCTGCGCCGGGCTCCGGGCTGTCTGTCTGCTGCTGATGGCCGGTTAATCAGATGAGCCTCCTCCCACCCGGGCCTGGCCCAGAGTCTGGGGCTGTGTTCATCACGGCTCCCTGAGGGCTGGGGGCTGGGGACCAGGGGCCAGGCGGGAGTTCTGCTTGGTCATCAAAGGAGGGGCCCTGCTGGCTGTGTATGCATGCGGTGGTTCAGACACTCATTCCTAAAACTTCAGACTAGTGCTGGTCTATGTTTATGAGAGTTTTTTCCATTTCTTCAAAACAAATATAGTGCTGTGAGCTTTTTTATTTTAAATGTGTTTATTTTAAAAGACTCTTGTCAGTTCTGTCGTTGGCCCTCTTGCTTTGTTGTTGTTCAAATGTACTATCTTGTACGGTGGGAAGGAGTGGTTTTTAATGTCTTTGCTTGAGAGAGTAAAACTTGCCAGTACTCTGTCATCCTTTGTTTTAGGGGTGTGTGTGAGATTTTTACCGACCTGTGAAATCCAGAACTCTGAGAATCACTGATCTAGTGGGCTGTTTTCTGAGCTCTCAGTTTATCTAAATGTAAGATTAATATCAGCCAACAGTTCTTGAATGCTTAGTACTGTGCTCGCCGCTTTACACATTGATAGCATTTAAAACAAGCTCCCTGAACTTCCGCCAGCCACGGGGGAAGTGGAGCAGGAGCCCTATGGAGAGCAGGGCATGACAATTTTGCGTTTATAATCCACCAAGGAGATAAGCCACACCTGAATTATTAGAACTGACTGTAATTTATTTCTTAGTTCCTGCTTGAATCTTCTTACAGACACGTTAATGTGTTTGTTACATGAGATGATGTATGTAGGTCTGGTACCTGTGAGCACCCAATAGGTGGTAGTTATGATATTATTTGCTATTATTGTTGTTGTTAGTGTGCTTACCGTAGAAATGTGGCAAGAATCCAGGGTTGAAGGATGAGCATAGATTTAGGCAAAGTTGAGAAGAACGTGGACATCAGTCACATCGTCTGCTCCTCTAGGACTCAACAGGAAAGACACCAAGAGCTGCGCTGTCATGGGGCCAGGGCTGGGGGCCTGCTGAAGTTCCCAGTCTGGTCTTGCCTCTGCGCTGTCTACAGTGTGGACACAGCCGATTTGCACCCACCAGCAGCCTGGAAGTTTCCAGTGGACAGCATAATTGTCTGGTACGACACATCAGGCAGTTGGACGTACCTGTTCTGAGATTTCCTTTCAGACCTGGGTTTGATGTTTTAAATGAGGATTCCAAGTCCAGCCCCCACAGGGTCTATTGGTTGCTGTGGTGTAGGGGGGCACAGTATCCCAAAGATAAGAACCCAGTGTCGGATACATGATAATCCAAAACCCAGTGAGGTCAGCCCGAGTCCCAGTTCTGTTTGTCCTGTAGCGATGTAATTACCACATCCTTGTCTCCAAGAGAGACGAGAAAAACTGTGAGCGCTCTACTACCACTGAAATTGACCATAACGCTCCGGTTCCTTCTCTCCTGCCAGGTGGAGTTCTGTTCACCTGGCTGCACCACCTGGTTTGTTTTTGTCTACCCTTGATCAGCCCTGTTGCTGCAAACACAGCTCTCTCCCCAGTCACTAGATATTTTGGTCGTGGTCAATTGTGGTTTCTTTATTGGAAACTAGGATTATTTTTTAACGATGGTGAACCAGAAGTCTCCCTTTTTTCTCTGTCACCTTGGCAGATGGTCGGAAATTGTTTCTGTTTCTCTCTCTCTCTGCTCTCTCACGACGCCTTGTTCCTCACCTGGCTCAAAATTCCGTGGGGCGTTTGGACCAGAAGCCCCCGCGTCTTCAAGTGGTGTACCCCGTGCCGTGGCAGAGAGTAGATTTCAGCACCTCGGAGAGCACCGCACGGCCCATTCCCTTGCCCCTCTATTTTAACCACTACTTTTATGCCTCGACCCTCTCCCTTCTAGACTCATGATTCTCCAAAGAGGTTAGACATTCCTCCAGGAATAGAAATTCCCTCGCCGATTTTTTCCTAAAGGCTCCATAGACAGAGACACTTATCCTGAGCTTGGGGTAGGCTCTCCAGCCTCCCATGGATACAAGGTTTATGGTGCTATGGTGAACTGCCATTGAGCAGATTTACCGACTCTCAGACGTGATATAAGACTATTACCGTGCATTTTGTCTCTTAGAGGGAAAAGGATTTGCAGCGGGTTAATAGTACTTTTATTTCATTATCTAATGGTAAAAGTGTTTCATTGTGTGTGCAAGATGAATGCGTATTAGCGATGACAAATGGGGTCTTTCAACACGGTGCTGGGCCTCATCATACATATGTTAGATTAAAGAGTTCACCCTAGAAATACACTCTCGCATCTGCGTGTGTGTTTTTAATAAATCTGATTGCAGAAATTTATTGCATCACCGGATTTAGGAAATTATGGGGCTTGATTGCTGCAAATATAATCGGGTGATATATACAGAAATGCTCCTCGAGTTATGGTCCAGAAAAAAGCCCATCTCGGGATGGTGCAAGAAAGCAGCAGACCACATAAACAGAACATTTCTTGAATTATGCAAATGAAATCCATGACAACTCATGGTGAATTGTACTCCCCTCATGAAGCTGCCACCATTAAAGTGAAGACAGCTGCGAGAGGGGTGATCAGATATACGTGTACGACCAGCAGACATTGTGTGTGATGTGTGTGAGCTGGAGCGTTCCCCCCTTCCATCCCTCACTCTCTTTTCTCCTCCGTGGTCCATCCTGTAAAAACCTGGTCTGACGCCTTCATTGCACATAAGCAGGCAGGGCGCCTTCCAATCCATTTCTTCTGAACCTGGGAGTCTTCAATGAAGTATTTCTTATACTTGAAGTGAGCCTTAAATGATTTACTGGGGGGTACACAAAAGGTCAGCTCGCTTCTTATTGGCACCTTCATTTTTCCAAAATCTACTGAAATTAAAAAGCCATCTATATCTTAAAAGGCGTATTTATGAACCCTTAAGTGTGAGTAAGTCATAGTTGGAACCGTTCCCACCTCTGATATATGAAAGCTGTCGACAGCACTTTCTTACGCTATAATATGCCCATACAATATGCCGCACTTTACTATTTTGACACGGTTTGGAGATGTTTTCTACAGTTACTGACAAGCTTATGTCATCACTCCTTTGGAAATTTAAAAGGTGGGGCAGGGGGGTGGGGGAGAGACGAAAAAAAACTCCACCCAACTTTATGGGAGATTATTGATCTGGCTCGACTTCCGACGAGCAAAAAAAGCTGTCCTGGATTTTTGTCGGTTGCATCCCCAGTTTCGTAAATTATTCATTTGCGCCAGGAGTCAATATCCTGTCTTTTCTCAGCTTTGTAAGTTAAGAAAACTTGTTCGCAATGCTGTTTTGTATGATGACTAAAAAAGAAAAGGAGGGGAAAAAATCTTTCTTTTCTCTCTCTCTCTCTTCTTTTTTTTCTTTTTTTATTGTTCCAGAAGGAGCTTAATTCCGTCGCTTCCGAGCTGTCTGCACGGCAGGAGGAGAGTGAACATTCTCATAAACATTTAATTGAACTCCGCCGGGAATTTAAGAAAAATGTACCTGAGGTACAGTATATTTGCTGTTTTAGAATTAACTCAGTAGGAATGCAGATTTTTCTCTGTTCAAACTATATTTTGAAAACTGTAGACATAAGTGACTAACAAGAAAAGAAGCTAATTAGCCACAAAGAAAAATTACAGCCCCCAACCTTTCGGTGTTTCTTGGTATAGTGATGCTTAGCGGTGCTGTCTGAAGCCAGGGCGGGACACTTCTCCATGGCGGTCATTGTTTCTGAGAGCTCTATAAAACATCCATTTCCGCTCACATTCACATCCAAGTCAAACACTTGGCCTTGACGGCAGAGTTCTTGATTTTATTTTGCTCTTCTGTTGCGTCTGGGGGATGACAGCTGTTGTCTCTGCCCCTCTCTCTGTCCTTCCCTCCATCTCCATCTCTGAAACCGCCTCCCACCCCCCCATAAACATGCCTCATCCGTCCCCCCCACCTCCTCCCTTGCACCCCCAGCCGCCAGCTTTGTCTTTCCCAGCGGCTGTGAGGGTGGTCCGGATAATGACCAGCAATGTGAGGCCCCCCAGGGGAAGAGACTAGAAAGAACTTGTTTCTGTTTTTTACAGGGGCGAATGTGTGAATTCCTTTCCCTGCTCTATCAGCCCCCTGGTGCTTCTCAGATTTGAAAAACAAAAAATGATGGGAGTAAACACAAATAGGAAAAATAAAGCCTGCTGACTCCATATACCGTCGGCAGGGCTGTGGCCCCTCAGAGCCGTTATGGGAAAGAGACCCCGACCGGCTGCCTAGCCAGCAGTGCGTCTCTGTGGTCCACAGACGGTTGACAGTGGAGCTCTCTGTGCTAACCTGCTCAGGTAGCCTGGATCTTGGAGGAGGGAGGGTCCCAGGGTCTAGCATTCCTGAGGTATCAAACCAGGAGATGCTGATTCCGCTCTGCCTGTGGGAATCACCCTGGGGTCCTGTTGCCATCTTGCTGACGGAGGAGGGGGCCATGGAAAGATGGAGAAGAGGCAGGCCCACCCAGGAATCAGGTCACATGGGCACAGAGGGGTCAGTCTTTTAGCTGAAATCCTCCTCAAACAAGTCAGAAATATCTCTGGTTCTTCAAGACATGAGAGGGAAGTGGGATCTAGCTGGAACTTGTCCATGGAGCAAGTCTAGAAGGAATCAGGTTTGAGAGCTAGGGGAGGGTGCGCCTGGGGAAGGGGCAGGAATCTCAGATCTGAGCGTGTCTCCCGTGTTGCAGCGTCCGAGAGGCCAAGTCAAGTCCTTGGTTGGACTCTGGGGGCTAGAAGCCTTCCCTTCCCTCTTAGAACAGAGAGCAGCTCGGTATTCAAACTGTTTTCTGCCCACACTGAGGGTACCAGAAGCTTTGCCTCCGACTCTCCAGTCTCTGGGAAGCAGAGATGAAATGGCCCCAGATCTTCCCAGCCCTGCATGCCCTCTCTCTCTGGTCAGCCCAGACCCTCCGTCTCGTCCTCCTCCCCCAGGGCACGTGGGAGCCCCCAGGTGATGAGGGAAATCCAGGCCAGGTTTTAAGCCTCCGATTTGGGCTTACATAATTTTAATACTGCATAATTATGCAATTATGTAATTAGGAGGAATAAGTTTCCATTCCTATTATAGTCGTGCCTCTGAAAATTCTCATTTTTGGAACTAGCTTCTCCTGATGGGGAGAGTCACGCCAAGGCTTTATTTAAGAACATCATCTGCCTGGTGCCCAGCTCACCTCCTGCTGGTGCCTTTGCTCAGCTGCCCCCAGGGGTTCAGCAGACAGGGCAGTGTGCTTCTAGAAATGGTCGGCACTGGCCCACACTCCCGCCAACCCCCGCCACGGCCCTCAGATTTGAATCCCTAAACTCAGTTGAGTGTGGGGTTGTGAGAAGAGCCTGGTTGGGTGTTCAAATTCCAGCTCTTCTGCTCGCTGCGGGACCTCCAGCAAGCCAGCCCCTCTCGGGCCTCGGTCTTCCTTGCTGTAAATTCAGGGGACTGGACAGATGGGTTCTGAGCCCCTTCCTCATCCTGGATCAGAGGTTTCCTGCCCACATGTAAAGTCTTTCAGATTTTACAATAAGTTGCCAGTGGTTTAGCTTCTCGGATTTCACCCAAAAACCCGGATTTCTGGTATCTTTTGAGACTCTGCGGTAGATCTGGCCACACGAGGCTCCATGCCCACGTGGCAGTCATCAGACAGAGCTGAGCAGCTGCCACACCCGTTACATGGTGCTTGTGTTCCCCGGAGATTTGCCAGGGGACCTCCCAGGCTGCCTCCCTCGTCTCCACCCCAACTCACCCCCCGCCTCTGTGGGCGTTTGAGTTCACAACCTGCCACCTAGGTGGCAGGTTCCTTTTCGTTGCTGAGCCGGTGCACCTGTGGGTTCTGTGATCACATCCTCTAGGTCCACGTGTGCTCCCTGTGCCCCTCCCCGAGAGACCCACGTAGAAGCCCTGAGGGACACGAGTCAGTGCTTCCGGGACCCAGAAGAGGGCTCATTTCCAGGGACAGAAGCAACACAACCTTATTTCATAATAAGGGATTTATTCTCTACCTGAACATCTGTTCTTCTGCCCGTCTCTTCCTTTCCAGCTTCTCCCTGCTGTGCCTCCCTCCCCACTCTCTCAGGCCCCTCAGCTCCTCCTGCCACTGGGGCTTCTTGGTTTCCTGTGGGCCGCAGCTGAGCGGTTGGGGGAGTCGCCGGCGGGTCTCCGAGGAAGCTGGAGCATTTAAGGGCTGGGATCCTGGGACACTTGGTTCCAAAAGGCCTCCCTCTTGGATGCTGGGGAGGGCTCATGGGAGTCCCCCCGGGGCAGCCCTTGGGGCTGGGAATCCCCAGGTCACTTGTCAAAGGCAGGAAATGAGGGGCAGGAAATAGGGGCTCCCTTCCGAAGACAGCCCGCTGCAGTGCACCAAACTTTTACAGAACCTTCCTCTGGGCTGGGCGCAGGGGATGGGGGGTGAGCTGGCCGAGTCCCCAGAAACTGCACATTCTGCTGAGGACGGAGAGACGAGTGCAGAGTGATGTTGCTAAAATGCAAAGTGCAGGCTCTGCTGGAGGGGGCAGCAGGGTGGGGAAGCAGAGACGGCACCCTGCTCCCCAGAGGTGGGGAAGGGCCAGCCCCTGAGCAGAGCCTACAGGGCAGAAGGTTTTCGTGAAGAGACTTTGGTGACATGGCCCTGATGTAGACTTGGGGCCACCTCTCCAGCCCCTGCTCCAGTGTGTCCCGTGGTGGACCACCTGTCCCACTGGGTACTTTGCGTCACAGAACCCCTTGGGAAATGCTGCTTCCTTTCTCCCTCATCCAGAAATTCCCAGTGTGCTTTATATTAAAGGCTCCAAAAAGTCCTGCAGGGAAGAAACTTGATGTTGGACTTGCTATGTCCCAGCCTCGTTAGGCTTGGCACCCGTGGGTGTGTGCCTGTGTGTGTGTCTCTGTGTGTCTGTGTGTAGGTGTGGATATGAGGAACCCTAATAAAACCCCGTGGAGCACAGGTCCCCCAGGACACACTTGGGAAATGCTGGCTTGGGGACAACAGTGAGCTGCAAGCAGGGGCCCTGGGGAGTCCCAGCTGGCACTGTGGTGAACTCTTCGCTGATCTCTTTTTCAGGAAATCAGAGAGATGGTGGCTCCTGTATTAAAAAGCTTCCAAGCTGAGGTAAGACCCAAGGCCCACGGCATGTCACAAAAATACTCCCTGGTCCCCTCTCCTCTCCCACCTGGAGTTGCCAGAGGAGGCAGCAGCCTCTGGAAGCCCGGGAGAAACTCCCCACACTACTGCAGACTCTGCCCCGTGCCCTCCAGATCAGCCAGTGATGTTCTGATAAGAATGGGTTCTCTGTTCTGTTTGATGGCATTCCAGTGTCTGATCCCAGGAAATCTCCCTTTCCCTAGACTTTGCCCAGCCTTAGGCAGGCTCTGCTGCATACAATATCTGTGACCTTGAACAAGCCACCTCACCCTCCAGGCTTGGTTTTCCGGTGACCTTGGCTCCGCCCTGGTGTTCCGCTCTGCACTGACTCTCTAAGGCAGCCTTGCAGATTAGTCCAAACAGTTACCAGCCTGCCCTGAAATCCTCCCACCAGCCTGCCCTCTGAGTGTAAACGCAACACTGTTCACGGCCTTGCAGCCCATGGGTCCCTGATGCCTTTGGCAGCAGCTGGGCTGTCCTCAGCCAGTGGTTTCTCTTGCCTTTCTGGAGACCTGGAGGGGCTGAAACTCCCCCATTTCTCCTCTTGGCCTGACTGTGTGACCAAGATTCTGCGAATATCCACTTGCCTGGCTGG